>NC_135332.1:176341513-176651539 GCF_023851605.1 Tamandua tetradactyla
CTTCACCAAGAGAATCTGACATTTGCAGAAGAGCCAAATTGGGTTGGGCCAGTTGGCAAGAGCATCGGTTTCCTCACCTGTGAAAGCAGGAGCTGAGATAGATGATACTTGAAAGGACTTCCACTCTCTACCAAGGGAGCTTGTCTTAGACACCTAGGCTGTCAGAGCTCGAAGACATTCAACTCAGATGCTTATTTTACCATATGCTGAAGCCCAGAGAAACAAAGCAGTCTGCCCAGAGTCACACAGCAAATAGTGACTAAGTGGCCTGTGAAGCTAGGTTGCCTAAATTTCACTTCAATTGGGGAGTGCTAAGTGCTAATAGAGATTTGCTTTATATGAAATTGATACCTAGCTACCTGTAGATCCATCAGAATAAAACACCGCTGGACACTGTTTTAAGCCACTGAACACTGGGGAGGTCTGTTATGCAGAATTTGTGGCAACTGCTGACTGACAGAGTCAGAGAGGTGAAGTGACTTTTCCAACACTACACAGTCAGTAAGTATGTAGCTAGAATTCTAAGTCTGCGTGAAATGAGATCATATTTCATGGATGAGGTGACAGTATAAGCAATCATCTAGTCAAGCCCCTTCTGAGAGAAAGGAAGCTCTTGACATTACACTGGACATGTGTCCAAAACCCACACTTTTGACAGTCACACTTTTTTTAGTCTTGTAGCCAAAAAAAAAAGTACTTGCTTATAGTCAGCCAGCAAATAAGACCCAGATGGACTGCTTCCAAAGCAAAGGCCACATCCTCTCCCAGGCCAAGAGCATAAGCTCATCCCTGCAATGACTGGCTGCCACACCATCCTCCAAGAAGCTCACACACAAGCAAGGGGTGCTCTTTCCTGGGGGACCAGGTGACAATACATCAGGGAGAAAAAAGGACAGTGTTTTGGTTTGCTAAAGTTGCTGGAATGCTGTATACCAGAAATGGATTGGCTTTTACAATGGGGATTTATTAGGTTTCAAATTTATTGGCCATGAAATTGTCCAAATGAAGGCATCAAGGGGAAGATACCCTCTCTGAGGAAAGGCTGCCTGCATCTGGGGTTCCTCTGTCACTTGGGAAGGAACACAGAACATCTGCTGGTCCCTCTCTGCTGAGTTCTGGTTTCAATGGCTTTCTCTCTGAGCTCCTGTGGGTCCTTGCTTGCTTCTCCAGGGGCATTTCTCCCTAAGCACTCTGGCTTTTACTGTCTTTTATCCTCTTCACAAAGGACTCTAGAAAAGGATTCTGACCCAACTTGAATGGGGTGGGTCACCTCTCAATTGAAATAACCTCACCAAAAGGTCCCACCAACAATAGTTCTGCCCCCACAAGAATGGATGAAAAGAACAGGGCCTCTTCTGTGGTACATATCACCTTCAAACCTGCAAAGACAGAACTTTCCTTCTCCTTTTCCTCACCCTTCTCATCCCAGAGACAGCGAGGGGCTGTTTGGTCAAGGAGGAAATCTTAAAATCTCCACCCCATGTGTCCATCTTGCAATCCCACCCACCTTTTCTTTCTTAATTCCAATTCTGAACATCGCTTTTTAACAGACCAACTCTTTGCTGGTGGCAGGAGCCTGAGGGTGGTCCTCAAGCTCAGCACAAAGGGTCTGCCCCCGTCTGACCCACAGCTGGTGGAGCCCTGATCCCTCCCTTTCCACACCTCCCACTGCACACACCGTGGCTCCCCTCGTAGCAGCTAATCTAGTGACGGGGCTTTGATATCTGCAGGCACAGAGCATGGTCTAGGGCTGGGCACATCACTGACCTCATGGGGACCTCACTCCCAAGGCTGAGACAAGCGATCCCTGTCATCCCGATGGGGAATGTGAGGCTCACTGGTTCAAAGGACCAGAGTCCAGGTCAGAGCCAGTGTGGCCTGGTTTGAAGGTGACTCAGAAGACAATTCCCATCCTTCGTGCTTCCTCATTCAAAATCAAACAACAACAACAACAAAAAAGCCCATAAAACCAAAGATGAGTGTCAAATGATCACCAGGTCACTGGGGATACAGCGATGGGTCAATTCAATGGGGCCTCACGAAACACACACACCCCTCTAGCTTCATCAGTGGTGGGAACTCAGGCTGGGTCTCCAGGAGAAGAGAAGCATCCCAACAGCCTGGGGAGGGGGCTCTACACAGGAGACCCTGAAATCCAACACAGGCGTCACAGCCTCAGGCAGGGCTGCAGGTGAACTGCCTGGACCCTGACTGCAGGTGGTGCTGTGCCAAGCCTGGTGAGCTGGAGACAGGTAACTTGGAGTCCAGGCCCCTGGAGCCAGTCGTCCTCATCAACTATTGCCTCAGTTTCCCTTCCTATCCCAAGAGGCACCAGCTGTAGAGGGTAAGAAAAGCATCTCAAGCTCTATCAGAGCTGGATTTAAATTCTGAGTCTGGCAGCAGGTAGTGGTCATATTGTTTCCATGGTCTGAAACTCAAGTTTCTTAATTTCTAGTCTGGAATGGGCTCCCAACGCCCCTAACTCTACCCCTCTCCATAAGAGAAGGGAGGTCAGTAGTTTTATAGCCATGGTAATTGTTAATTTTTATTTAGAACACGCTATTTGCAAGCAATGGTTTAGGTTTGTTTTATGAACTAACTCATTTAACCCTCATAAAAACCATGCATTACTACCAGGGACACACACCATTAATTCAGTTTTAGACAAAGAGGAACAGAGAGGTTAAGCAACTTGCCCACACTTACACAGGAAAGAAGTAACCGAGCTGGGATCCACACCCATGCAGTCCTCCAGTGCGGTGGATTCTCAGCGGGATGGAGAGGTTGAGTGGGATTGGGGGGACAATTCTGCCTCCTGGAGGTAGCTGACAATGCCTGGAGACATTTTTGGTTGTCACCATTGGGGTGGAATGCTACTGGCATCCAGTAGGTAGAGAGCAAAGATGCTGCTAAGCATCTGATGCACAGGAGGGTCCCCAACAAAAGAATTACCTGGCAATTTCCAGGTAATTACTTGAGAAATCCTGGAGAGTTCAGCAGAACCAGCAAGCCTCACCTAGGAAGGTCACTGCCCAGGGTGCTGTGATGATGACACCGGATGTTGCCTGCTGTGCCTGGCAGCGTGTCTAGGGGAAGGGGCAAGGGAGGGAGTGGCTTCTTAATTTGACGAGCAGCAGATCGAAACACAAGATGGTGTCTACATGTGGCAAAAACAATCATATTGTGCCAAAGTACACATCATTTTTCTTTGATTTCATTTTTTATTTGCAAGGAGAAGATACTATATAGCACTGTTGGGGAAAAAATAGTCAGTGACTCACGTGTCATGACTTTTCAGTGGGTGACGCCATGTGTTTTTGACAGTTCTACTGTGATTCTTACAGTCCGGACTCTTTCCCTCTGTAGAGTTCAGAGGTCTACACCTGCTCCCCACTGCCCTGAGCACAATGCCACCCTCGGCCTGATGTCCTGCAAAGGTGGGCTGGATTCATGGAAGGGGTGGCATTAGAGTTGAGCCACACAAACTAGGGTGTTCACTGCTAGACCTGGTAGCATGTAAAGGGAGAAGAAAAGGGAAAGAAAAAGAGGAAGAGAGGAAAAGGAGGGAAGGAAAGAACATTCTAGGCAGAAGTCCTAACAGAAAAACACGTGATAGACAATGAGAGGCAGCCATTCAGCAGAAAGAAAGCATTAAAATTGGAGTCAGACAAGCTGGTATTCAAATTGGGCTCTTTTACTGACAAGTGACCTTGGGCAGATCTGGCAATTTCTTACAGTCTCATGTCCTCATCTGTATCTGGTTTAATGACACCCACCTTGCCAAACTCAGGGTTTTCACAGCAATGACCTGAAGCCATAGGGGAACACTATTTACTTTACAGTGGCCCCAAGTGGAGGCTGACACTGCCCTGTGGTTATGAGCGTGTGTGTCCTGTCCATCCACTTGCCTACATATGACCATGTTCTCCTCATCTTGGAGTTCCCTGAAGTACCTGGTCCAGGGCTTTGGTCCTAGAGAGCATGTGAACTGCTGAAAGTTCTGCAAGATGCAGGTGCCTGCTAGATGTTTCAACTAGTGCCCAGCTTGTACTGAGCACTTAGCAAACTCCCAAAACACAAGATCGAAGAAACACTAAGGAGGACAGCTAACAGGAGAGTCATTGGGCAGTTCTGTGGCCTCACAAGAGAGAATTCATCACTCACCATGTTTGGCACTTTCAGGGTCTCATCCTCCCATACACAGACTCACATGGACTACATTCAAAGAGACTGATGTATAAACCAGATTGCCAACTGATTCCTCTACAGTGAAAACAACCGGTAAGGGCATCAGGCATATTTGCTTAGGCCTAACAGTCTTCTGTGCAGACCAGCTGTAACCAGAAGTTGACTTGGAGAGTCAGGAACCAGAACAAGGAGCATCCAGTTATATTTTTTTAGTGTTTCCTGGCATCGAGCTTCTAGCCAGCCTGACATTTCCATCTCTACCACAGGATACACAGCCTTTAAAACCAGACAGGTCACGTTTTGGAGCCAGCACACCCTGTCCCTTAGACAATGCTCCCCTCTGCTCTGTGGCTCTGCCATCTCCACAACGCTGCGGTAAGTCAATCCCCCTTCTGACGGGCTAATTCTTTCTTCAGAGATGTTCCTATCTGCAGTGATATGGCAGCCTGGTCTTGCTTTGAACTGAGTCATTCTGCCTTGCCTGATCTCCGCATCCCAAGGCTGAATTCCTGCCTAATTTCTTCTGGTTTTCCTTGTTGCGTACCTCGTGGAATGAGAGGATACCTCAGCCCCTCCTGGTAGCCTCTGCTCCCTACATTTCTTAGCCGGCAGCCTGCTGGACTGGGGGTGGCACTGGGGGCAGGGGTGAAGCCTGCCTGGAGTATTGTGAATGCTTCTGTCCCCAGGACACTACCCCAGAGGGCACCGAGCAGCAGTGACAGTCCTAAGACAGTCCTTGCAGCAGAGGAAAACTCTAAGGGGAAGACAGAAATGTACCTTGTTCTTCATGTTACTTAATTAAGAACTGGTCTATTTATGGAAATATCACAAAGTACCTCTATAGAAACCAGATGGAGGTCAGGATTTAGAATGCTTCTCTGTATGTTGCTACAGTGCTGTGGGCTCAGGGTGATTAAATTACTGCTATTAAAAGACCTCAAGGCTATTGGTCACCCAGGGTGAGCAGGGAACACACAACTAGTAGGAATGTAGGGATGATGGCCAGGCCCTCCCTGTCCAGATAACCGGCCACCCCCTCCTCCACAGGGACCTGCTAGGATGTCCTGCTTCTCTGGGATTGGCTTGTGACCAGGGCCCACCAGTGAGAATCCTGCCCTGGGATTCTCACACAAGAGATGAAGAGGAAAAGCTGCTAGAATGTGAACCTTGAGGTGGTTCCAATCATATTTCCACCCTGGTGAGAGGCTGATCTGAAGAAATGAAGTGGCACACAGACTGAGTGGAGGTGAGGACGAGAATGCTGAGCTCTGAGTGCGTCCCGGGTTCCAGCTGAGCCTGCAATACCTGGTCTGGTGACATGCACCAATGTTCCCTTTGGTATTGAAGCTGGTTCAAGTGAGGATTTTGTCACTTGCAACCAAGGAGTCTGGGCTCAATGGACCTCTGAAGTATAATTACCCACCAGCAGTGTTTGAGTGTCTTAACTAACTGGTCCTGAATCTGCCTTCAGGAACACCAATGAGCTCAGGGTTTTGAACTTCCTCAGATGGTCCTTTTGGCTCAGCAGAAAGTATGATAACAAGATACAAACATCATCTTGATTCCAATAAGTCAGGTAAGTAAGATTTGGAGGGCAGGCAGGCCTAGGTTTGAGTGCCAGTGCAACCACACATTAAGTATAACTGAAGCAATCACTGTCTTTCTGTGCCTCAGTATCCTCATCTGTACCTCCCTACTTCACAGGGCCACTGCAGGATTTCATGAAATGATGTAGCGTAGAGCATCTGCTCTCAGGCTCAATTTTAGCCACTGAGTTGTCAACATACATCAAATGCAAGTAAGTGTCCATTCAAAGCCAAGCTTCTACAAGAAAAATGCACTGGGAAGAGTGCCAGGCTGGGCAGGAGACCTTGTCTTGAGCTGAGTTGAGTCAGCGAACATGTGCTCAGAAGCCCAGCCCCTCTTCCTGTAAATAAGCGCACTTGCGGAGTATGCCCGAAGCCCCGTCAACGTCCAAATGCTGTCACTTTCAGGGCCCAGTAGTGTAATAACTGGCAACATTTACTGAGGGTTTGTGAAGAGTGTAATCTTCACCATGACCACATGCAGAACAGATGGGGTTTTTTTTCACCCCATTTTGCGGATGAGGACACTAAGGCACAGTGAGGTTAAGTGGTTTCTCCACGTTTGAGCAGCAAGAAAGTGGTGGAAACAGGATTCTGTGTGTGAATTAATGCAGTTGTAATACCTACACACACACATACATGCATGCACACAACACACATAGGCACACACATTCGCATAGCACACAGGCACATACACACATGCACAAACACATATTTGCACAGCACACAACCACACACACATATGCGCACACAGCATGCACACATGTATACCCTCAGGCATGCACATCCATGTGCACAAGCACACACGTACACACACATACACACACACCTGTATGCAGGTGAAGCACAGACCAGTTAGTACTGCAGCTCACCCAAGGCTGCCTCAGCCCCATCTCACCGACCTCTCCCCCAGCCTTGGCTGCCAGGCTGAGGCCCTGCCGCAAGCACATTTTCCAAGACTTGGCCCTCCTGCCTGGCACTGTGAGCCTGGGGACTGAGGAGCCCCCACCAGGCCACACGGACCTGTCCTGCCCTCCTCTAGCCAGGCATATGCTGAGCCAGATGGTCTAGGTTTGGTTTCCTGGATCTTTTTGCATTCTGCCTTCCCTGAGCAGACATCTCTTGGGGATTGTTCTCAGGAGGCAGCACAGTAGTGAGGGGAGGCGCAGGTTTGGGAGCTGGAGCACCTGGGTTCTGATGCCTGCTGCCCCACTTGCCCACTGGGTGGCAGCCCCAGGTATACCATCTCACCTCTGTGGGCCTCAGTCTCCACACCTGCACAATGGGGAGAGGAGATGGGGCTCACCCAGGGTTTCCTGAGTGCAGCATCCAGGCAGGACCTGTCCTGTGCACTGTGGGATGTTTAAGCAGCACCTCTGCTCTTTACCTGTCATGCCAGGAGCATGACATCCACTGGTGGGACAACCAGAGATGTCTCCAGATAGGGCCAAATGTCCTCTAGGAGACAAAACAGCCCCTCCTGAGACTCACTGGGTTAAATCATTTCCAAGGGCTCCCCCAGGGCTAGCACTCCAGGCTGCCACCCCTGTCTTGGCCAAATGCCCTCATCCAGAGAGGGCAGGCGGCTCAAACTCCCACTGCTCTGTAACTGGCCCGACCCTCTGGGCTCCTGTGCCAGGCAACACGTGGGCCAGGTCACAGGCGGCATCTGCCATGCTCTCCATGGGCTCCCTGCACCTGGCACCATCTCTGTGACCGAGATGAGGTGGTGGATCATCTGCCGCCACTCACCCTACAGACGCATGAGGGTGAGGGCATATCCCCCAGTCCCGGGGTGGCCTACATTAGCGCAATATTTCTCATGCCACTCTCTACTCCTGAGGCATGCTCCCCGCAGGAGGAGGAGGGGTGGCTTGGACAGGTGCAGTGGTGGCAGTGTGACCACTATGGGCATGTGCCCTTTGTCCAGGAAGCAGGACTGTGCTTTAAAGATCACACCCAGGGATCTTCACACTTTCGGGCTTTTGGGTCCTGTGTATAATCCTCTAGTGCAGGTTGTGTCTACGCTGCAGGCCCGTCTCTCCCCTTGGATTCATCCCACCATCCATATATTGCAAAGGGAAATACTAGGATGCTCTTTTGGCCCCAGGACAAAGTCCCACTTCCTAATGCACTATTAGCAGCAGTGAAGCTGATTGTGACCCCACCTGACTCCTCGGCTGTTTCTCAACTGCTTTAAAACCTAGAGGGAAGACAGCTGGGACAGACTGCCCTTCTCACAGACCCAGCACCTGGTACTTAGTAGATGCCAAATAAACATTTGCTGACTTGATTTACTGAGTGATGATCCTGGAACAGGATAATCTGTGTGGGAGGTAGTGAGCTTCCCATCAAAAGAGGTAAAAAAACAGGGTGAGGGCGGGCCGCGGTGGCTCAGCGGGCAAGAGTGCTTGCCTGCCGTGCCGGAGGACCCCGGTTCGATTCCCGGCCCCAGCCCATGTAAAAAACAAACAAACAAACAAAATATAATAAAACAAGAAAATGTTTAAAAATGTTTCCCTTTCTTCCTCCCTTCCTTCCTTCCATCCTTCCTTCCTTCTCTGTCTTTCCTTCCTTTCCTCCCTCTCTTTAAAAAAAAAAAAAAAAAAAAAAAAAAAAAAAACAGGGTGAGGACTACGCGTCATCGCCAAATGATACATGGGGCAATTTAAGCACGGCGTTTGGACTACATCAGATGTCTTTTCAAATGTATGTCCAGCTTGAGGTTCTATAGTTATGTGGCTTGTTAGAACACGAAGTAAATCCAAACCAATTTCATAATTATTATTAATAATAATACTCAAGCCCCTGGAATTCTGGGAGTTGAGTCACCTACCCAGGGAATGTCAACAACATCTTGAAAGTCAACCTGTTCAAAAGGAGCCCAAGAGCACTGCCCTGATCAGCCGAGCAACCAGGTGGCCTCAGACTCACTTCACTTAAAATAAAAATAACACCCACTCTCTTTTATGTCCCTGTCTTAGTTTGGGTTTCCCCAGAAGCCGAGCCTGAGAAAAGGACCTGGACATGGGGGGTTCACCTGGAAGGTAACTCCAGGAAGCAAGTGCGAGGGAGCAGGGAAGGGAGGCAGGCAAGGAGGAAGAACCAGCAGGCGGGCGTGCCATGAGGAACTGGGGCTTGGTTAAGACGAGACCACCTGAGACGGTTACAGAACCTTCCAGATTTATCTGCATGAAGGACAGGAGGTTGGAGGGTTTTCCCATTGTCTCCTCTCCCCAACTGGCTAAGGTCAGCCCCGGGGGCGTTAACTCCCCTATACCTGGGGACAGTGCTTGCATGCACGCAGGCCATTGCAAGGTCAGTCTGCAAGTGTGATCTCACACCATTCCGATGCACCCACAGCTGAGATGAGACAGGAAGTAGAAACCAGAGGCAGCTGCAGCCTCAAACTCATCACCACAGTCTGGCTGCTAACTAACCTCCCAGTGCTCCAAACTCACGGCTCTGCCCATTTCCGGGCTGTTGGGACTAAGAGCTTCTTAAGACACTCTCCCTTGCTCAAAACCCTCATGTTTAGGCAAGGCCAAAAACATTAGTGTCACATTCAAACCCTCCATGTGACCCCACCTCACTGGACCAACTTATCCTCCAGCTGCCCCACCCCCATCCCCAGCCACGATGAGTCACCTGCCATTCTTTAAGCCATGTTCTTCCCTTTAATTAGGCTTTTGTGCCTTTGCACTTAAAGTTCTCTTTGCCTGAATGGCCCTTATCTTCATTTCCCTGTCCATCCATCCAATTCTAACCCATCCTTGATGGCCCAGCTGAAATGTCATTTTCTCTGTGGGAGTTGCTCCCATATACTCAGAGCTAGTTTACTCCTCTATGAGTCCGTACCAAGTTGCATTGCAATGTGTGTAAGTGACAGTGACAACACAAGAAAGGGGCCTTTTGTGTTCAGGCACAAGTGTTAGTCCCACTGTGGAGCTATTTGGTGAATACTGCCCGAATCAACAGACGGCCCCAATCAATATGTCTCTAATGCCTCTAGGTCTGTTTCTTCCCCTGGAGAATGAGATGCAGCCTGAGCTGAGTCGGAGTCTCCTGGTGCATTTTCTGAGCAGCACTAGACCTCCAAGATGCTTCTAAAAAGGTATGCTGAAGTCTATTGAGTTTGGGAGATGCACCATCTTTGGACAACATTTGAAAGTCATAGCAGCTCTATGGAGTCCTGTTCAGCTCTGTCCAGACTCACTCCATCTCAATTTTTTTTTTAAATAATATTTAAAGAGGTAGAGTATTGAAGAAGGTAAAGTAGATAAGTTAGCCTACAGGAGCCTACAGTTCCTTCCAGTTCAAAAATTCAAAAATCACCATCGACTTCTGAATATACTGCTGTGTGCGTATTTATTTGATTCAAGAAAAACAGCCCCAGAGCTGTCCAAAGGTGATAGGGTGATGAGTTTGCCACAAATCGCAATTGTTAAAAAACGATCTTTTTGCTGTCAACTTTTTTCTAGTATTTCAAAAGAGGCCACTATTAATTCCATATTGGAAAAAGAAACATAATAAAAACAAAAGTCAAAATTTATTTACAAAGCACTCCATAAGATCTTGCCTGTGCATTAATTCAAGGCCCATAAGACACAGGTTCTGTTATTTTCCATGAATGTAGGAACTTTTTAATCTTTGCCACTTACCTAGATTCAAATCATGCCTTAAGGACCTGCCCAAGTCCCGCCTGGTCAAGTCATCTGTAAACAAACATCTACTGAGCACCCACCAGTAGCTGTGGATATAGAAAGGAAAAAGCAAAAACCCTTGCCATTGAGACTCTAGATCTCTTGGGGGAAACTGGGTGCTTAAACAAGAACTGATGACAACCTGGGGTGAAGGCTCTAGCAGGGGTCGGCACTTGGCGCTTGCTTCTGGATCAACTTCAGAAGGCTCTGCTGGGGAGAAATAAAAGGAAGCAAGGAGTCCCCTGGGAGGCCTAATGCCAGAAAGCAAGTGATCTGAGCCAGGTAAAGAAGAGGGCCTGGGGGCAGATGTGCCAAGCAAAGGGGGGAGCACGACAAGAAGGAGGAACCCAGCCCATGCAAAGGACGAGGGGCTCCCAGGAAAGGGACTGTCCCGGCCCCTTGGAAAGGGAGTTAGAAAATGACAAGGGAGGGAAGAGAGAGAGCTATGAGCCTTATGGACCTTGTCAATGAGACTCATAATAAGAGGCTCATACACCAGGGGGGACAGGGTAGATTTGGGTTTTAGTGGTTTAGAGTGAAGGGGAGGAAAGAGGTAAGAAACCATGAAGCAAAGGTCTGACCTGTGAGGGGAGAGATGCAAACACTTGTTCTAAAGCAGCACCACGGCCTCTCCCTAAGTACAATGAAAAACCAGGCAAAGGCAGAGGCAACTATTGAAAAACCAGATTTGGAAGCAAACCATTCTTCTGACAGGACCTGGCCACGTACAGAAGAGCTGAGAAGATGCACTGAGCATCTCTGAGGTACTAAGATTAAGTCTCCCACAGAATACTCATGGAACACTAAGACATTTATAGTGTATACAAAAATGCAAAATGGCTCCTTTTGGGGAATAAGTTTGGGAAAGGCTGGGTTTGGGTTAAACCCGAGTTTATGCTACTGGATTTCTCAGAGCCTTTATAAAGTTAATGTGCAGTGTGACTTTGCAAATGATGGATAAGTGTTACCCCAAATATTCTGCCATTGAACCTCTATTGCTGTAACTGATTAGTCTTCTTTGGACCACACTTTGGAAAATGCCACCATGTCATGTTTTGTGTGGATAGGAAGTGCACTGTTCTGGTACAGATGTTACACTCACAGAAAAAAATACCTAAAGTCACTTGTAATGTAACATGCCAATGAGAGGTCACCAGTGCAGGCAGATCCTGTGTTCCACATATCAAAAGGTCCCCCAACAGAGTCACCATTCACCCAGGGTCCTTTTAGCCCAGGACCTAGAGCAGTCCCACAGCCTATCTGCTTCTTTCACTTGTGTTCTTTCCAACTCAACTCGCATGCCCCAACCCATTTCAATTTGAACAACCCACCAAGCAATTTGGAACTTTCTCTACACTGTCTCCCACTTTTTCTGCCTGTCTTCCTTTCTTCCTCATGACAGTACTTTCTGAGCACCAACCTTTTCCCAGGGACTGAGGAATTTCAAGCTGAACTCTTCTACTTTATCCCTAGTTGATCCTATGTTTAAAACTGGAATATTTCAAAGAGTTTAAATTTAGATGCAGTTCTCTCTCTTTTATAATGTCCACGTGCTTCACTGTAATTCGTACTGCTCTTGGCTTCAACAACATAATTTTCCCCTTCATTTGTGACCCTGATATTTGGGGAAAAATTGACCCCAAATGCCATTAGTTTAAATTTCTCAATTCATCTTTGCCGACACTTAGTCAATGACTGTCTGGCTGTAATCCATCACCTTGGACATAGTGCAAAAATTGAATTAAAATATTTCAGGGCAGGTAGAATGCAGATTATGACATGGGATGTGGTTAGCACTGTGAAAGGCAACACTCCAGCCGATGTAATTTGAAAACATTTAAGGAGGAAATTACTTTAGTGGGGAAATAACCACCCCAATCAAGGACTCCAACTGTTGGCAACATACCTATATAACACAGAGCTTACTGTTCTGGTTGAAGAGTTCACATTATATTCCCAAGGTTTTGCCATCGACTCTGCCTTTTCACTATGAAAAAGTCCTCCATCCTCCCAGGGGGGAAGCTGGCCCTGTTTTTTGTTTTTTTTTTTTTTAACATGGGCAGGCACCGGAAACCGAACCCGGGTCCTCTGGCATGGCAAGTGAGCATTTTTGCCTGCTGAGCCACCGTGGCCCTGGCCCTGGCCCTGTTTTTTAATCCTGTGAGGTGGTGGAGAGGGGTAGTCTCAGGAAGTAAAATGGTAAGAGCCCAGATTGAAGGTCATGTCAGCACAGCTGGACTGTAAATTCAGAAGGGAAGATGCTTGGTGCATAGTAGGTACTTAATTCATACTTAATAGATAGGCTCCATGAATGGATGGATGGGTGGGTGGGTGGATGGGTGGCGGCATGCCAGCGACATCAGCATGAGCTCATTACTAATCCTATAATAGAGAACTTTAATGAATTACCTAAGTACTTTTTTCCCACAAATCATCTCATTTAACCCTCCCAACAAGATTATGAGATAGGAACTATTATCTTTTCTTTATAGAGAGAAACTAATGTTTGGACTGGTAACTTGGACAAAATCATAGAGCTAGGAAGTGGTTGTCTCCTATTCTCCAACTTTATCTGGTGACACAGAATATCAGTGGGAAGGTTAACAGGCTAGTCTAGAAGTCCTATTGGTTCTATGTTTAGAACTGGAATATTTCAAAGAATTTCAGTTTAGAGCTCTTTTTGTTTTATTTTTGTGATTCATTTCTACGTTCACTCATTTTAAGATTTAGTTCCTTTTTAAACCTAGAGTCAAATACAAAGAGAGGCATGCAGTGAAAGCATAATTAACCACGTTGAATAAGTTAATGGTTGGGTCCTGCCAGGCTCCACCCTAGGTGAACAGGACTAGTATTTGGGAGATAGCTACCTGCACCAGGCACTGTCCTAGATGACCAGCACATGACACTGGTTTAATTCTTACAATAATCTTGGGAAGCAAACATGTTCCCTACACTTTACCCAGAAGAAAAGACAGTGACTGCAGTGGTTGCCTGGGAACATTTTTCCCATCACACTATCTGCTTCCAGCTACTTCAGGACATAGCACATGTAGCACAGGGGTGGTAGTGGGCAGGGGTGGGGGGTGCACCTCTGGAGGCAAAACCCCTGGGTTCCAGACTGGCTCTTCCATTTGTCACCTGTGTGTGAGCTTGGGCAAGTTACTCAGCCTCTAAGTGTCTCCGTTTTCTCAGCTCTAAAGTAGACATCATGATGCTAATAGCACATACCTCAGGCTTTGTTACTGGATTAAGTAAATTAATGATGGAAGAGTGTTGTATATAGCATCTGGCAGAAAATAAGCACTCACCGTATGATTCCACTTGTATTGCTTTTAAGTTCTAATATGTTTACATCTGAATTAAATTAATTTTGTCAATGAATATCAGATAGAATTGACATCTTTATGATGTCAGATTCTCTCATTTGTTTGACTTTTGCCATCTACCTTCAGAGTATTATATAGCTTCTTCCTCTAACTCTTGAACATTTCTTGTTAATTTTATCTGTAGGATTTTTTCCTTGAACTTTTTTTGTTTCTATGATAAGTTTTTTTTCATCATCACCTGTATATTGATTTCTGCATATTAATTTTTAAGCCCATCCCCTTACTAAATTTCTTAGTAGTATATCTGCCCTTACTCTTTTAGATTTATTTTTAGGTGATTTACATTTACCTCCTCTTTTCTAATTTTCATTACCTCCAATTCCTTTCTCATGTATAATCACATTGGCTAGTATCTCTAGTACAATGTTAAATAATAGTGTTGATAGTCGATGTGCTGATCTTTTTCTCTTCTTTACTCTGAATGCTTCCAGTATTTTCTCAATAACGATGATCTTGGCTTTTCAAATAGTTTTTATTTTATCAAGGAAAAAAAATACACCAATTCTAATTTAGCTAATAAAATTTTCAGGAAATACATGTTGAATTTGGTCAAATGCCCTCTCAGCATCTATCAAGAAGATCATATCCTTGTTTTCCTCAGAGCAGTTAATAAAATGAAAAATGTTATAGACTGCCTAATTTTAGATTCTAGAACAGATGGAATCTGATCATGGAATATTCTTTTAGTGTACTGCTGAACACTGCTAATATTTTATATAGGATATCTACCTTGCTATTCATAGGCAAACACTGCACTGTAGTTTCATTTGTCATGTGCCCAGTCTTCACTGGGTTTTGGCGTAACTGTCACAATGGCTTTATAAAAAGCATTTGAAAGGTTTACCTTCTTTTTTCACCTAAACTGTACAGCTTAAGGAGGAGTAGGGATTAGCAAAGGGGAGGAGGTTAGGCAGATTAAAGAATAAAACGTTATAGAACAGGCACATAGGTAAGAAATGTCAATGTGTGGGGAGAGCCCTGAGCCTGGGGTCACATCTCACAGAGCCTGACATCCTCTCCTCCCTCCCAAATCCTATCACTGTTCTGAGTCAGCTGCATGGATTGCTTTCTCCTATATAATGTTCCACAATTATTTCTTATATTAGCTTTTCTACCCTCTCCAACAAGATTATGAGACCTTCTACTTACCCCATAAAAGGCGGCTTTGGGTTAAACCCCAGCAGCACATTTGGTGTATAAACAGCTGGACTAAAGCATTCCACTAATAAATTAAGTCATCCATCCATTTATTTACTTGCTCCTTTGCCCAACATTTATTGAACTTGCTGATAAGACCTAGAAAAATAATGTATAGACCTTTACCTCAAGAAGTCTAGAATAAAAGAATAATGATGGTCTGTTTGTAATCTACATGACAAATTAAGTTACTGGATGGATTTTTTTTTCAATTAAAGAACAACTTTCCTTACCGATTTTTCTTAAATCTCTGATGCCTGCCAATGAAAACTCAAAGGTGAAAATCAAAGAATAAGTAGCTGAAGCCAGTATGATTTACTGCATTTCAGAACTACTTACTGTGGACCCAACACCACAGTATTTCTGCTAATTACTTTCCCAAGGTCACACACCGAAATGAAATATACTCACACAGCACCATGCTCCATCAGGAACCCACATGGATCTCGGTGCTCTGCCCTCCCTGATATATCTAAGATCAGAACTCCACTGAAATAGAGTATGCTGCTGGGCACACAGTAGGAACTTATTAAAAAATGACTTGTAGTCTCGTATTTTGACATTGAATTCTGAGTTTGCATAAGGAATCTATTTCACCATCTAAAAAAGGAGACCACGCACCTTCTTCAAAGGTGTATCATAAGAAAACAGCTTCTCCTTCACGGGACTGGTGAGAACTAAGTGATAATAACTGACAATAAGAATCAGCATGGGTTGGGGGCTTACCCTGCTGCACATACAACTAAGTATTTGGTATCTACTGTCTCGGTTCATTTTCACAACAATCTTATTTGGTATAATAGTGCTACCTACTTTTCAAAATAAACTTTTTAAATTTTCTAGTAGTTTTCAATTTGCAGAAACTTGTGAAGATGGTACAGAGACTTCTCATCCATCCACACCAGTTTCTGCTCTTGTTGACATCTGACACTGCTCTGGTATGTATGTTTGTCACAACTAATGAACCAGTACTGACACCTGATCATTAGCTCAAGTCCACACTTCATTCAGATTTCACAGGCTTCTCCACTGGTCTCCTTTTTCTGCCCCAGGACCCCAGATCACATTCAGTACTCATGTCTCCTTAGGGTCCTCATGACTGACAGTTTCTCAGACTTTCCTTGGCTTTGATGACCTTGACAGTTTTGAGGTATTTTGCAGAGTGACTGCCAAGGTGGGTTCTTCTGGTGTCCTTCCTGTAGTTAGACAGGGGTTCTGGGCTTTGGGGAGGTCAAGTGCCCTTCCCATCACCAGTACCAAGGGCACATGCTATTAGCACACTTCTCAAGGCTGATGCTGGCCTTGACCACCTGGCTGGGGTAGCACTCGTCAGGCTTCTCCCCTGGAAAGTTACTCATTTCTCCTCCTTTACATGCTGTGCTCACTGGAAGGAAGAACAGCCCACACTTAAGGGGGAGTAACACTCCACCCCCTTGGGAAGTCATCAATTATTGGGGATCTGCCAACACTGGAGATTTGCCTAGAAGCAACAACACTCTGACAGCTGCGAGCACACCCACTGCCCCGGCCATGGCTTCTAACACCATTTCCAAAGAGGAGGAGCCAGTGCTCCTTGGGGGCATGGCTGACCCACGAGAGATGAGCCTGGGGCATCTTGTAGTTCCAGGAAGTAAAGAAGTGCTAAAAACAAAAACAAAATGTACATACACACAAATGTGCATTAACACAGAGTGGTGGGAATAAGCCAAAGGGAGGTATGCAAAAGGACTGACTAAAGCATGGATTTAGTTAATAACTATGTATCAATACTAGTCCATTCATGTGACAGAGATACCACAGGAGTCAAATGACAAAGCTCCCAATGGTCAAAGCTGGAACAATTTGAGTGACAAAATACATAATGTTACACAAGATAAATACCCACAGACTGTTCTGATACAGATAAACGATCATGTCACTCATTTCTAAAAACGAGGAAACTGAGGCTCAGTGAGGTTCTGTTACCTGTCCATGATCACAGCAAATGTAGCTGCAGCCTACAGAGACAAGGTCTCAGCTGCCAGGCCACACAGGTGGCTGTACACATCACAAATGTCGCGTGCCCAGCATTTGGGAAGGCGCAGGGCACAACCTGGCCTTGCACACACGTCTGCTGCAGTCATGACCCCTGTTATGCTCTCCACCCACCCTCAACAGGACTCCTGCCAGCACCTTCCCAACTCCGTGCCCTTCCCCTGATGCTCTCTTCCATCTGTCTGCAATGCCCGACCCTCCCCCCCATCTTTTTTAGCTTGAATCCTACTCATCTTTCAAGCCTCAACTCATATGCCCCCTCCTCCATGCAGACTCCCTATCATCCCCAACCTCTCGGCACTTTCTCTCGCACCTCCTCTACCAGTATATTGTCTTCAAGGGCTAGGACCTCCCAGTTTACCAAGCGCCAGGGGGGCAGGGACCATGAACCGCACACAGCAGGCACTTCATAAACAGCCACTGCATGCATCAAATATGCACAGATGAATGAATGGATGCACGAATGAACTTGTGTGTGTCCCCAGGTGCCCCACACAATGTTTGAGCCATAGCAGCAGACACCCTACCCCGGAGCAGGCACAGACCCCAGTGGGGGCCCTGCAGTGCCCCACTGAAGATGGTGGTCCCCAGGGTTCAGCGGCTGGTGGCTGGGCAGCGTGGTGGGGTTTGGAAGCAGGTGGTCTGCTCGCTCCGGCGAACTCTCTACCTATACCATTAGAACCCCATGTTTTCTCCCTGGCTTCAAACGGCCCCAATCAATCATGAAGAGGCGAGCAAGGGGGCCAGGCTGACCTCAGCCTGTAGGTCCAGAGCCAGGGGGAATCCTGTTACACAGCTGGCCCAGGGAGAGAACTACCCACTCCAAGTCCGGGCAGATGCTCAGGAGCAGAGCCCACTGCCAGGAAGCCCTTTTTACTGGTGCCATCAGAATCGAGAGTCGCGTTAATAGCCAGCAGAGCACCGAGTAAAGTGCTTTGTGCACAGGATCTCACTTCTCCCTGCACTGCAGGGCAGGCAGGGTTAGCATATCCCTCTTACAGATCAGTAAACTGAGGCACAGAGATGGGAAGTAAATGGCTCCCAATGGCAGAGCAGCAGATGCTAAGCAGAGAACAGAGCTCCCCTACTCTGGAATTCCCTGGTCTTCCCATTTCTGCAAATCCTCCTTCCACTCCCTCATTGCCTGGAGTTTACAATAATCTTGAACCAGCCTTGCCTTATCTGCCCTCCCCTCCATCTGATTCTCCTTGAAGGTAGGAACCGAGGTTTCCCACCTCCCTGAGCCTCAGCATGAAGGGAGGCAGGCACTGAGTAGTCACTGGATGCCCCTTTGTTGATCACTGGTTCCAATGACTCTGGTCATTTCCTGGGCCCACGTGCCCCTCTGGAGCCTTTAGCCACTCTGTGGAACTGCAATGTGATGTACTGGAAATAATATTAAACCCCAAAGCGGGCACTTAATAATTTGAGTAAGGGACTTACTCTCTCAGAAACGTTATCATTGTTCTAAATGGAACCAATTTATTGCACAAATAAATTTCCCGAGTGTTGAGTCCATGTTTTGAGGACTCTGCAACCATGCAGAAGAGGCTGACATGCAAACCGACAGCTGCAATAAGGAATGGTGAGGGTGAGAATCTGGGGATGCAGGGTGCAGCAAAAATACACAGCTGAGACACCCAACTCAGCTGGGACAATGAGAGAGGACTTCCTGGAGGAGGAGTCACTCAGGATGAGATTGAAATAGTGGGTGGGTTAATAAGTGCCAAATCCAGTTACTTCGATACACTTGTCCCCCTGGAAGAGGAGGTTTTGCTAAAGATTGGGTCCTCTCTGAGAGCATCCTCTCCTACAGCAAGAAGAAGAATCTACCGAGGCATGGAAGGAGGCGCTTGTATTTGTGCCAACTAGGCAAAAACCCACACCCACCGCCGTCACGAATAAGTAAATAAAGCCCTGTTTCTTTAAGATTCAGGAAGCACAGGCTGGATCCTCCCATGGGGTTATTCAGATGTGAATACTCAGTAAAGCTAGTATAAATATCAGCAGGGGAGACTTCATGTCTCTGCAAACTTTACTCTGCACATTGCAAACACATTACACCCCTGCCCCTTGGTGACCGCTGCCCCCTTGCTGATCCAGCCTTGTGAGCTACTCCATGGGGGATTTGTAGCCATTTAAGATGTCCTTTTGCACACCATGGGTACAGAACCTACTCAAGTCCCTAAAGTTGAGGTCTCCTTACTGAGCCCCAGAGGTAAGGGCTCTTGCTGAGGCTCCACCCTGCCCACCCCCAGACCTAACCAGAGCTGACAATCTCCTGCTTCCATCTGCAGTCCCAGCTCCACCCCAGCCTCAGCTCCAACACTGGCACATCTCTACCCATAGCCGAACTCTTCTGGGCTTCTGGTACCACCTGCTCTATTTCTAGAGGTTCCCTCCCCAGAATGGAGAATTTCCTTTTCTTGCTTCCCCCACCAAAGAAGGCCCATAGGTCTTTTCCATCCAAGTTCAAGGATGGATTCTGCAATCAGACTGTCTGTCTGTGACACTGTCCTGGCTCTAATACCCACTAGCTAAGGCTCCCTGGACAACTGACTCTCCAAGTCTATAGCTCCTCATCTGTAAAATGGACATAGTAATAGTTCCTCCAGGCCTGCCCTGAGATTGAAGTGAGACAAGACAAAAAGGCCTTTAGAACAGAGCAGGCAGAGGGGGTTGAAGGCAGGCTTGTCTCTGATCTCCAGCCATCCCCCTAACCTCCTTCACTCCCTCCTGCCCCTGGACCACAGAGGCCTTGACCCAACACTGCCCCCTGCTGACAGCCCCTGGTACAGGTCTAGCCCAGAAAATCAACCTTTAATCCAGGGGTCCTGGAGCATTCTGAGTCAGGACTCCTTCATGTTCCACAAATTAGAGAGGACTCCAAAGAGCTTCTGTGATTATATATCAATATTTACCGTATTACAAATTGAAACTGAGGTATTTTTAACTTATCTTAATTCATTAAAAAATAACAATAATAGATATGTCAACATGCAGAAATCCATCATGAAAAATAACTGTCCTAGCTGCCAGCTTCTCACCCTGTGCCTTCCTTTTCACCCTGGAGATGCACCTTCCTTAGGAAACCTCCCCTGACCTTCCTGTTCTCCTCTCAGGCTAGGGAAGGGCTCACCTGCACTCATCTATCACCCCTGCACACCTCGTCGCAGCACTACCACACTGGAGGAGGTTACCTGGTGTATGCATCAGCCGCATTTCCTGATGGCAAGCCCCTTGAGGACAGGGTCTTTTCAGCTGCATGACCAGCCCCAAGCTCACATGCTAGTGACATGCCAATGTGTACTCACCTAACTGAACTTGCCCAGTATGCCAAAATCATTTTCTTTCTACTCGATTTCCATCAAAATTCCCATTCCCTCAATTATTATCCTAATTCTTCAATTCTAAGAGGTGTGCATCCTTCTCCCTGCATTATTATTATTATTATTATTATTATTATTATTCTTTTGCATGGGCAGGCATTGGGAATTGAACCCAGGTCTCTGGCATGGCAGGCGAGAATTCTTCCACTGAGCCACCATTGTACTGCCCCCTGCATTACCATATATCTGAAATCAGAAGGTCTTAAATCGACGTGTGCATTTAATGTTTCTGATATTCCTCTTCTTCAAAAGCTGTAGTTAAATTAATGTCCAAACTTGCAATCGGCAGTATTCTGCATTCGAATGAATGTAATTACCCAACTCCAAATATGATGTTGGTAATTGGCAACTGTGCTTTACTAAGTGCTTCCAGGCTCTCCCCATACTGTTCTCCCAGAAACCCAGCAGCCCTGCACCCGCTGCCCAGTGGTTGCCTTCCCAGGAGAGATTTCTGTTAGGGAGAAAGGAAGGAAAGAATTTCAGGCCACGAAGCCTAAATGTGAGGGCTGAAAGGAAGAGGGAGAAGGTGCCATACAGCCTCATGTCAACAGATCTAGAAAAAATGTCATTTTGATGGACTTACTTGACTGGACACGCAGCTGGCCCAAGCCTCTGTCCTGGACACCAGCTAACTGTAACTCCCGTTTGCACATCTCTTGCCATTTCACCAGTTGCTTTTATAGCCATAACGGAATTTCTCTCCTCCCATAAATCATATCTAGGAAACGAAGCGGGGATTCATCTCCTCATCATGAGGAAGAGGAAACTGAGGCCCAGAGAGGTAAGGATGGTGGGCTTGAGGGATTCGTGTTCGCCAGGCACTGTGGGGAGGAGGGAGAGGAGGAAACTGTTTAATTGGCACAAGGTTTCCTTTTGAGGGGGTGAAAAGGTTTTGGAACAAGATAGAGGTGTGGCCGCGCAGCCCTGTGAATAAGCTTCCGGCACTGCACTGTTCACTTTGACACGGCTGCTTTTATGTTACGTGAATTCCACCTAAAAATAAATTAAGAGAAGCCAGAACGGCAACCAGAAACCCAAATATCAGCACTGCATGCCCCTGCTTACACCATCTGCCAAGTAGCTGCTCTTCATCCCGCAGTGACTAGAAGGAGCAAGAAAGAGCAGAGAAGGACAAAGAGGTGGGCTACTAAAAAGGAGGGAGGGAAAGAGAAGGGAAGAGAAGAGGAAGGAGCTGAAGAAACAAAGGGAGAAGGGAGAGGCCGGGCAAAGCAGCACACAGGCGTGCCCTACCCCGCGTGAAACTGGGTCCGTCTGCTCTGAAACTGCTGGTTTGCTTGTTTCCACCTCTGGCTGAGATGGTAATGTCTAGAGGATGGGGCCTATGCCCGTTTTGTCCATGATTCTAATCTATTTCCTGAGGCGAGCACAGTGACAGGCCCTTAGTAGGTGTTTGATTAATATTAGTGAATGATCTTTCAATATAAGGAGATTCGAAGCCTGGGCCAGGACATGTTTCCTTATCTATAAAACAGGAATGACTGTGTCTTCCCTGCTGGATTGTGTCAAGGATTAGATGACGTCACTCAGTCAAAAGTGCCTGGAACTTGGGAAATTTTGGCCACTGTTGACTCTGCTCCATAGTTTTCTAGTCCCTTCATTGCAAGTAAGGCCACTCCTGGGACACAGTTATCAAGTACATTATCAAGTACACCGATAAGAAGATTCCACATTGATACTAAAGAAATGGAAGAGGTTGAGACTAAAAGTAACACAAATACATCTTTTAGAAGTTAGACAACACTTAAAAATATGAAAAAGAAAGTAAAGACAAATAATAGCCCACTCTAACAGCAATTATCATACTGGCTTTGTGCTTTCCAGAGACAATTTTCCATGTACTATCTTAAAGGACAGGATTCTACTATACTTTATGGCAAACACCTAACTACTCACAAACAATTCTCCTCTAGTTTCTTTACAAACTCTGGCTAACACTGCTAACATTTTTGTTTATTTCAGGATTAAGGGGCTATGTGCTTCAGAGGAGGCCCTTCTCTGTGCCCCCCCAAAAGGGAATCTTGATTATTTCTAAGCGAAGCCATTCTTGCCAGTTACTGGTTTGTGAGTGGAAGAACTGGCACATAGCACAGTTCTGGCACATAGCCAAGAAGATGTCATGGGGGACTGAGAAAAGTTTTCCAGCTTTTCAAAAGAGACCTGTGGGAAGCAGCACTCTTGTTCCCAACTCTGGACACAACTATACAAGGATGTGATGTCTGGAACAGTGGCAGCCACCTTGCAACTATGAGGATAACTCCAGGTTGACTTTAAGAGAATCACCAAGAAGCCAGAGAGAGCCACAAAGTCACCAAGGAGCTGGCTTAACCTAGCCAGGATGTCTTCCTGGGGAAAATGTTACTTGCAGTCAAAAGCATTCTAACATACAATTTCCTATTTGTAACTTGGTTTGTTTGTCTGCCTTTCTTCTTCTCTATCATGTACAGACATCTCTACAGGTCAACAAACAGAATAATAACAATTAACAACTCTTAAAGACTTGCTACTTAGTGCTTTAGGAACATGTTACACGTAAGATTTAATGCTTAATCCTCACAACAAATGTATGTAGTCAAAGTGATTAGCTCCATTTTTCTGATGAGAAATGAACTAAGATTTGAAAAGGAGAAGTAGCACAGTAGCTAAGTGGAGGGGTCAAAATGGGGGCCCCTCTAGAGGCTGAGCTTCTCCTCCAGCTACAGTTCACTTACAATGGCTGCAAACATGCCATCTCCTATCTGCACTGCAGCCCCCCACCACCCCATGAGGGCCCTGACCAGTAGGGTGAGGGCCATGTCCGGCCTCCTGCCCTGCGCCCTCCCGAGCTGGCCCTCCTCCGTGTTTGGCATCTTCTCATTACCCTGATTCCTACAAATGCGAAATAACAATATTTCCCAATTGCTTCCACCTATAATTTCCTGTAACAGGTCCCCTCAAATGGCAAGTCCTTAATTTTAATTGCATATTATGTTCCCTTTCTGAGGGCAGACAGCTATTTATTCAACCGGTTAATTGTTCGAGAGACAAAGACATGGAACATATCATACCAAATTAAGGATTTGCTCGTTGCTATTCCTACTGGGGCTCCATTACATTTCCCTGATTTCCTTTCCAGAGCTCCTGAGGAAATCCTGGCATCTTTTTTAAAAAAATATTTTTTGGCTTAGCCTACCTATGATTATATAAAAGGCCAACAAATCCTGGAGCAGTATTATTACCGGTGATGATAATAATAATTAAGACAATATACAGATGCAAAGCCATATGTTTTACTCAATAAAAGAGGAAAAAGAATAAAAGAGTGTTTATTGAACACCTACTGTGTGCCTAGCATTAGGCTGGGCAGGAGGAAAATTTCCCCAAACCCTCTTTCTCATTCTAGAACTTCTTTAAAGACTCTATTCTCCCCACTGGTGGAATTGAGCGGTAGGGAAGTCAAACCACTTGGCCAACACCAGGCACCTAGCTGGGTCAGAGGAGGCGCGGGTATGAGCTGAGGCCAGTGTAAGCCGAAAGCACAAGCTCTTGGTGGGGGGTGGGGGGGCTAATACAGAGACAGCAGCCCCTTCCTCTGCAACCTCACGATCTCTCTATGAGAAAGACATGAGTATCTTGACTTCCACTTTCTTTCCTGCAGAAAGAGGAAGCACTTCGCCTAACTTTTGTGGATCAAGCAATGCCTTGGGCACTAGAGGGGGAAAAGTGTCTGTCAGAGCAGCCCCCCGAGACTAGGACTGCCTCATCAGCTTCCACTGCTGCCCCCTCCAGAAAGCCTGAAGCTGCGACCCCCACACCTCCAGCACCGACCCACCCACCCACCACAGTAGGAATTGGGGCCACTTTCCTTGGGGGGGAGGTCAGAAAAATTGCTCAGAGGGGAACCATCAGTTCATTTAATTAACCTTAACCGGACCCCCACCCTGTCCCGGGTGCTGGGCCTGACCGGCTGGGCTCTGACCTCATGGAACGCCAGCCCGGGGGAGACAGTCCCAGCTCATCACAATCTATGGCCAAAGCAAGTAAATAAAGGGAAGCCTGGGCAAGAACTGATGTCCCCTTTCTGCAGAAAAGACATGAAAACACAAGGACTTGGAGGAGGGGCGGGTGCCGTGCACCTGGATGGAAGCTTGAGATGGAAAGAAGCAGAAGTGAGGGCAGAGCAAAGGAAAGGCAGGCAATCAGAGCGGGCAAGAAATGTATCAATCTCACTGTGGTCGTGAAAAACCTACTACGCGCCAGGGCGTTCCGTGCATTCTGTTCCATTCCCCTGACACCCCTACAAGGCCAGTCCATTAGCCCTGATTTCATAAGCTGGAAGCTGAGCCTCATACAGGTGAAGTCACTTGCTTAAGGCTGTGAGACGGCAGTGCCAAGACCCAGCCTAGACGTGCCTGATGCCAACTCCTGCTCCCTGTGCCATGCAGGTGCCAGCACAGTGGCCAGGATGGGTGGCCTCAGAAGCTTGTCTGGGCTGTCAGGGCCACGGAATAAACTGCGTTCAACACATGCTCCCCTCACCTGTCTTGGGACTCCAGAGTCATCCAAGGCCCAGAGTCCAAGGAGGAGAGCCAGCCCTGCCCAAAGAGCTGCGGGGCACATCTGGTGCTGTGTCCTAAGAGGTGCTTGGGTTTTCAGGCCCTACAGTGCTTCCAGAGAGCAAGGGCTATGACACGGGGAGGCAGGGGGGAGGCCATTCCCAGAGCTGGAGAATTCCCTGCTGAGCAACTCCTCCCAGGGTCACGTGGCCTTCAGCACGGCTCATTCGTGCAAGCAATACTCCCCGAGCACCTCCTGGGGGCCCAGCACGGTGCGTGGTGCTGAGGACACTGGACGAGCCCACAAACGATGGCTTCTGGCTGTAGGATGCACAGGGAACAGCCCATTGCCAGCAGGGGCCCAAAGCCCAGGGCGAACCCTGCAGCCCAGCGCCCCAGGGAGCCCCTCCCCTCTCCTTTGTCACCCACCCCCCCTTGCACAGGGGCAGGTTGCAGAGGCCCAGGACAGTCCAACTGAGCATCAAGGCAGAAGCTGGTCGAGCACACTCTGCACGCGTGGTGGGGAGCCCACTGGGCAGTCTGTCCTAGCTCACGACACTCCTGGAGGCCTGGGAGGCCCGAGTTCCCTGCTCACCAGCGGCCACCACTGTGTTAACGGGACAGAGAACTTGTCCCCAACACATTCCATGGCAACCCACCAGGCATACTGCAGGGGAACGGAGGACCACACTACACAGTTTGACATCTTTATAGGTTTTGGTTTTTGTTAAACAAAGGCTTAAATGAGCTATAACTCACATGCCACACAATGTTACAGGGTTTCGAACCCATTCATTCTTAGGATCAGGCTTTTTAAAGTGAGATCAGGAGAGGAGCCAAGGTCACAGGGCAACTGGTGCCTTCAGCCTCCACGCAGAGGGGCGGGGCAGAGCCACACCGCCTTTGGTGACAGGCACCATGGAAGAGCCAAGGCTAAGGCCTAAAGTGTCAGACCCGCCTGTGCCCAGACTCTGGCTCTGCCACTTCTCAGCTTGGTCCATTTAGGCCAAGTGACTGATCCTCTCTGAACCTCAGTTTACCCCATCTGTCAAGTGGCGCAAAGGCCAGTCCCTGCCTCAGAAGGCTGCTGGAAGGTTTCGTGAGATGGGATCTCCGAAGGACAAGCCTGGCCCCAGGCCCAGAATGTCACCATTAGAAGCATCTAGTTCTTCTTAAAACTCCGTCATTCAAAAGAGAATAATTCAATCCTCATCTTCTGAGGACCCACAGCTGCAACACCCCATCTCCAGCCCATTCCTTGCCTTCTTTCCCCACCAATCCCATAACTTCCCCTTGAAGAACAGGTGCGGTCTGGTCCCCTGAGGCTCCAAGGGTGGGAGAAGTCATGGAGAACTGCCTCCAGCTGCTGCAGAGACAACACAGCATGCAGGCGCTGTGAAATTATATACATTTCCTAATAAATGATGACTCTGCAGCGGGTTTCATCTGCAGGATTGCCATGGCAACAGGGCCAAGCTGGGAGGGAAGGAGGTCATCGCCAGCCTGCAGAAAGCCGGGGAGCAGCAGCAGGCAGAGAGAGCCTTGGGCTGCAAGAGGGGCAGTGAGGGGAAGAGAGAGAGAACAGGGGGGCAGGCAGTTATCGCAGTGGGGGCCGCTCAGCACCAAGACGGCACGGCCACCCTACCTTCACATACTGAAAAGACTTGGCTGAGCACCAGTCTCATGCACCATCAACTAGTTCTCCATGTCCGGTCCCTCGAGGGAGGGAACCCTGCTCTGCTTACCTCTAAAGCTCGTTCCCCTGAAGCAGCAGGGCACAGCATGTGTGCACAGCGTGCAGCAGACAGGCGGTCGTGGTGGAAGAAATATCTAACCACAGCCCCTCTCTTCTCCCCAGCGTAGGCCAGCTCAGCCCCTGGACCTATAACTTTCCCTCTGAGCATAGCTGAGTGCAGGAGTCAAACTATTCTCAGCCACTCTCTGGCTGTGTGACCTTGGACAAACCACACAATCCCTCGTAGTTTCTCTGCTATAAAATAGGTATCAAATGAGTTAATGCAGGAAAAGCATCTAAATGAGCTTCTGGTCAAACATTAGCTCCAGCTAGCTGTGGTGCATTTTGCCAGGTATCCATTACAGAGAGAAAAATTAGGAGTCAGTGCAATAGCTTCAGCTTTTCACCTGACAAACTTCTATGCATCCTTCAAACCCCAACTCAGAGCTCACCTTCTACAAGAAGGCTTCTCTTCCTTAAGTTTTGCTCCCAGGCTCAGTGAATTTTACTAGGTCTCTTTCTGCAGTACATGTGTCCCACAGCACTTATCTGTCTCCCCATCACTGTGAGCTCCAGTGGCTGATGTAGCTCTGTACACACCTCACCCAGCATTGTGCCTGGCGGGGACTGAAGACCAACAACATACTGAAAGATGAATAAATGACAGAATGAATGAATGATTTTCCCAGGAGCACAGGAGAGAGAAAACATCCTGAAGTAATACAATAATATTTCTTAAATTCTAGGATGGAGATAGACTCCTGCAAACCTACACACCAGAGGCCATGTACGACAGAAGAGAAAAGAATCAGGGGGCCCTAAGACTTCTCAGCACGGTGTGAGCCTCAGAAGGTGCAGAACAACTTCCATGCAGAGGCCTAGTGGGAAAGGTTGCAATCCAAGAATTCTATACCTGCCGGCTGCTCATTCCTGTGTAACAGCAACACAGCAACACAACAACACAACCAGAGAGTCACTTGAGAAATACAGGTGCAAGGATTACTTTTTTTTTTTAATTTTTTTTATTAATCAAAAAAAAAGAAAAGAAATTAACACAACATTTAGAAATCATTCCATTCTACACATGCACTCAGTAATTCTTAGTATCATCACATAGATGTATGATCATCATTTCTTAGTACATTTGCATCGATTTAGGAAAAGAACTAGCAAAACAGCAGAAAAAGATATAGAATGTTAATATAGAGAAGAGAATTAAAATAATAATACTAATAAAATATATATATATATAAAAAGGAAAAAGAAAAAAACAAAAACAAAAGATACAAACACACAAACAAACAAACAAAAAACCATATTTCAGGTGCAGCTTCATTCAGTGTTCCAACCTAGTTACATTACACTTAGGTATTATTGTGCTGTCCATTTTTGAGTTTTTGTATCTAGTCCTGTTGCACAGTCTGTATCCCTTCAGCTCCAATTACCCATTATCTTACCCTGTTTCTAACTCCTGCTGGTCTCTGTTACCAATGATATATTCCAAGCTGATTCTCGAATGTCGGTTCACATCAGTGGGACCATACAGTATTTGTCCTTTAGTTTTTGGCTAGACTCACTCAGCATAATGTTCTCTAGGTCCATCCATGTTATTACATGCTTCATAAGTTTAGTCTGTCTTAAAGCTGCATAATATTCCATTGTAGGTATACGCCACAGTTTGTCTAGCCACTCGTCTGTTCTATTTTGGCTGTTTCCATCTCTTTGCAATTGTAGATAATGCTGCTATAAACACTGGTGTGCAAATGTCCGTCTGTGTCTTTGCCCTTAAGTCCTTTGAGTAGATACCTAGCAGTGGTATTGCTGGGTCGTAATCCATTCTGCCATTCTATGTCTTTTGATTGGGAAATTCAGTCCATTAACTTTTAGTGTTATTACTGTTTGGATAATATTTTCCTCTACCATTTTGTCTTTTGTATTATATATATCATATCTGATTTTCCTTCTTTCTACACTTTACTCCATACCTCTCTCTTCTGTCTTTTCGTATCTGACTCTAGTGCTCCCTTTAGTATTTCTTGCAGAGCTGGTCTCTTGGTCACAAATTCTCTCAGTGACTTTTTGTCTATAAATGTTTTAATTTCTCCCTCATTTTTGAAGGACAATTTTGCTGGATATAGGAGTCTTGGTTGGCAGTTTTTCTCTTTTAGTGATTTAAATATATCATCCCACTGTCTTCTAGCTTCCATGGTTTCTGCTGAGAAATCTACACATAGTCTTATTGGGTTTCCCTTGTATGTGACAGATTGTTTTTCTCTTGCTGCTTTCAAGATCCTCTCTTTCTCTTTGACCTCTGACATTCTAACTAGTAAATGTCTTGGAGAACGCCTATTTGGGTCTATTCTCTTTGGGGTGCGCTGCACTTCTTGGATCTGTATATTTAGGTCTTTCATAAGAGTTGGGAAATTTTCAGTGATAATTTCTTCCATTAGTTTTTCTCCTCCTTTTCCCTTCTCTTTTCCTTCTGGGACACCCACAACACGTATATTTGTGCGCTTCATATTGTCATTCAGTTCCCTGATTCCCTGCTCAAGTTTTTCCATTCTTTTCCCTATAGTTTCTGTTTCTTTTTGGAATTCAGTTGTTCCATCCTCCAGTTCACTAATTGTAGCTTCTGTCTCTTTAGATCTACCATTGTAGGTATCCATTGTTTTTTCCATTTTTTCTTCTTTGTCCTTCACTCCCACAAGTTCTGTGATTTGTTTTTTCAGATTTTCTATTTCTTCTTTTTGTTCAGCCCATGTCTTCTTCATGTCCTCCCTCAATTTATTGATTTGGTTTTTGAAGAGTTTTTCCATTTCTGTTCGTATATTCAGCATTAGTTGTCTCAGCTCCTGTATCTCATTTGAACTATTGGTTTGTTCCTTTGATTGGGCCATATCTTCAATTTTCCGAGCGTCATCCATTATTTTCTGCTGGTGTCTGGGCATTTGATCAGATTTCCCTGGGTGTGGGACCCAGCTGGTTGAAAGGTTTTTCTGTGGAATCTCTGGGCTCTGTTTTTCTGTTCCTGCCCAGTAGGTGGCACTTGTGGCGGTCGTTTGTCTGCGGGGCAGTCGGCCCAGGAAACCGCGCGTGGAGGCGGGGGTCGCTGGCCGCAGCTTGGGGGAGTGCCGGTCCAAATTGCCCAGCTGGCCCGAGACGCCAAGCGTGACGGGAGGGCCCCGCTATCCAATGTTCCCAGTCAGACCGGGGAGCCACGTGTGTGGAGGGGACCCCAGTCGCCAGCCGCCCCAGCCGGGAAAACGTGCGCCCCTCGGGTATCTCACCGCAGTGGATTCTCCCTACCCGTTCAGCCGTTCCAGAATGGGGTACGCTGTCTTTTTGGTCTCTGTCGTGACTCCGGGAGCTGTTTCGTATTGTTTCTGTTTCTTTAGTTGCTTTTCTGGAGGAGGAACTAAGACCCGCGCGTCTTACTAAGCCGCCATCTTCTCCGGAAGTCAAGGATTACTTTTTAAAAGTAGCTGCCTGGAGAATCAAGAGCAGGACTTATGCCTCCAAATCAAGAGAAGCAGCATAATAAAGTCCGACTGCCCAAGTTAGGATACCAGCTCTGCTGCTCCAGGACCGCAGGCAACCTCAATTTCCCAACTCTAAAGTGGGGACACTGATAGCACTGACTTTACAGGGATTTTATGAGAGTTGAACAGGATAATCCATATTCAGAGCTTGGTCCTATAGCAGGCTGCCCTGGATGCTGTCATGTGCCCCCCGCCCCGAGCAACAAGGGACTTTCTCCGGCTGGCTGCTGGAGTGTGACCAGCAGACTTAGGGCACAATGTTCAGCTTGGCTGGAACATTCCTTGCTCAAGGTCATGCCTCCTTCCAGGTGCATCCCTCAGTCAACGACTGACCAACACAGAGGTAGAAAGGCCCAGCCAGCTTCCCCCAACTTGGGACAATTCTGAAAGGTCATCCCAGCTTCAGAGTCCCCCTGGGGTTGGCTGAGGCTTTTTTCAGGACAGACAGACAGCCTGACTTCTCCCTCTGCCCAGTGCTGTGTTCTTTTCTTCCTTCTCACAGGTGCCAACAGCAGAAACACTTCCCAGTAAATGCCCCACACACCTACAACCTTCCCAGAGCTTGCTTCCTGGGTTACTCAGCCAGCCAGCCACAGGGATCGGTGCTGAGATGGCACCATCGCCTAAGGGGACCAGCCCCCCACCTCGCAGCAAGCCGAACACAGCATGGCCCTTCCTCCCTGGAATGGGCAGCGGTTGATCACAGCACATTCTGAGGGTGGGTGTCCCTTTCCTGCCCCCAAGCCCTCCACCAACCCCACTCTCCAAGGGTTTCCACGGTGTGCTGGTTTGAAAGGATTTATGTGCCCTAGAAAAGCCACATTTAATCCTAATCCCATCATGTGGAGGCAGCCTGATTTTTAATCCCTATCCAGCACTGTAGGTTGGAGGCTTGATTAGATTATCTCCATGGAGATGTGAGCTTTTGAATAGAGGGAGATGTGACTCCACCCATTCTAGGTGGGTCTTGATTAGTTTACTGGAATATTTTTAAAGAGGAAGCATTTTGGAGAAAACCTCAAAATGACAAGAGCCACGAGGAAAAGAGCCCACACAGCCAGAGACCTTTGGAGTTGAAGAAGGAAAACACCCCTGGGAGAGCTTCATGAGACAAGAAGCTGGAGAGAAAGCTAGCAGACGCTGCCATGTGCCTTTCCAGTTGAGAGAGAAAAACCCTGAACTTCATCAGCTTTTCTTGAGTGAAGGTAACCTCTTGTTGGTGTCTTAATTTGGACATTTTTATAGACTTACTTTAATTTGGACATTTCCACGGTCTTAGAACTATGAACTAGCAACTTATCAAAATTCCCCTTTTTTTTTCACATGGGCAGGCACCGGAAATCAAACCCAGGTCCTCTGGCATGGCAGGCAAGTGTTCTTGCCGCTGAGCCACCATGGCCTGCCCATCAAAATTCCCCTTTTAAAAAGCCATTCCATTTCTGGTGTATTACATTCTGGCAGCTAGCAAACCAGAACACACAGTGTCTGGTCGGCAGCATAGGATCCCACCTGGCGTCACATCAGACCAACAGGTCCACTGAGAGCAAAGGAGATGTGCAACTGGGCCCACAGCTAAAAGTGGAATACCAACGAGATAGTAAGGAAATACCAAGCACAAAACAAAACAAGATGGCAAGGATGACATGAAAAGTAAGTGATAAATGCAAACAGGTTAAAATCTCCTTAAAATACTCCAATAAGGTTTAAAAGAAAATCAAGCCTAAGTGTTTGCTTTTAGAAACACACCTAAAACAAGCATCAAAGAAAAAGTAAAAAATAAAATATCTTTAGGATAAGGAAACAGCACACGGAACATATGAGACTTTCAGGGATGCATACATGGTTTGAAAAGAATCTTTCAATGATTTTTATATACTTTCCTAGGAGAACATACTCTCCTGATTTAGAAGAAAATGAGAATGAAAATGAAATATAGAATCTAAGGGTGGTATCCAAAGCTGTTCTCAGAGGAAAATGTATAGATATAAATGTTGTCAATATTAAGGAAGGCTCAATTGTAATTAATGGAGTGAGCTCTAAACTAATTTTTAAACATATATGAAACAGCTTGATGGGATTAAAATATGAAAGTATAAACCAAGTAAAATTGAAAAATAAATCCAAGAGCTGGTTAAGCATAGACATACAATTTTAAAATGCTTTACTAAGGGGGTGCATGGGTGGCTTGGTGGTGAATGCTCGCCTGCCATGTGGGAGACCTGGGTTCAATTCCCCGCCCATATACCCCACCAAAAAAGCATTTTCAAAAACCTTTTATTATCACAGATAGATACATTTTTTAATTGTAAAAATGTGATGCTGTGCCAGTTCGAAAGTATTACATAGCCCAGAAAAGCCAGGTTTAACCCTGAGCCAATCTTGTGGGAGCAGCTGTTTCTTTTAACCTTGATTTAATACTGTAGGTGGAAACCTAATTATCTCCACGGAGATGTGACATGCCCAACGGTGAGTGTAATCTTTTGATTAGATGGAGATGTGACTCTACCTATTTAGGTAGGTCTTGATTAGATTATAAAGTCTTTAAAAGGGGAAACATTTTGGAGAAATGACTGACACCTCAAAGCTGACAGAAATGTCACAGCAGAGTCGACACAGATGCGGACACAAGGAGAACAGAGACTCGGATGTTAGGAGATGCTTGGAGCCCAACAGACATCGCCATGAGATGGTAAGCAAACCAAAACCTGGAGAGAGCCAAGGGAAGCCCAGAGATGAAAGCCAGCCCCGGAGAAGCAAAGTGAGGAACCCCCGCAGGAACACAGGCTGAAAGCAACAGAGCCCAGAAGAAAGGGACCAGCAGATGCCAGCCACGTGCCTTCCCAGCTGACAGAGGGGTTCCTGACCCATTGGCCTTTCTTGCGTGACGGTAACCTCTTGTTGGCGCATCAATCTGGACACCTGCACTTCTTAGAACTGTAAACTTGTAACTTATTAAATTCCCCTTTATAAAAGCCGTTCCAGTTCTGTTATATCACATTCCAGCAGCTGGCAAACTAACACAGATGCGGAGTTTGTCCTGTGCTATTATCTTTTCTGAAGTAGATGAAGCAGGTGACTTTAAAGGAAAATATGAACTTCCAAAACTAGTTCCAGGAAAAAAAACTCAACAGAGCACCAAAATACCAGAAACAATTAAAAGTTCTTTTAATCAAACAAGGAAAAGATAATAGATAACTCCTCTAGGTTTCAGGTAAAATGGAAATCCTCCCAATACATTTTGGGAAAGATAACTACCATGATGAAGTAGTAACAAAAATAAGATAAAAGTAAAGGAAAAAGGGCAGACTCCCAAATACTTACAGAAGCAAAGCCCTGGGTAAAAATATAAGCAGAAAAATCCAGCAGCTCAATAAAAGAATAAAATCTGTCATGTCTGAATAGGGCATCAGGTTCAATAAGCCCCCAAACAGGGCTAAGGTAGGAAATAAAAATAGTCCAATGTTAGAAAATTCACTAATGGAATCATCATATTTATAAGTCAAAGGAAAAAATCAATAACATCACCTTAACAGATGATCAATTGGCAACTGATCAAGTTTGATATCTGTTCCCGAATTTTTTTAATTAGTAAATAGAAAGATTCTTCCCTAATATATTAGAACTTTTTGAACCCACAGGAAACGTCTTACTTAATAGTGAAAAACTAGAGATATTTCCACTAAGGAAGAAGAGGCAAATCTTTCTTTATGAAGCAGAAACTCAAAGATAAAATCAGGAAAAAAAATATTGACATGGCTGATTTTGTGCAAAAATAAAAGCAAAACTTTTGAAGAAGAAAAGAAAACAAACAACAAACTTTAAAGACAAGTAACAATTTGAGAAAACTTTTTTCAACATATCTGATAATCAAAAGAGTATTATCCTTAATAAAGACAGAGCTCTTAGAGGATCTTACCAAGCTACAAAGAAGAAACATAAAGGATCATATACAGATAATATATATGAATTTTCAAATTCACTTGAAATAAAAGAATTAAAAAGTAAAATAAAAATGTAGTAAGACTTTTTATCCACCAAAGTAGCCCAAATTAAAAAATAAAAATAAAAATAAAAGGATGGTGTCAAATGATTTCAAACATTCTAGGAAAGAAGCAATGTCATTGTCTGTTCACAGAAATTTAAATTGATGAAAAACTTCTGAAAAGCAATTTAGTAATAAGTTTAAAAATACCTATTACTGTCTCTACTTCTAGGAATGCATTCCAAGGAAATTAGATGAAGAATACAAAACACATAGGGACTTCAAGTTAGATTATTTAAACCAGTAGAAATTTAGAAATAATGTACAGGTTCCACAACAGAGCACAGGATAAAAACATTCTACATAGGATGCAATACCAGACAACCATTAAAATGCATCAGTTAAGAGAAAACATTTAATGATATTAGAAAATAGGCAAGAGTTATTGTTAAGCAAATAAATCATGCTTTTAACAGAGTATAAGCATGGCATCAATTTGTACAATTGTACAAGAAAGCAAAAATATGGAAGGGGAAAACAGTTTCCATTCATTCATTTTCCTTCCTTCGAAAATTATTGATTAAAAATCTACTATGTAAGAAGTCTAGCATTCAATATATAGTGTCAAATAAATTGACAACACCCTGCCTTATTGAAATATATTAATATAGTTGTTTCTAAGTGGTGGGATTAATAGTGGTTTTTATGTTCTTTGAGATTTAATTTTTTTCCCAAATGTTCTATATAAAACATGATTTTAAACACAGTGTTATCATTCCAGGCTGTAACTTGGAATCTGCTGGGAAGGAAGCTTTAAAAGTACCACTGCATACATGATAAAACAGATTCTTCAAAAATGTTCCTGGGAAAATTTGGTTTCAATAGAGGAAAAAACAAATTGTCCTCTGCCTCACAGCAAATATGAAAATCATTTTTAGGTGGGTGGTAGGCAACAATATGAAATATAAGACAATACTTTTAGAAAAAAATATTGGAGAACTCATTTCGATTTTTTCATACAGGAAATTACTGGTCAATTTGACTGCATTAAAATAAAGTACCTCTGTTCATAAAAAAAAACAATAACAACGCAAACGTTAAGAGAGACAAAAGTATAGTTACAAAGTGAGAAAAGATATTTGCTATGCAAAAAACTAACAAAGAGCTTTTAGCAAGAGGGTATAAGAAAAGACAGATACCCTAATAGAAAAGTGACCTACAGACCTGAGTACCAGCTTCACAGAAAGGGATATCCAAATGGCTTATAATCAAATGAGAAGTGAGGAACCTTATTAGTCACCAGGGAAACACAAATGCCAACCACAGAGAGCCATCCCCGTGGACCCACATGCCTGGGATGTGGTTTCGAGAGAATTCTCATACACTCTGGCTAGTTGCATAAATCAATACAGCCCATGGGACAGTGGTACAGCCAACCTTAGGCATTATGTACTATATTTGAAACTACACAAAGCCTTAACCCAGCAACTGCACTTCCAGGTACAGACCTTCCAAAAAAATGTGCATATAAATGCACCAAGAAAGCACAGGCGGCAAAGTTCCTCACAGCAGCGTATGTCATCACACCATTACAGGAGGCAACCCAAATGCCCAGAACAGTGATGAGGGCATGGCAGTGTGGAGTTTCAGCCTGTCATGAAAAGGAATGAATGAACCAGAGCTACATACAGGAATATGTGTAAATCTTACAAATGTGAAGTTGAATGAAAGAAGCCAGATGTAAAACAACCCCTTCTGTAAGGTTCCAATTCGAGAGAAAGTCCAAAAGCAGGCAAAGAGAAGCCACAGTGTGTAGCAATAAATACTTAAGTGATATGAGGATAAAGAGAAGCAAGGAAGTGGTTTCCATAAAAGTCAGGCTAGCGGTTAGAGAAACGACAGACTGTGGGGAGAGCCCAGGGATCCCCTTGGATAAGGACGGGGCAGGAGCTTCTAAGGGCCAGATGGTGGCAGCACTCCATGACCCTTAGGTTGTTACATTTCCCTGATGCACTCTTCTGCCTGAGTATCATAATTCACAAGAAAAAGTGTATTAAGGCAACTACAACAAAAATGCTGCTGCCTGCGCCCCACCCCCCCTGCAGACCAGGGAAATCAGAATCTCTGAGTGGGAGTAGGGCAGCCCTGGTTTTTAAACATTGCCAAGTCATTCTCAGGCAGCATGAGACGCAGGCGGGAAAATGAAAGAGGAGGATGACACAGAGTCTCCCTCCTGTGTGCCTGCACCTAAATGTCTGGTCCACTCCATCTTCTCCACATCTCTAGGCCTCAGTTACCTCTCCCATTAAAGGAACACAGTAAGCAGTCCTGACCTCAGGAGGCCCCAGGGTTTCGAGGACTGCCTAGCACATGTGACGTGTCTGTCAAGCATCAGGCAAGCTCCTTCGTATTAACAGTGCAGTGTTACATGTCACCGATTTTTTTTCCACTTAAAAATTTTTGAAGCAAAATTCATTTAACAAAATTAACTACTGGACAGTGAACACAATTCAGCAGCATTCAGTACACTCACTCTACTGTACAACTATCACCCCATCTCATTCCAAAACGTTTTCAACACCCCAAAAGGAAGCCCTATAACCTTCAAGTCATTACTCCCCACTTTCCCCTCCCCCATCTCCTAGCAATAGCTAATCTGCAATGGATTTACCAATTCTGAATACGCCATAAAAATGGAGCCATACAGTATATGATCTTTGGTCTCTGGCTTCACTCATGTATAATGCTTTTGAGGTTCACCCACACTGTAGCATGAATCAGTGCTTCATTCCCTTCCATGGTTGAATAATTTTCCGTTGCATGTATATATACTCCACCTTTTGTTTATCTATTCATCCTTTGATGGACCTTTGGATTCCTTCCACCTTTTTGCTATTGTGAATATGCGGCTATGGACTTGTGCCTACATGCTTTTGTCTGAGTACCAGGTTTTTCAATTCTTTTATGGATCTGTGTTCACAGTTTCTCTCTCCACTATTTCTCCTACTCACTAAAAATCTTGAGGCACTTTTGTGGTCATTTGGAGACAGACACGTTCTCAGAACTGCAAACACTTTCCAGCTGAGGTCGAAATTAACTCAGTGTCCTTGGCAGCTTTAAAGAACCCAAAATCGACTCGTATGTACCTAGGAGTGGGACTTCTGGGTCATATGATACTAATTCTAGGCTTAACTTTTTAAGAAGCCCAAATTATTTTTTAATGAGATAATGAGAATGAAAGTGCCAACGTGATTCCAAGCCTTTAGTAGCACTTAAACATGTTATGACTATTAAATATGTGGTTTCCACCAACTCAGGATGAAATGGGATCATCCACAGTTGTGGAAAACGTTCATCCTTTAGGACTGGGAAGGGAGGGCTTGTGTTCAGAAAAGAGAAACATGAATGCAGAGTGATTAAGATGTTTTGAGAGTGCATGGATGCACCCTCTGGTTTTATAAGTTTGCAAACTCCTAAGAGACAAGTCCAGACCCTCTCTTGAGTCTGCTGCCGGTGGCTAAAGTTCCTTATAAGTGGTGAAGTGGGAGGGGCTCCTCCGCCCAAGGCTCAGAAATCAGCGCTGGAGGCCATGGGAACCATTGGGTATCGAATCATGCCCAAGGCCTGCCCCCGGATCCTGTGGGTAGGGGTCCATGTGGGAGGAGGGTCTCTGGAGACCCTATTCAGATGAGTCCAAGTGAATCTGGATGGGTCTCAGCTGTAGGATGGGCCGTCCTCTCAAGGAGGGGAAGTCTAGATAGAGACACAGACGAGTGAGCAGAAGGAGAAGCTGGAGACGTCACCATGTAATGGGGACAGAAACACATCTACAAGCCAAGGAATGCCAAAAATGCTGGCAAGCTGTCACTAGAGCACTACAGACTTCGGAGAAAATCTTAAAAATTCACCCAGCCCTTTATGGCTGGGTGATTTAGGATGAGACATGTAAACCCTGGAAGCCTCAGTGGCTGTGTCTGCACAACGGACAGGAAGGCCAAGGCAGGCCTCTCCCTCGCTGTGAATGTCTGGGTGAGGATGATTTGAGATAAGGGGTACTAACACGCCTAACAGTCTGTGTTCAGCTAAAAAATGCCTGATGCCCCCACACGCAGTAGGTGGCGGCTGATGATCCCCATAGAGCAAATTCTGCAGGCTTATCCAGATTGTAGGAGCCTGTGGAGCTAATGCAAACGCCACCTAACTATTTTGTGGGGCTGCACATGGATACACAGCGCTCTCCAAGGGGAAAAACGCACCAGAAAAATCCTTTCCCACTGGTCTCCAGCAATTAGATGACATGAAACATCACTCTCCACCCCACAACAGGAGACTGAGAAACAGCTGCCCTGTTTCTCTGCTTTCCAGCCCCCTCAGGACTCATCCTCATTCAAATGCCAGCGGCTGCCTGAGCCACATCCGACATGGGGAGAGGCATCCTGCAGCCAGGGCTCTACCAGAGGACTGTAACTGCTTCCGCCCCAGATGCTCAGAGCACTGCTGGGTACCCGGCAGCTCAGACACTGCTTCCTGCGCTAGCAGAGGGGGGTGTGAACAGGATATGTTCTCCTGAGCCAGGGGGAAAAAAAATCCATTCTGAAGTCCCCATCAATTATCAGCTGACACTGACGTACGAACAGCACAGAGTGTGTATGGTGCTGGGGTATCCATTCGTGTGCATGTATATCCTGCTCTCACAGACCACAGGGACTTCAATCATCCAGCAGTACTAACCTAACCCTTTCAATGCCTTCAGCACCCAGTATACCCCTGGAGAAACCTATGCGGTAATTCCTCTGCCCTAGTCACTCTTTTTTCAAGGAGATCAGTTCTTAGGTCAATTTTATTGACTTTTCTCCAAAAGAAACCCTCCGACTATCATCCTTTGTTCCTGCCTTAGGCTAAAACTTCCCAGAAAGGAGTTTGTGCCTGACCTGCAGTTAAGAGGCTCTACAGTGGTCCCCACCACGTCAATGGCCATCATCTATCTGGTCTCAGCTGCTCTGTCTCACCCTCTTCCTAGCACTGTTCCAGTCACACTGGCCCCTTTATAGTCCTGCCAAGAGTCCAGGCATATTTACACCCCAGGGCCTTTGCACTGGCTGCTTCCTTGGTCTAGAGTTTCTTACCCCACATACCTGCCTGGCTTCCCCTTTTAGCTCTCTCCACTCTTTGTTCGAATGTCACCTTTTCAAGGGAGTCTGCACTGATCGCATCTTCAAAACTGCAACTCTTTCCCCATTTTCATCACCCCCTTACCTTGTTCTATGTTATTCCATGCACTTTTAGTCTATAACTTCAGATACAGTTTACTTTTTAAAATTATTTTTTGCATTCTTTAATTCTCTATCTCCCATACTCTCTAAAATAGCAATTTTACAGCTTTTCTCACTTCTCTGTGTCCAGCACAGAGCACATGGGAGTGACTAAATAAATAACTCCTGAATTTGTACTGTTATCCCAGCCTTCCCCCACTGAGCCTGCGGCGGTGAAGAAGTGAATGGTCTCAGAGGCAGCTCTCTATTCAAATGTCACCCCAAGAGTGAGGCCACCCCATCCCATAGCTACCCGCTTGCCTTCCATCCCCACCACCACTGTATTTTCTTCCCGGTACTTATCACTACTTGACATAACATAATGCAAGACAGACAGTGTCTTGTCTTTGTTGATGCTCATGGCTATACCCCAATCACCTAGAACAGGGGACAGAACACCCTCTGTAAAGAGCCACAGAGTATATATTCTAGGCACCGTGGGCAATAGGGTCTTCAGCACAACCACTCAGCTCTGCGAAAGGTGCCACAGATGGCAGGTAACGAATGCGCCTGGCCGTGTTCCAAAATAAAACTAAATACAAAAGCAGGGGGTGGGCCAGATCTAGTATAATGTTTGGCTCATAGTAGGTGTCCAATAAATATATGATGAATGAATGAATGAATGAACCAAATAATTTATCACATGCCTTCCCTGTATTAGGCACCAACCCTGAGATTTCTTTCAACCATTTCAATTTACTGACAGCACAACTACTGAAAGACCATGATCCCTGACTGACAGGTGAGAGGAGAGAGGCTCTGTGACATTTTCCCAGGCTGTCCCCCGCCCCCCCAGCTGACATAAAAGAGGTGGGAAGTCAGGTCTTCCAGGCTCCTGCTCATTCCACAAGGGACACACGTGTTACTGCGGCTGTACATTCCATGGAAACACCAAGTCAGGAAGATGACTGCTACAGTAACTCATCAGCCACCAGTTCTATCTCCCTTCACTCACTTACCCAGCCAGGTTGTGACGAGTCATGCTCTGCTTACTGTGATAAAAAACTTTCGTCGTTCAAGACAGAGGAGCGGCAGCATCGCCACGTGCCCCAGGCAGTGGGCACTAGAAGCCTGGCTCTGCCTCCTGGCCTGCCTTCGGGAGGGAAAGCCAGGATGACCACTGCTAAGAAGGCCTCCACATGCCAGGCCTCGAGGGACAGGCTTCCCCTTCCCCACTGTGCAGAGGCGACGGCACCATCAGAAATTCCAAAGAGTCAGGGGCACGACGGAAAGAAAGCATGGGCTGCAACCTTGGTGCTCCGGGAAAGCTTTAGTAAAGGGTCAGGGTTAAGGTCATGGGTTTGAAGAGTCAGGCTTGGCATCAGTTTCCACTCTTGCCACTTAACAGTTACGACCCTGTATCTGCTTAATGCTGCCAGAATGCAATATACCACAAATGGAACCACTTTTAAGGGAATTTTATTAAGTTATAAGTTTACAGCTCTAAAGCCATAAAAATGTCCAAACTAAGATATCCAGGTAAAGATACCTTGACTCAAGAAAGAGCCAATAACATTCAGGGCTTCTGTCAGCTGGAAAGACATATGGCGACATATGCTAGCTTTCTCTCCTGGCTTCTCATTTCAAACAGCTTTTGGGGGGGGGGGGCATTTTCTTTCTGAATCTCCAAACAGTCTCTGTCTGTGTCAGCTCTGAAGCTTTTTCCAAAAGAGTTCCCACCTAAAGGACTCCAGTAAGCAACCCCACCTTGAATGGGTGGAGACACATCTCCATGGGATCACCTAATCAAAAGGTCCCACCCACAACTGGATGGGTTGCCTCTCCATGGAAACAACTTCATCAAAAAGATCCCACCCAGTGATATTGAATCAGGATTAAAGAAAATGGCTTTTCTGGGAGAAAAAAAAAAAAAAGAACATGGCTTTTCTGGTGTACACAACAGTTTCAAATTGGCACCGACCCCTTGGGAACATGACTCAGTTTCTCCATGTCTCAGAAAACAGTGGTAAAAATTAGTATGGCACCTCTCTACACACACACACACACACACACACACACAAGTTAGAAAATGAAGTGGGTAGATATATGAAAAGTGATGACCTGATCCAGAGAAGTCTCTCCACTGTAGCCACAATAATCACGTTTGCCATTTATATGATAGGCCCTTGAAGGGTGGAGGGGACCCAGCTTGGTGTGACGAGGGCAGGAGCAAAGTGAGTAAGAAGTCAATGGTCTGCTGAGATGAGATCCCTGTGTATCAGAGAGCCAGAAACCAGGAAGGTCCCAAATTGCATCATTTCCTTATTTAACCTGCATGCAGAACCAGGAAGGGATGCTGTGTGCTGCTGGGAGAGCAGAGCACCTTGGTGAATGCTGCCTAGATGTACTGACATAGCAGATTGTGCTTCTGCCCAGAGATCTACGTTAAATCACAAGTAGGGGGTCAACTCCCATTGCAGTAGATGTGGGAACAGAGCTGGAGCCTGCTGGAGACCAGGCCCACTCCCTGGCAGCCCTAACTCACTGGGTCAGCTCCAGTGCCCCTCATTTGGGGTACACAGACGTGAGCACAGTGCTAACAGGTGCTTTATTAATGTTCCCTTCCAGTCCCTGCTGTTTTTTTCCAGGAAATCTCTGTCCACACCAGACTCTTAATGGAAGCATCGGGGGTCAGACTCAACAGCAAAGAGAGTCTGATTTCACATAATGCAGCTCAAATGAAAACGGTACCCTACTCCATTCAATAAGTCTGTTTTAACTGATGAAAGCTCTTCATTCCTTGCCCAAGCATCTTGGCTCAGGGCAATTCAGAAACATAAAAACAAATTCAGGAATGTGAGAGGCTTTTAGTCCTACAGTAATAAGACCTTGTATTTGTCTGCCCAGCCTTCTGTCCAAAGAGGATTTCTGACTGACCAAGTATTTTGGAGATCTTCCTACTTTCATAGGTGTTCCTTTATTTCATCCTCTCGATGGTTTCCACGTAGGCTTTGGGTCAATCCTTGTAGGGACAGAAGCTGAAGCTCTGCAGATCTGAGGGGCTTACCCAAGCCACACAGCATGGTCAGTGGCATCTCTCAGGGGAATGTCACATCTCTCCGAAGACAGCAATGGAAGATACTCAAGAGGACAACAGCTGGCAGTGAGTGAGAGACAGATGCTAGGTCCAGGACGTGCCCACAGGCAGCCCTGAGTTCAAGTCCCAGTCTGCCACTACAATCCATATGGATGTGAGCACGTGACCTATTCCTCTAGCTTCCTTTCCCTTGTCTGCTAAGTGGAGCGGACTCTCCTCTGACTGCTGTGTGGACTAAACGAGACAGAGCATGTGAGTCCCCCACATATCGCTTTTGTCACAGCTGTCATTTCTGGCAGTCTGCTGGGTGCCCTACATATGTTGCCTCATTTAATCTTTAAAATGAACCATTACTGGCCCCATTTTGCTGATGTGTATTACAAACACCTGGGGCCCCAGGGTCAATGGAAATCAATTCTCTAGTCTCTACCTACACTGAATAGTGAGATTGCGCAATGTAGAAGAGTATTGCAGAAACGGAATCTAAACGGATGAAACTTTCTTTACTTATACTGTAAAGAAAATAACCTGACCTCCTTAGAGCCACATATGGTCACACAGAATCCTGACAAAGCAGGAACTTCAATGTGTCATATTATCAAGAGGGAGTAGTTTCTTCCTTTTGCTTTTCAAATTTCATCTCGAATGTATCCAGTCCTACCCCTTGCAAGGGCAGAAGCCTACACAATCACAACTCTAGAGTCACACTAAATTCTACGTTATGTGGGTTTGAAACTGTTATACACCTCAGAAGAGCCATGTTCTTCTAATCCATTCTTGTGGGTGCAGACCTGTTGTGGGTGGGACCTCTTGATTAGGCTGTTTCCATGGAGATGTGCTCCATACAATTCAAGATAGGTCTTAATCCTTTTACTGGAGTCTTTATGAAGAGAATAAAAGACAGAAAATACAGAGAGACATATAGAAAGAGCAGAGAGATGAAACCAAGTGATGGATGCAGAGAGAAAGAAATGCCCAGAGATATTTTGGAGACAGCCACTGAAACCAGAAGTCGGAGAGAAGGCCCAGCAGACATTGTCATGAGCCTTCCCATGTGACAGGGAACCCCAGATTCTATCGGCCTTTCTTCAGTGAAGGTATCCTCTTTTTGATGCCTTAGTTTGGACATTTTTGTGGTAAATTTGCAACCTACTAAATAAATCCCCATTGAAAAAGCCAACCCATTTCTGGTATATAGCATTCTGGCGGCAGCAAATCAAAACAGACATCAATTAAAAAACTGAGTTTCTGGTGGGTGCAAGGGTAGTTCCATGCTAAATTCTCACCTGCCATGCGGGATACATGGGTTCGATTCCCAGCCCATGCACTTCCCCAAAACAAACAAGCAAGCAAAACAAACAAAGGAAAAAACAAACAAACCTCAAAAATTCAACCAATGGTGCTGCAATAATGGGATACTCACATGGAAAAATAATAAAATGTGATCCCCGCCATAAAGGCATACCAAAAACAACTTTGAGTTTCTAGGTCAGTCATCTTTCTTCAAACGTAAACACAATTTCCAGAACCCAGGTTTCAACCGCTACAAAAAATTTCTGCTGAACAAAAAGACAGAATTAATGAACTTCAGGTCTCTTCCATTCTTTGACTAATTGGTTAATTTTATTCTCATTTTTTTGTGTGTGCAATATGGTCCCCTCCCCCAAATTCTGGAGCATTTTGGGTTTTTTCTGGATTTTATGCATTGGAAAATTTATTAGAATGGGAAGCAACCAACTTACAATGAAAAGTTTTTTCAAAAACTTTTCCCAAAATGATTCGCTCATTATTCACATTTCCTATATTGTCCATGTACTTTCCTTTATGTGTCTCTTCAAAAAAACAGTCTGAAATGCTAGAAACTCATTTCAGATGCCACAAGAACTCAACAATTTATTAACGGTTATTTGCATATGCCTTTCCCCCTACTAAAATGATACTTTAATTTTATTAGATATGTATAAATAGTATAAATCAGTACAGGTTAAGTGGCTGGATACAGAGAGACGAGGTAAGATTGTGTGATGCTAAAAATGCAAAAGTAAGGAGAAAAGGTGGAAGAACCAGGAGAGGGGAGAGGAGGACAAAGAGAGGCTAGATCTATGAGTCAGAGGCAAAGAGAGAGAAGGCAGGCAGCAAATAATGGGCACTGAGTGTCTGGTGAATTGCATGGGCTTTCTCAGAACCCCAGGCGAGGCTGGCTTCTACTCAGATGGGAAGGGAAGCTGAACTTCAGCTCGCATCCCAGAGGAGGCCTGAGCTCCGGACTACAGAACAAGACCAGGCCTCACATCACCTCTGAGCACAGAATGAAGCCATCCTGCCTGCCCACACCTGAAGACACGGTCGGTACAGCCACACGTGAGCTGCATCTTAGAGTCACCTAGGAGATGACAAGGCTTCTCCAGTTCCCCATCCAAATGCAGGAGGTTCCCACAGCAATGCTGGAAGCCGTGTGACGGCATGATACGCATGTGTGCTTTATACATTTATTCATAAGATATGTTTCTGTACCTACAGATAGAACCAAACTATTGCCCAGGTTTTTATTAATAAAGCTACAAGCTACAGAAATAGCTCTCACCTCTGTGAGCCCACAGAGCAGCGTGAGCTTGGCTTTTTTATTTTTTTGAAAGATTTTTCTTCCAGTGCTATTTGAGCATTTCTGTAGCTTTCACAGGAAACAATTATATCAGCAGGCAAAGCAACTGCTGCGTGGCCCTGAGAGGAATTCCTCCCATGTGCCCAGCTCCCTCGGCTCCCCTGCTTTGTGCTGGTTCCCATCCCACCCCTTGCTGGCCTGGGCCTCAGAAATTATTCACAAAAAAGACCCACAGAAACAACGGGAAGGGAGAGCCAGAGCCGCAGGAAAATGACCCAAGGTTTCAATAACCTCTGACATTTTCCAAAATTCCATGTGCAATGAATTTTTCCACCCTGGGTTCTTGGAAGATCACTAAAGGAACCTCCACTGTGGAGTTGGTGCCAGGTGCCACCAGCCAGGGGTGTGTTCCCGTTAGATGGCAGATGCCTGAGGACAGGGATAACCCTACTCACCTCTGGGTTCCAGCACCCAGCCCTGTGCTTGCCCCTCTGCCAGCGTTATGACTTCAGATAAATTTTCACCCTGAGATTCTAGTCTTCTCTTCCTTAAATTGAAACATTTGGCACTTGAACCTCAGGGGACAGTTGCCACCAGGGGTCAGAGAGGATAAGCCAGGCCAACGAGTCCACTCAGCTACTTTAGGGCATGGATGAAATCAGATTTCCTGCATCTAGACCTTGGAACACAACCTACCGAGATGCCCACTGGCCCTGGTCCATCTGCTTGACCACCTCTAACGTGAGTTACGGGCTTTCTAGAATGCTGACTCTTTGCCCTACCCTTTTACAGTCTATTCTATACCCAGGAGCCAAACAGAGTTTATGAAAACCTAAGCCAGCTCATGGCACTCTTCAAACTCATCAAGAACTTCTCAAATCCCCCAGAGTTGAGGTCCAGGCCTTACAAAGCCCCCATCCCCATATGCAGCTCTTACCTCCTACTGAGTGCTCAGGCCATTTGGCCCACCTGGTCTCCTCCTGCTCCTAGAACATTCCCAGCTTGTTTCAACTCTTGCTGGAATGTGCTGCTTCTCCCTGCTGCTCCCTCTGTCCAGGCTCTCTGCCTCAGAGGTATTTTAAATGAGGGCCTATCACCACCCAGTAAAATGGCAAAGTACCCCCCTCCCTGTATCCACAGTGCCTGGAACACTCCAGGTGCTTAGTGACTATTTGCTGGATGAAAGAGTGTTTCAGACAACAGTAAATAAGCAATGTGTGAGGGCATGAATCAACTCAAGCGTGCAGCAGAGAGCTGGGGACAATTCTCACTTTATTAGGATATGCTCTCTATTTCTTTCTTGATTCTTTGTATGCTCTGGAAGAAAGAACTGCTCCTCTAGGGGACCTCACTGACTACCCCTCCCCCACCCCACCCTCAACAGGCAGGCCCTGTCCTGTTGGAGACAGTAACTGGACCCGGCAGGGTCTCTGTAGTTGACCCAACAATGGGCAGAAAGCAAATATCATGCTGTGGCAATCAGAGCCATCATGGACAAGGAGGGGTCTGGAATGGACTTTGGAGGATGTACAGGATGCTGGGGAACAGAGAGGTCAGAGAAGGAGTCTGGGGTCAGAGAACAGCATGTCCAAAAGGTGGAGGCAGGAGAGCAGAGTGTTCTGTTGATCTGTCCAAACCTCTCAAATTGACCCTCTATCTTGTGTCCTGCCCTGTGTTCAGGGCTGGGAGATGCGGGCGTTAAAAACAATCTGGTTGGAAAGATCATGTGGTGCAGAGGCTGCATGGGGGAGGACAAGTAGGAAAGGGCATTTTAGGGCACTGTGGGGTACTTACACTGGGCTGGGTGGTGGGGGAACCAATGTAGGCACCAAGGAGAAGAGTGGATATTGCCTTAGCTAGGAGCTGGGTGGGGCTAAGACACTGGCAGGACCATGGAATGTGCAAGCATTGGCATCCACTGAGATGGCAGATGCAAGGGCCCAGGACCCACGGGACAGAGAAGAAGCCAGAAGGGGACTCTGCTCTTCCCTTAAGCTTCCCCGCCTACCAGACAGTCAACACATTCCCAGGCCCTCCAATTTCCCATCCCTTCTCACACTCAGTCCAGCAGCAGCTCGACAATTCTATCTTGAAACATCTGCCATTTGGATGTCAGGAAGAGCACAGACTTTGCAATCAAACTTGCTGAATCCAGATCTGCATCCTTGGGCAAGATATCCACGCCCTCATCTGTAAGGTGGAAATAGTAACAGTATATCTGGAATAAAGTTGTTGGAAGTATTAACGTGAGTACAGAATATGTACCTTATTACTGTGGATGTAACTTGCTAGTCCAATTCCCTTTCCCTTCTCTTTAGGAATCCTGCAAAAGCCTCTAAGTGGTACCCCAGCTGCTATTTTTGCTTTTTCTTCAACCCTCCCATCACACAGCAGCCACTAGGGAGCAATCCAGATAGAAAACAACTCAATTCCTCCAATGGCTTCTTGTGGCACTCAGAATAAAATCCAAATCCCTGCTTGATTAACAAATTCTCCAAGCTCATCTCACATCCTCCTCCTCCTCTGCCACTGGGTTCCAGACCCTTTAATAAGTTCCTCCAACAAGCCAAACTCTTCCTGCCTCAGGACCTTTGCACTTCCTATTCTCTCTAACTACAAGGCTGAACAAGTTCCTCTCATCCTTCAAGAATCGATACCAAATTTCACCTCCTCGGAAAGGCCTTTTCTGACCATCCTACCTAAAATAGCTGCTCAACCCACCAACTCTGATTTCACTCCATTTATTTCTTTTTCAGCACTTCACCATCTGCACTTATTTAATTTACGTGTTTTAGATAAGATGGATCAGCCGCTCTCATCCAGATTTTAGCTCCATTAGGGCTGGCCATTCCCTGTCTTGTCAGCTGCTGAATTTCCCACCTAGCCTCTAATAGGTGCTCAATAAATATCTGCCAAGGAATAAATGTCTCAACTGCAAAAGTAGCGCCAAGATAAAAGTAGAGGGCACATGCCACTCCTTGACTTTATCATACAACTTAGTGCTTTTTTTGTTTCGTACTTTCCTAATTCTCCTCAGTGAGTCATTATGGAACCCACTACCAAATCAACTCTTTCATCTCTCTTAGGTCTACTGCTCTTTCCTCTCTCTTAGGTCTACTGAAAAAATTTTACTAGCTCCAGGAGATCTAGGTGCTGGGCCTAGTTTTGCTTCAACCAATGAATCATTCATTTGTTCATTCATTCTTTCCTTTGCAAAACATGTTACTGTCTGCATCATGTGTTGGGTGCTGCTGGTGGACGAACAGTAAAACATGGCCCTTGCCCTCAGGCACGTACCGTCTGGAGGAGAGAAAACATGTAAGCAAGCAAAGACAACAGGGAAGGAGTTCATGCACAGCAGCCCAGCCTGGCTGTCAGGGAAAGCTCCCCAGAGGCAATGACACCTAGCCAAGAACTGAAGATGAATTGGAACTGGTCAGGAGAAGGGAGGGTGTGCAGGGAAAAAAAACAAATACACGCTATTCAATCATTCATTCGTTCGTTTATCCAACACATGTATTCAGATATAGCTGCGGGCTTGTTCTCTAGACTCCGCCTCCTTTGTAAAATAAGGGGATTGAGTTGAAACACTAACTTAAACCCCATCCACCTCCAAACAGAGCTGGAGTCGCAATTCCTTTCATCACTGTCCAGTTTACAGGCTCAGAGTGGAACCCCAGGTCTGGCTTTCACGCACCTTTCTCCCCACGTACGCATTTTGTGTAATAATCTAAAGGAAAGTAACATCTGACCAACTGTGAATAAGTGACTCTTGACAGCACGGCCCTAGGAGACCTGGACCGCAGGAAGGGGCCTGTCTGTGGCTGACCGGCAAGAGCAGAGAGCTGGCTCCTGGGCCTTGGGATGCCATGGGGGGGCCGCACAGCATTTCCACGTCAGCCCTGGCTTTGGTGCGAAAGAAGCCACTGACATGCTCTGCAGAAAGGACCCTTCTCCAGTGTCATCAACGTAAGTAAAATAATCACAGAGCCTCACCCACATGGAGAGGAGGATGTCAGTGAGATGCAGGTTACAGAGAAAGAGAATGGTGAGGAACTTCTGAGGTCTCAAGGACTTATGGCACCTGGACATGATGACAATAATTTCTAGTTCCTTTCCCTGCCCTCTGCCTTACATCATCTCACCTGCTCTTTCATCATGACCTCGACAGGCAGGTAGCATTGCCCATTTCACATCTGTAGAACTACAGCCCAAGCAGCTGCTTGCCCAGGCCTCCTGACACCAATCTCAGCACGCTCTTCCTTACCCAGCCTGTGTAGATGCGATGGCCAATATTCAGGACAGGAAAGCTGGGAAAATCTGAGATCGGCTTTATGAAACTAGAGCACGGAGGACGATGAGAAGGAGTGGGAACAAGGCAGATGCGCCAGGGTGCAAAACTACACGTGAGGAGGTAAAACATCACAGGGAATGTAAAAATATGGAAATACTGTATCTATCAGCACTCTTCAAGCAGAGAAGAATGGCACACGGTCAGAAGTGACTCCTTGATAAGAGTTTGGGTTAGGCATGCTTGGACAGCAATAGCTGGTAACTCAGCTTCCAAGGCGGGCGGGTCTCGGTTACCAGCAAGGTGAGCTATGCAGTGGGGCAGGCTCTTGGTGCACGCTGGGATGTGCTGCCCAGATGTTCCCCTCCATCCCCCGGCCACTGGGAGGGTGGTGGCTGATGGCCCAGGAAGCACACTCAATCAAAGTCACACTCTCTTCCTAGAGGCAGCCCAAGGCTGATGACTGCTTGGTGGAAGGTGAAAGGATACAACAGGCCAGCACCTCACCCCAACTGGACAACACCAAAGCGCCATCTCAGCTCCAGAGCTCCCTGGCTGAGGGTGAGCTAAGGCTTGGTCATGCTCTGGGAGGAGGACAATGGCCCCCAATGATGTCCTTGCCCCACTCCCTAGAACCTGTGTGTATGCTACGCAAGAAGGTAATGGGAACTTTGCAGGTAGAATTAGGTTCTGGACCTTAAAACAGGGAGATCCTGTTTATCCAGAGGGGGCCAGCGTAATCCCCTAAAAGCGGGAGGAAGAGGCAGAAAAGTCAGCTATAGAGAAGCAATGATGGCAGAAGAGGCAGGAGAGATAGGAAGTGTGAGAGGATCAACCTGCCAATGCTGGCTATGAAGATGGCAGAGGCACCACGAGCCGGGAAACATGACAGTCTCCTTGAGGCTGGGGACAGCCTCAGCTGGCAGCCAGCAGGGAACCAGGATCTCCAACTTACAACCGCAAGGAAGGGAAGTGTGCCAACACCCGGGATGAGCAGTACCTCTTGTCACAGCCTCCAGAAAGGAAAGCAGACACCCTGATTTTAGTCTTGAAAGGCCCATGTCAGACCTCTGACGTATACCACAGCAAGGTAATAAATCTGGGTCATGTAAGCCTTTAAACTTGTAGTAATTTGTTACAGCAGCAACAGGAAACAAAAACAGGGGCATTCAGGTCCAGCAGCAGTCTGGAAGGGGAAAGGTTTGGGAGGTGATTTCTGATACTTCATGAATGTACAACTTTTCTGCCTCATCTATTCCATGGGCAGCTTTTTCAGTCATTCCTACTATAGGAAGGCATAATTAAAAACAAACAAACAGAAAAAAAACAAGCACAAGGGAAGGGCTTGGTCAACAATAAAAGGAATAATATCCCCACGTCTTCACTCATGTGCTAAATATTTAGTGGTCTGACCCCTGCATCAGAAACTGTGCTAGGAACATGGGCTGTAGCCGGGAAGAAGGCAGAGGGGGGCAGTCAGGGAAAGCATCTCAGCTGGCGCCTTTCAGGAGGAGCCCAGACTTCACAGATCCTTGGAAAAGAAGAACCTCCCACCCTAATGTCCTGTGTCCCTTTTATCCACATGAAGGCGGATTCTGAGAATGCCAAGAAGTGGGAAGAAGGAAATGCCTCTAATTGCAACAAGTAAATGTGCATTTGAGAAGCAATACTATCATCTCCTGGCATGCCACCCATGCCCAGCCCCTCTGACGTCAGTGCTGACAGCACAGCACAAGCTGAGCCTATCCCCACGGTGCGATGCACTTGCCCCCCAGGGGAAGGACTGTGGCCGATTGGGTTTTGGCCCTTGGGACCTGTGCTGGTTTGAAAGGAAGTATGCCCCCTAGAAAAGCCATGTTTTAATCAAAATCCCATTTCATAAAGGTAGAATAATCCCTAATGAATATTATAAGTTTGAAACTGTAATCAGATCATCTCCCTGGATGATGTGATTTAGTCAAGAGTGGTTGTTAAACTGGACTGGGTGACCCATTTGGGTGGGTCTTGATTGGTTTACTGGAGACCTATAAAAGAGTAAACATTTTGGAGAATGGGAGACTCAGTGAGAGCAGAATGCCATAGCCACAAGAAGCAGAGTCCACCAGCCAGTAACCTTTGGAGATGAAAAAGGAACATGCCTCCCAGGGAGCTTCATGAAACAAGAAGCCAGGAGATGAAGCAAGCAGATGACACCGTGTTTGCCATGTGCCCTTCCAGATGAGAGAGGAACCCTGACCGTGTTCACCATGTGCCTTTTCAGATGAGAGAGAAACTGTGACTATGTTCACCATGTGCCTTCTCACTTGAGAGAAACCCTGAACTTCATCGGCCTTCTTGAACCAAGGTATTTTTCCCTGGATGCCTTTGATTGGACATTTCTATAGACTTGTAATTGGGGCATTTTCTTGGCCTTAGAACTGTAAACAAGCAACTTATTAAATTTCCCTTTTAAAAGCCATTCCTTTTCTGGCACATTGCATTGCAGCAGCTAGCAAGCTAGAACAGGATCTGAGAATGGAACTCGGAGTCCAAGGTCTGAAGCCATCAGTACACGGCCCCCTTCCTAGTAGGAGGGCTGGCCAGTCTGCCAGGCAGTCTCAAGCGCTAAAGCAATGGCTTGGAAGGGGCCGAGGGTGCCGCGTTTTCTTCTGCGGGCTCTAGACAAGGGCAGGTGTGTGCGTGTGCGTGTGTGTGCAGGCATGTGTGCGAGATGAGGCTGGGCAGAGGTCCTGGAGTGCCAACCCTGGAGGCCATGCCACCCAGAACTGCCCCTTCGACCCAGAGGCTGTGGGCATGCATGTGGGGAGGTGAGGGGAACTGGCTCTGCCTCTGCTCTCTGTTCTCATCACTGGTCATTCTTTCTTTTCTTTTCTTTCTTTTTTTTTTTTTGGTATGCTGTTTGGCAGGGTCACTTTTCATTATTTTTCCATGTGAGTACCCCATTACTGCAGCACCAGTGGTTGAACTTTTGCTTGTTTGTTTGGGGAAGTGCCCGGGCCAGGAATCGAACCCAGGTCTCCCGCGTGGCAGGTGAGAATTCTACACTGAGCCACCCTCGCTCTGCCTCGTCATTCTTTCTTCAACACAGAGACCATGGCTAATTGAAAAGGGTGGCACATCTGAATTCCGAGAAGCGCTGAACATTGCTAGGATGGTGCATCTCCTGGCACATCCCAAGAGGCCCTACAAGGTTGATGACAGCAGCCTTCCCGGGGCCTACAACGGTCTTGTGCGCTGCTCCAGGGAGAGACAACATCCAGATGAGGACCGTCACCAAGAGAACCGAGGCCGGGCAGATTCCTAGGGGGCCCTCGAACCAGGGCGGGCCCAGCAACCCACTGCCTCACCTCCCAGCCCCTGTGACTGGGCAAACCCGCCCTGGACAGCTCTGCCCGAGGCAGCCAGGGCCTTGGGTGTCTTGGCCCGCAGACACCCCCTCCAGGGAGCACGCTGCTCCGAACGCCGAGGCCGGCACTTTCAGGCAACCATGGCTCCGGGTTCACTCATGAGCAGTAGGGGTGTTACACAGCAGGCAGACTTGGAGGCAAGTGGGGCTGGGGCCGCTTTCCACACTACCTTATGAGGAACATCGACAATCACATAATCCCAATGGTAAAGCCTCAAGGAAAACCATCAGAATTCCTCTCCCACCGGCCAGCTCCTATGAACCCTTTCAAACTCAGGTCAGTGTCATCTCCCCAGAAGTTTCCGCAGCCCCACACAACCCCGGGCTGGTGAAGGACTCCTGCAGTGTTCCCAGATGGCCCCATGTGTGCCCTGCTGGGGATGACTGTTCCCAGTCTATCTGCTCAGCTAGTGCAGAGGATCCCACAGAGATCAGGAACCTTGTTCTGCTCATCCCTTAGAACTCCCGGGAAACATCCTGGAGCCTGGCTTGTTTCAGCTATAAGGTCTCCCTGCAGGGCCCAGGCCCAGGGCAGGGGTCGGTGTGCTCTGGACCTGCCTCTCCCCCACTCAAACAAATGGAGAGGTCATTGGACAGGTATGCTTTGATTAGAGAAGAAGGAAGGAGGAAATGGAGAGGTCATGGAGCAGGTATGCTTTGAATAGAGAAGGAGGAAAAAGATATGCTCTAAATACACGTGGTTCTAAATGGGAGGGACACATATGGAAACCTCCAGAGGAAGGTGGGCTTCTGTCATCTGAGAAAGTTCCCCCTGATACCCCTGTCTCCCTCTCCCTCTACCCCTTGGTTAAGAAGTAGGATCACGTTTTGATGTATCCACCAGGCTAGGCCACAGTTATTCAATTAAACTTTCTACTAGGTGTTGCTGAGAAGGTATTTTGTAGTTATGATGAAAGCCCATCATCAGCTGACTGTAAGTGAGGTATGATCTGGACGGGCCTGATTCAATCAGTTGAACGGCCAAGAGAACAGAGCTGAGGCTTCCCTGTGGTGGAAAAATTCCACCTGTGGACAGCAGCTTCTGCCCAAGTCTGAGTGATCCAGGCCACTCTCCCTGATGGCCTGCCCCATGGGATTCAGACTCGTTTCAGTCCCCCAAATCTTGAAAGCCAGTTCCTTGCAGTAAATCCCTTAATGTTTATCTCCAAATGTAGAGCAGTGATGACGCCCAAGGGACTCATCAACAGTCTCAGAGACAGAATGAGGGTCTGAGCACATCTCAGGCACTGTGACCACAAAGCCACTATTCTCCCGCCACATAGAGGCACATATGAGGTCACAGGAGGGGATGCTGACCTTGATTGGATTTCCAGTCTTCAAAAGTTTGCCACTGGCTGGCCCCATCTGCCAATTTCAAGGAGCTGCCCAACAGGAAACATTTGCTGCTCCTGTGTATGCATGAGGAGGCACAAGAAGCGGGCAGGCCCCAGCTCACGTGCTGCAGGGGAGCTATGCAGAATTACCAGTTCCATAAAGCACAGCTCTGAGAGGTCCCAAATCAGGCAATGACCCATCTCAATCTAACCACAAGCACCTAGCCACCGGGCACAGAAGAATTCAGAACGCCTGCAGAAGACTCTACCTTGTGTTTATTTACAGGGTGAGGTAGTGATAAGGCTCATTTTCCCAATATCTCGAAGGTGATCTTCAAGATGGGGTTTGCTGGTGATGATTCCACTCAACCAAAGAACTCTGATAAGGTGCCCAGTTGGTGCCAGGTCCTATACTAGGAGCAAGGTGGGGGGGCAGTTGGCAGCAAAGATGAACAGACAGGGTTCCTGCCTTCCAGGAAGTTTGCAACCTATTGTGGAAACTGAGAAGTTCAAAAACAACTCTGCTGATTCAAGGCAGAGTGGGGACTGCAACTGCAGGCTTCCATCAATTCTTCATCCAGCAGCAAGCACCTGTGGATTTGTTACTGGGCAGCCTCCACCATGCGACAGGGATAGGAGATGGCAACAGAGGCAGAGAGGAGTGTCCGAAAGGTACCCTAGACAAGGTGGTCCTAAGGGGGATAACTCCTCTCCTGAAAGGGGACAGCTGCTCCTGTCACTTTATTCCCAAACAGCCTTCAGGTCAGGAGAGGCAGCCCTGAACTGAAAAATTCAGTTGCAGAGAACAAACCAGACAGAAATGTCTCAGGTGGGTGGCTGTGCGTGGGTGACTTAAATTCTCTGTGCAACAGTTTCTCATGTGAACACTGGGAGTGATAATGCCAGATTTCCCAGTTTCATAAGGACATGGTAAGGCCTAAACCTTCCAACAAAAGGGAAGGGTGCTGTTACAAACTACTTAACCCCAGGAACTGCCTGGATACTGGTGAATCAGAACAGATGGCAGCCCTGGTGGGGTGTGCCACGGTGCCAACTGCTAACTCTTTCCTTGCTGGACCAAGTGGAGCCTGGGATAGAAGGATGGTGGTGGCCAAAAAGGGGGTGGGAGACTTGAGAGCATGGAGCAGCAACTATTCCCAAACCCACAAAACAGAATTTCAATATTTCAACAGCTGGGGTTTCCAATTAATATCAGTCCTGCTCTGAAAATAATACATTTTATGGCCACAAATATCTAGTCCTGTCTACTGTTCAGGCTCTATCTCCTCCACAAATCTATTCCCAAGCCCCATTCTCCCAACACACACACATACTCACACAGACACACACACACACACACAACAGCAGCACTAAATGAGTGGTGCTTCTCCAGTTCTAAGACATCATCAAGCATAAGAAACACCTATTTGAAGAGAATAAAAGGCAGAAAACAGAGAAAGAACTCAGAGCCGACACAGGGCACAGCGATGAAACCACAAGACACAGACGTGTGGAGGTGCAGAAGGAGGGACCCTGGGAGACACCAGAAGCTGAGAGAGCCTCTTAAAACCAGAAGCCAGGAGAGAAGGACAACAGGTGTCACCATGTGCCTTTCCACATGACAGAGAAACCCCGGACACAATTAGCCTTTCTTGCATGAAGGTATCCTCTTGTTGATGCCTTAATTAGAACATTTTCATGGCCTTAGAACTGTAAATTTGCAATCTAATCTCCTGTGTAAAGGACAATCCATTCCTGGTATATTGCATTCTGTCAGCTTTAGTAAACAAAAACATATATAAAAAATTATATGTATATGTTATATATACATAAAATTATATGTATATATGTAAAAATTAAAAATATTAAATGAGTTTAAAAAGTCAACTTGGTCTTGGGAAATTAGGCCAATGGTTCTCAACTCTAATGGGCATAAAGTAAAAAAAAAAAAAAAAGTATATCTGGTGAGAGGAAGGGAAGAAGATAATTTAATTCACAAGGGAAGATAATTTAATAAGATAATCTAACAAGACATTGACTTACGTAGGAGAGAGAAAACACACGAGGTATTTTTCTTCTCCCGAACCCAGCCAGATCCCATGCTTGGGGCTGGGACCTCTGCTTCCCATCCCAGCTGGCAGGCCAGTGACAGTTCCAGTCACCCAGAAGACAAGCCCATTCCGAGAGACCAGTGCTGGGGGACAGGAGGTAGGATGGGGCAAGGGCAGCGGCGAGCCCCTCGGGAGGGAGCCAGGGGCCCTGCAGTTCCAGCCCGGGAGGAGGCACTCGGCACAGGCCCCAGCAGAGCCACAGGCCCCAGTCAGGCCAGCCTCGCAGGGCCACACAGAAATGACCCAGCACGCCTATTCCTTTGGCCTTTGGTGGCCATCGACATCATCTCCTAAAAACTCAGTGCCTGTGCTATCTCTGAGGGAGCCGGGGAAAGGACTCCCTAAACAAAACAGATTGCTTTTGCTCTCCACCCTGGAAAGCGGGGGTTGTGAGCCAGATGATACTGGGTTTAGAACAAACCAGTGGGTGTACATTTCCTGCACCTGAGACCAGCAGACCATCTTCATGTCACTCCAGACTCAGGCAGCACAGTATTTTAGTTTCTGGAAGTCTCCTCTTCCTCTCTCCTCCGGCCTTCTCTGGCGCTCTTCCTTATCCCCAGAACATAGGTCCCACTTCCTGTCACCACTCCCTTTCTCCATAAGCAAGCAGGGCACTGTATCGGAGTCTCCCCACCAGATACGGGTGCTCAACTCCCAGTGGCCTCACCTACCTGGGGAAGCTCGTAAAAGATACATATTCCTGGGAGCAAATCCCAGAGAGTCTGACGTGGTGAGCTTGTTGCAGGGTGCAGAAGTTTGCATTTGTAACATGCTCTCCAGGTAATTCAAATTCACACAGTGTCAAACCACACCCCAATTTCTCAGCACCAAACAAAGAGAGCTCTAGATTGTTTCCAGTCACAGTTCCAGCACCCAACCCAGGACAGGAAGTAGGCTTTCAACAAAGAGATGTTGAATGATTGGATGACATAAGTTGCTGGGTGGGTAAATAAAGAAATTAGCGGGTAAATATATTCATTCCGTAATAATTCACTTGTTCATTCACTCACTCACCCACTTGCCCATCCCCTTAATCAACTATTTAAGCGACATATTCAAGGGCTATAAAAAGTATTACATTGAGTATAAATGCCAGGTAACTTTTTTTTTTAATCATCATCATGGACCAAATCCAACAGCCCACTTTCTTGAATGCACCCTTGTGCAAAGTGGAATGGTTTCTCAAAAATGCTCCTTAGAGAAGTTTTGACCTGTTACAGTATAGATACTTTCAAGAATCCAACAATATATCAAGTTTGTTTGCCAAATACCAGAGCAGGGAGTATGAGTTTTCTGCTTCTCCCACTTTGGGCGCTTTCCTGGGCCTTGGGAAGCCTCCTTATGCCTGCAGGTACCTCCCTTATGTTCAGTACAGCTGGTATCTGGCCCTATCTCTGTGTCGGGCACTGAGCATAGAGGAATGAATTAAACATGATCCTCATGGTAGGCAAAATTCTAAGAAAGCCCCTAAGATCCAGCCCCGTCTAATCCCCATCCCCTGGGGTGTGAGCAGGACTTGTGAATGTGGTGACATAGGAGCCCTGTGACTATGTGGCCTCCCATGATGATGGAAAAGATTTTGCAGATGTCATTCAAGTCCCAGAGGACTTTCTGCTCCTCATAAAGGGAGATTAGCCTAGGCAGAAGGGACCTGGTGAGCTCTCAAAAGAGGTCAGAGTTGCCAAATGAGAGTGATTCTCCTGCTGCCATGTTCTGGAGACAGTCAGGCGGTGGGGAAGGGTGGGTGGCCTCTAAGAGTTGAGATGAACCTCTCCGGTTGGCAACCAGCAAGAAAGGGGGCCTTGGTCCTACAACTGCCAGGACTGAATTCTGCAGATGACCAGTAAGTTTGGAGAAGGCCCCAAGCTCCAGCTGAGACCACAGCCCCAGCCGACACCTTGTTTTCTGCCTTAGGTGACCCTAGCAGAGAACCCAGTGACATGGTGCCAAGACTTCTGACCTATGGAATCTGCAAGACGATAAGGGGGGTTGTTATAAGTTGCTACAGGTGCGCAATTTGTTACACAGTGATAGAAAACTAACAGAACCCCTCCTCTAAAAGAGCACACAGATGCCTAGGTATGATTCTATATAGCAAGTAATATGGCTAATACATATAGCAAATAATTACCAACCTATATTGTTTCAAGTCTGCACCAATTCCTAGCTTGGTTACTTTTCAAAAAAAAAACTGAGCCCAACTTGCCCACAGAAACTTTTTCCCACTTATCTCTAACCCCATCATTCACTTAATCTACAAATTTATGTTGCGCTCCCACTCTGTACCTGACACTGCTAGACACGGGAGGCTCAAGATGATGCAGATAGTTTCTAATCCTCCAACTTCTAGATTTTGGCCTGAAATGTCCTTTCCCAACTTTGCACTACCTACTGACGCTCAAGACCCACTCAAATGCCACCTCCCTGTTCTGACTTCCTAGATTTTCTGTGAGAACCAATAGCTCCCACGGTAAGTTGCAGGGCTCTGCTCAGCAGGTTCTGGTTCCACCACTTATCTGACTGCATGGTCACGCTAGGTAAGCATCCCGCTGGTCTGTGAGCTCCGTGAAGGAAGGGACAGTGCTCATTCTCTAGCTTCGGAACCCAAGGCCTCTGACCGGGAAACACTAGCTGAACGAATGACTACCTCACCTAATTTATCACTGCATCACCCTTCCCCCAGCCCTGCATGGTACATATTTTAGAGGTCGGTCCACATGAAATGGAGGGTAAACGGTTCACAGCAGACACTGACCTGCCCTGGTTGACCACGTAGCCAGCCTGCTCACAGGACCTTGCCTGAGTTCCACAATCAACCAGGATAATAGACCCTAGACATGATTACATAGGTGTCTTTTGCTTCTGCAGAAGGTCAGTTCCAGAAATCTTAGGTCTAAGATAAAGTTTCGTTAAGTCAAATCACATTTCAAAAGCAAAGAGCTGGGGGTGCTGTTTACCTCAAGGATTGCCACAGTGAGTCTTATTTTAAAGTGAGGAATCAATTATTCTTTTAATATCACAATTAATTTTAAGAGTATATAAGGTAGCTTACAATACATTGATAACATGGCAGAGATAAAGATTTTCAAAAATGAACAATTCAAATTACCCAGGAGGAGGAGAAAGACGGCTAGGAGCTGGGAATAAAATAGTTCCTGATATGGTCCCAATAGAAAGCAGCTAACCTGTCCACCCACACGGAGAGACCTGTTTCTGGTGCTACATTCTAAGAGGACCATGGGAGAATAAAATGAGGAAATCCACTGCAGAGACAGCTGCCTCTCTTTGCCTGGCACAGAGAAAGGGCTCAGCCACTGCCATCCATCAGCAGCAGCATCTTTCTCCTCTCCTGAAAGCCCCTAAAAGGAAAACTAGGCAGTGTATAACACATGGCTTGTGTAATTCTGCACAAATTAAAGTCATATTTTTCTAACAACAGTTTGGGATGCAATGAGCTTCACACAATGCCAAGGACATGTCATGACATGACAACGTGGGGCAGATATTTTTGGAGACCACTTAGCTAATTTATAGACAGTGTGACAGATGGTAAAATGGGACTCTCCTGCCTCAGTTTCAGCTGGGCCCTAGCATCAGAGCCACCACCTGCCCCCACTTTTCAAAGCAAGGCACAGACCAGCACTCCTGTCTTTCTTGTGCAAGTGAAGCCCTTGGGGACCTTGTTCCGCAGTTTCTGACTCATGAGGATTGTGGGGGGCCCAGCAGCTTGATTTCCATAAGGCTTCAGATAAGCCTGCTGTTATGGAGGGCGGTCACTTCCTGGAGCAGGTACTGGGGCGCCTGAGCTGGTGCACACAGGGCAGGAGGGTGGAAACCAGCCCTGAGGCCCAAGCCCACCACCTACTCAAAGCATGTATAAGGATTTCCCACCAACGGTGGGGCTGGAACTCACAAGGCAGGAGTGTCAGACTAGAGATGCAAGAGAGGCTTCTGGCAGAGGGAATGGCATAGCAGCTGGGGACAGCCCTGGAGGGACACTGCGGGGGAGGGTGGGGGCCGGGAACTGAGCCTTCGGAGATGGAAGCTGCCAGGAACTGGTGACAGGCCCACAAGGGGAGGAGGCCACTGCAAACATCTGCCGTAGCCAGAGAAAAACAAACCCATACACAAGGGCCAGATACCATCTCCCCTTCTTGGCACCTCCCACTCGTGGGATCTAGAGGTGCCCTTCACATGGGGTACCCGACTCTAGGACTTTTGCTTCTCTAAGTGCACAGATAAGTGGAAATGTCATGCAGGGATGGGAGCCAGCCCCCCAGGGCAGGGTGGAATGGGCCCCTGGGGATAGTAACATGGCTGCTGCTTGGGTCCCAGGCATCCCTCTTGTTCAGTGAACCACATGCCCACCCTCCTCTGAGCACTGATTTAGTGCCAGTGTCAGAAGAAGACTTTTATGGGCTGGAGAGACCTGTGGTTTGAACCCCAGCTTCATCCCTTATGATGTAAAAAAGAGTCTCTACTGCTATCCAGGGCGAGTGTGTGACTGAAACAACCCACTGGATGACAATCCAGCACCTTGCCTGGCAAGAGGCAGGCGCTCAACAAAGAGTTCCTTGCTGATTTCAGAAAACTGTTTTGCTTTAAACTGTAGTTTTCAGACGAAAGAGCCTCACACTCATCAGGGATGGTAATTAAAAATGCAAACTCTGTGACTTTTCCCCCAGGAATTTCTCATTCGTTAGTTCTGCAGTGAGACTCCAGAACCTACCTTTTAGCCCTCATTCCAGGTGATTCTGACTCAGGTAATGCAGAAAGCACTCCCTTCTGAGGGCAATATCAGGAAAGATATTGGAAGAAGAGGAAGCAGTGGGCATTCTACCTAGTCAAATGAAGAACCCAACTGCATTTCTTCCCCAAAGGAGGAGAAGCCATTACAGAAATTCTTTCACACATACCACTGCTCACCTGAGCCGTCTCAAGGTAAAAGAGGCTTGCACGGTTGTGCTTCACACCTTCCACTTACCAGCGTAACCAATGGCAGCACCAAGGGCAAGAAAACCCAGCAAGTTCACAGAAGTAGGTGGCAAGAGATGGCCCCCCTCCCGCCCATGGGGATTCTGGTGCAGAAGGAAGGCCAGCAGGTGGAGGAGCGCCACGTGCTGTCCAGCACAGGTGGGGCCGCACAATGTGTACAGTGGAATCCAACCTCAGAGCAGGGTCCTGCTGCAGGTTCCAGTCACACCAAGAGCTCGGCTCTGGTGACTCATTCGTTTAAAGCCAAGTGGGTCTGATCTGACCCTCAGGCAGCCTTGATCTCCCCCAGCCCTCACCTCTCGTGGCCTCATCCGCTCCGTGGCCTCCTCTCCCTACTGACATCTCTCAGTGCAACACAGGCATGGCACTCAAGAAATACCTGTTGCATGAATAAAAGGGTGAGTGGATGACTCAGTGAATAAGTGAGTGAACACACGAATGGACCCACGAAACTACCTCCCAGTTTCCTTTCTCAGCTCAACAAAGGAGGGTCATGAGCGAGCACAGCAAGGTGTCTAAGGGCCTCTGTGCCATGGTTCCTGCCTAGACCTCTGTTTTATTCATCCATGTACTGTTTTCCTAACCCCCTGTGCTTTCTCTAGTGTGCCCAGAATCCTCTTTTATCTAGGAACTCCAGGTCACCGTCCAAACGTTAAATTGTCACCTCCTCCAGGAAGCTCTCTTTGCCACAGGCTGAGTTAAGCAGATTTTCCATCAGCACTTATTTACTGATTCAGCAGACAGTTATTGGGTTTCCTATATGTCAGCAACCACCTCCCTGGATTTTCTCTAACACTCTGTAGGGATCCCCACACCTCTCTGCTTCTCCCGTACCCCCTCTCCACCCCCTCACCTAACACAGGGCCTGGGACACAGCAGGCAGAACGAAATGAATGATTGTGGAATGAATTAAACACACTAGAATTCCCAGGAGACAGGTGTGTCCCAGTGGTTCACAGACTTCTCCGGGGCGCTGTCAAGCCCGCGGCAGGACAAGCATACTCCCTTTTTTCCGGGAGCAGAACAAAGCACCCTTCAACCCCCACCCCCTATCCCCCGCCCCAGACTGGGCGGCGGAGGCTTCTCCGCACGCTGCAGCCGCTCCCACCCGCCTCCTCCTGGGCGCAGGGCTCCCTGGGCGGGTGCGCGCCGCTCGGCTCCGCAGCATGGGACCGGGGAATCCCATCTGTGGGCGCGCACGCCCTCCCCACCACCACCGCCCACCCCCCCCCCCCCGACAAACGACTTCATCTGCAGTACTTGGCAGGAGCTGCTGGGGGAGCAAAGGAGAAGGCGATGAATTATTCATCCCGGGGAGCTCGCCCCAGCCTGGCGTGGGGTGCGGCCTGAGGAAGCAGCCCTGTGACAGCCAAGCTCACGTCCCGCCACCCCGACCGGTACTGAATAATACCCTGCGCATCTACCACGCACGGTGCACCCTGCATTGTCTCGTTTCTTTCTCACCGCAGCCCTGCAAAGTATGGGAGCCTCCTCCCCATGTTTAGGTAAGGCACCGGCGCTGCAGAGGGGTGAGGTGAGCAGCCCAGGTCACGGGCATTTCTCTGGTCCCAGGAAGGAACCTTCTCCTCCGCACGACGGGGAAACTGCGTCAGGTGAAGGAGCAGGGAAGCCCGGAAAGCCCAGGCGGGAGAGATCCCCGCAGACAGAAGCTGCTGGATTTAACATGCAAAGCAGCACGGGAAGGACGGCTGAGCCCACCCTGCTCCGCAGTGTCAAATGCAGCTGCTATTTCCAGCAGCTTCTCTGCCCAGAAGCCCTGTCGCATTTGATGTGGCTGAATCGATGATTTGGGAGGATGTGCAGATGGATGTGGCTAAGGAGCGCAAGAGCTGGGGAGGAGGGTGGGGGGGGACGTCCCAGGAGCTCCCCACGTGTCACAGTCCCTGCCACCCAGCCGCGTGCGCTGAGCAAAGGAGAGGAGGTGTCTGGCCCAAGCCTTGTAGGACAGGAATAAAAAACAAAAGTGGGCGTGAAGCAAAAGAACAGACCCAGTGAGCAGACATTTTCTTACCATGAATTTACCCACCCACCGCCAAGCCACCCCACCCCCCACCGCCACCTCGTTTCACAAAGGATTTGGAGTCCCTTTAGAAGATTATTATAAATCCTACAGCAAAACAGAAATATGCAAATAAGAAATCAAACAGATAACAAAGAATTCCCGATGTGCAATGTCTGGCAGGAGAAGGGAACCCGGAGGGATGAGTAAGCTGAGTTCGGGCTCCAAGTCCAAACCCGGGCAGGGTGTGTGTGGGAGGGGGCGCAGCCAACTCTGTCACAGACCCTGGGCAGCATCACAAGCCTACACTGGCGCTCTCTGCCTCGTCAGAGCAAAGGAAATGAAAGGCCACCAAAGCCAGACTGGCTCAGAAATCTTCCACGGGAGGTTCTCCTGGGCCAACTCTCAGCCTCTCCCTTAGCCAAGTACCTCCCGGCCTCAGCCTCGGGCTGCTTCCCTCTTGGGCTTTGCTTCTGCCCCGGCAGCCTGAGTTTCCTTCCAGCGTTGCTTCTCAGCCCAGTCTCTATGCCAGCCTGGGTGCAGCAGTGCAAGGACCCAGCAGGCACCGCTCCAGCCTGGCCCAGTGCAGTGAGTGTGAGGAGCTGGCACGAGGGGCATGTCACCGCCACCCCTAGCCGGAGAGGTGTCCCTGCCCTGGGCTTCTGCCTAGCATGGCCCAGAGGATGCCTGCCCCTGCCTGCCATCATACCCCCACCACACACACACACCCACCACCACTATACACACACTGTAGGTGCCAAGTCTAACTTGCCTCTGCATCCCAGGGCCTCAGCCACACAGCAGTGGTACCCAGCCCTGGGACCCAGGTCTGCACAGTGACCGCACGTCAAGGTCTCGGGCGGGGTTCCGTTTTCTTTCTGCTCTCCGAGGCTGGGACCTTCTCAAGAACCCCCGGCACCAGCAGACTCTGGTGCTTACCTTTCTTGGAAGTGCTGTTGGCACCGGCATTCTCATTGGGGAGAAAAAGGTTCTTGGATGGAAAATAAATTCTTAGCTATCATTATGGCTTGTCATCCCCGAAACAACACAAACAGATACACATTATAGCTGTAGTGTTACTATCTCATGAGACTTGGGGCAGGAGGGGTATTCTAAAAAGGTTCTTTAGGGGGCGATGAGGAGCAAAGGCTGGGATGGGCTGCATTGATGCGTGATCTTGGACCAGAGCTTGAGGACTTCCAGCCACACCCTCAGTTCCCAGAAGAGGAACGTAAGGCTCACAGGAGTCACCCAGGAGCAGGCACACAGAGCTGCAGCAGGACTCGGGCGGCGCCTCACGGCACAGCTTCAGGCCGCCTTCCACCGTGGGGTGTCTTGTGAACGCAAATCCAGTGTTTCTCATGTTATTTTTGTTTTTCTCTAATTCAATGTTTCTAAGCAAAGACTGGCTTTTTGTTTTTTAAAAAAAGAAATTAAGATCTATAAACATTCATCACGAAGATGGTATTTCTCCCAACACACTGAGCCATCTCTTTGCAATTCCAAAACGGACCTCTTCTCTGAAATTCCAAAATCTGCCATCTCCTTTGAATTCCAAACTTCTAAGTGTGTACAGATCCTCAAATTCATTCAAGAGATGCCTTACCTGAGTGGCTGCCTGGCAGTGGGCATGCAACCTGGGCTGGTCTCCTGGGCCGGGTCTGCACTGAGAAGACGTTCACAAGCTGCAGGCGGCCAGAGGGAGGCGCTCCCGGCTCTGGCTGGAGACTCGTGGAAGGCTGCGCAAAGGGAGCCCCTCTGAGCTGAAGCCGGGAGGGTGGTGGGAATTCCCACTGGATAAGACATGGAAGGGCACTCCAGCAGAGGGGCGATCATATGCAAGGCTGTCAGCCCAAGGGAGCATGGAGTGCAGAGATGCTAGGTTCTCCTGGGGAAGCCAGCATCTAAGGAACCACCAGCATTATTTGGTCCTCCCTCTGCCCAAAGAAGCCAAGCACACCAGAATGAATCCTTACACAAGACGGACTGTGTGCATCAAGGACCCCACACTCAAAAACAGGAATTGGGGGAAGTTCAAACAAAGGACTATTCAGAAAGGTAGAGCCGGTTTAGGGAGATCCACTAAGAAAAGAGAAGCCCCTGAGCTGCTACCCTCCCCTTCCCTGGGTCTAGAGGGGCCAGGAGAAGGACCAGTTATCAGGAACTGGGAGAGCTGCAGGATGGGGGAGGGTACCAGGAGGAACCAAGTTCTTTCCTTCCGGCTCCCAAAGCCCAACGGTCTTCTGCAGGGGCCTGCCACTGGTGGAACCCAACTAGAAGTCAGAGCAAGGGAGCAAGGAGGAGATTCCCAAGATTGGTCTCCTATGGGTAGGGAGCAGGCAGAGAATGGATTTGGAGAGGCAAGCAAACTACCTGGCATGCAGAGGGCCTTTGTGGATGGTGACTTCTTCTATCTGCTGACAAACTATCCCCGACCTGGTGATGGCTCTGCATCCCCCAAATCCCTTAGTAATCCCTTAGCAACAAGGTGGGCCTGCAGTGCTGACCAGGACTCATTCCTTCATTTATTCGTTCTTTCTAGGCACTGCAACCAGTACAAAGGACTTGTCTGGGAGCCAGTCTTGCTTCCCAGTGGAGCCTGGGACCCATGAACACCCAACCTGTGGGCCCAGCCAGGCCCTCCGAGGCAGCCACTCCATTCTGAAGTCTTCATGGACAACAACGGAAAAGAGACTCTCTTTTTGTCCACCTTGGAGTTGAGAGGATGGAAGTCTGAAGACCCCTGAGCCAGCCAGAGGGAAGCAGTGACAGGACATGGTGGTGCTGGGGTGGACAGATCCACCCCAGCCACAAAGGACAGACGCTCTCGACTGGTGGCCTGGGTATCTTCCTGCTGAGCCACCCTCCCTCATCTCCTAGGGGAGACTGTGAAGCCACCAGAGTGAGGAGCTACTTAACCCAATCTTTAAGGATCTCCAGGGATACAGAAGGTCTCCAAATGGCGACGGTTCAGGAAAACCCAGCTGAAGGTGAGTTTTCTTGGAGCAAGGACATCACTAACCACACTGTGTCCCACAGGAAAATAAGAAGGAATTACTTTTAATACTGAAGCCCACAGACAGCTCCGATTGTCAACTCTCAGGAAAGGGCCATTTTAACTGGCAGCCAAAAGGAAGGGCTCCATGACGCAGCTGAGGATATGGCTCTGGATTCTGTGTGGGTTTCATGGGACACGCTCGGAGGCGAAGGGGAGCAGAGGGACCAGCAGCAGGCGCAGGAGACACGAGTTCTGCACGCTAACCTGGCTCTCCTTCTAACTGGCTGTGTGATTCAGAAGTCAGTTATGGGGCTCATGTGATAAATGACAAGTCAGAGAGAAAAGTGAGGAAAAGCAGCAGCGTGTGGTGGAATACCGGCCATGGGGTCAGACCTGGGTCAAGTCCTAATTTCATCTTTAAAAGCCATGTGACATAAGGCAAGTTAACCTCGAGGCCTCAGTTTTCTCACCTCTAAAATGGGTGCAACAGCACTGAGCTTGAAGCATCTCTGTGAAGGTGAGGAGAGAGAAATAAAGTCCGAGGATGATGTCCAGCATATAGCAGAAACTCTGAAGGGGACTGAGCACTGCTGAGAAGGAACCAGTAGAGAAAGTTCTATAAGATGCCCCCTAGTTCAAAGTCCTACGGCCTCGGGAGCTAAGGCCTGGCGATGGTCTTTAAAAAGAGAGGAAATTCCTCCCCCTCCAGCCTTCCTCCTGAACAAGAACACTCTAAAGATCATTCCTCCCCCTCCAGCCTTACTCCTGAACAAGAGCACTCTCACCTAAGCCTCAACAAGTCATCATTCATCCTCTCGATTTTCAGCGGTAAAAGCAGTCCTGTAAATCATTATCAAGTTTTTATCGTGATTTCTGAGTTTACAGGTCGCAGTCCTAGCCGGAGATCGAGCCACCCTGGTAAAATGAGATAGCAAGCACACCACTTCTCCTCTGAACTCTGCCCCTAAGAACACTCCTCTCTCTCTAGACTGCCAGCATGACTGCACTGGTAGCGACAGGCATGCAGGAAGACCAGTACCACAACCTGCTCTCTCCCAGGGCCACACAGAGCCCTTCTCAGCTGCCAAGTGCCTGCCAGAGAAGCTGTCGTGGGGTGCAGAGCAAAGTCTGCCCCACGCACCTCCACCACCCCAGCCTCGTGTGCCCAGGGACAGAACTCTGCAGGTAATAAAGATGAGAACTGTTCTCCACGTGGCTAGTATGGGCAAGGGACACCCCCAGGGGTTACACTGGTTTCATTTCTTATTCTCTAAACAAACCCATGAGGGTATTATTGGCCTCAATTCACAGCTGAGAAAACCGAAGCTCAAGCTCAAGTGGCTTGCCAAGGCCACGCTATACCAACCCATGAGGCCCGTGTTTGAGCTCCATGCTGTCTGCCTACAGAACCTGCTCTCATCCTGTCTTCAAAGGAAAAATAAAAGCCGCCGTGTTAGCCTAAGTGGGGAGCCCTCCCAGGGGGTGCACATTTGGCTGGGTAAGTTCTGAAGTTGCAAGAAGCATCGGTCTTGTCACTGCGGTGGCGGGTGGCCCGTCAGGAGACCAGCCCGCTGACATTTGCAGCTTGTCCCTTTCCCTTGAGCCAGAAGACTTCAGCATGGGGACTGAATGTCTCCTCAGCGGACACCCGGAAGTGCGTGGGCTGTGTTTCTTTATTCTAAGGCAGAGATGAGCCAGATCCCACGCGGCACAGAAGGAGGGTCGCTGTGGTCAGAACAGACGCGCTGCAGGAAGGGCCTCGGGCAGGCACAAGTGTTTATTTAACTGCTTTATGCCTTGATGAATAACTAATTTGTACCCAACCTCAGCATACTCGAGATGCTGGATAAATGATGCCTCAGAAGCCTCATGTCTTAGGCTCTTGATGTGCTTTGTTTTGTTTTATTTTTCAAGTCTGCAAGGAGGGTGCAGTACACAAAATCACAGAGCTGGTTCTCTAACTGAGGCTGCAGATGCACATGGTAGAAGGGCCTTGCTACCTTTCCCCAGAGCAAGCACTGTGCCCTATCCACCTCTGTAACCCTAGTGCCCGGGCCAGCACACAGCAGGTGTTCCAAAAACCACTGCTTGGGTCAACATGGAATAAATTAAAATTTTAGATCCAAAAAGCAAATAGGACATGTGAAAGATATACTAGAGGTGGAGCTGGTATCTTATCATGGGAGGTTTGAGCAGGGTGAATGTTCAAAGTGTTGATATCATCGAACCTGCCTACTGAGGAGTGCTTTGCAGTATTTTCTAAATTTTCTGCTAATATATATATATACACACAGATATCATACTGAGTCTTGTGTTCAGTTTACCTGTAGAAGGGAATCATAATACGTTTCAAAGAATTTGACGACTAAATATAATAGCACATGTGCCTGGCATATAGAAGTTCCAGTGAAACAGCAGCTTCCTCTGACCCATGAAAAGCTCTAAGAAAAAAACTGAAATTCAGACAATTTAGTCACATAGCTTTTGATAACTACCATTTATGAAAGGGCAGATGGGTAAAAGGAAAAGAAGACAGAAAACAACAGGATCAACTGTTAAAAGTGCTGCAGATCTGTACAAAGAGTGTGAGGAAAATGCCAACTCGGAAGGAGCCAGAAGATACCAGAGATGACCAAAGAGTTTTCCATAAGCACGTGGAGGGAGATGGAAAGGTGCCCTCAGGCAGAGGATACACGGTCACAGAGAGAGGCAGCAAGTGGTCTCTTTCTCCTCGATTGGTGACACTGTATCTTCTGAGCTGGAGATTGAGAACAAACCTAAATTGGAACAAACTGGAACAGAGGAAAGATAACACCATGACCGGTGCCTGTGTGGAAGACCCTCTGCCCAGTGCTGGCTGCAGTCACAGATGAAAGTGGTTTTTAAAGCAGAGAATGCGGACAAAGTCAGCCCTGATCCCAAAGGAGGGGGAGGGGGGCTCTGGTTCCCACTGTTACATTCATTCTTGTGTCCCGTCCCTTCTGCCTCTCCCTCTTCCAGTGGGATCCCTAGACCAAGAGCCCCTGCATTCTGCCTTTAGCACTAGCAGGGCACTAAGGGTATTCATGGTTCTAACCTCCAGCTGGAGCCAGAGCCCTCTTCATCCAGCTGCCTCCCCACCACCTCCACAAGCTGATGCCCCCACAGAGTGAAGGCCTACCCCCTTCTAATCAGAAGCTGGACTTCACCTCCAAATCCAGTTCCTCCCAGGGTTGCCCTCCTCAGGCTAGGGCACCCCACCCCTATCTAACCCCGCTGCTCCAATGAGAGACCCAAAGGCCCCCCCGCCGATTCTTCCCTTTCCTTTATCTTAACAGCTACTCCTGTTGGCTTGGTGGGACTGAATCATGTCCCCCATAAAACACATGCTCTTAATTTTAATTCCTATTCCTGTGGGTGTGAACCCATTTATAAATAGTGTCTTGGAACAAGTGAAAGTGAGCCAGCATGTGGACACCTTTGTGAATAGGATCTTCAAGGCTCCTAGTTAGTTGTGACCAAACTGAACAAAGGCTTCCCTTAATCCACATGACTGGAAGGAGGCCTTATTAAGAGAGGAAATTTGGACTCAGCAGAGAATCCAGAAGTCACATAAGCTAGAAGTCAGAGAAAGCCACAGGAGGAGACCAAGGACTTGACCACGAGGCAGGACTGCTGTCATCAGACTGCCACCGACCCCAAAGGAAAGCACGGCCCGGCTGACACCTCGATGGTGGACTACAAGCCTCCAAAACTGTGAGACAACAAATGCTGGTTCAAGCCTACCCATCATGTGGCATTTGTCACAGCTGCTCTGGCAAACTAGGACATAGATATTTCCAGAACAAATCTAGATAGCGCCTACTTCCCTTCACCTCTACAGCCACCACCCTCTTCCCAGCTGCCAACACCCATGCTTGCATTATTGTGGTGACCTCCCAACTGATCCCCACAAGTCTGCGCTCAACACAGCAGCCAAAGGCATCACCCCAAAACATAAATTTTGCATTTAATTTAAGTCTAAAATTCCTTATCCACTAAACTCGCCTCCCAGAGGTCTCCTCCATACTTGACATTCTAGTTCCTTTGGTGTCCCCTTAGGTCCTGGGACATTCCAGGGGCTCTCCTGCCACCCTCTGAGAACCAGAGCTGCTGTAAAGATCAAATGTACAAATCTCTGACAACCCTGAAAGGAAGGTTGCAGTTGAGTAAACTGGGGTTCTAAGAGGTCTGTAACTTAATGAAGTTCACACGGTTCCTAAGTAGCAGAGCCGCCATCCCATTCCAGAGCTGGGGACCTGGTCAGCTTTCAGGCCAAGCCTAAGCTCTGGCCTACCCCGTCCATTTAGGACTGAGACCCAAGCAGACAAGCAGTTCTGAAGGTGACATGAGGACACAGAAGAAGCTTATCATACTTCAGTTCTGTTAACTAACACATCCTGAGCACAAACAAAAACTAGGTCAAAAGAATTATTTCTGGGACTTAAAAAAATCTGCAGGCATATCCTAAATATCCTATCATTTGCAGCCAAATAGTCTGAAACAGAGGGCTTGTTATTATTCCCTTTCTTCTCCACCATATCAAGATAACTGGAATGAACTGGTTCCCCTTAGCAGTTCAGACACTGCAACCTAGTCAGCTGAACCCGAGCTGAGTATAGTGGGAACGGGGCACAACCGGCTGCTGCATGAGATGGGTGTAGACTCCCAGCCTTTCTGCTCAATGACAGTGACAGCACATTAATAAGCACAAAAGTGCCTCTTGGCACTCCCACCCCTTCCTCCTTGGGTCCCACTGCCCTGCAGCCCCCACATCCAGGTTGACGTGGCAGCCTGTCAACTACTCAGTCCCAACACCTCCACTATCAAACCTGTAACTGCCATAAGCTTGATGGCTTAAAACAACAGAAATTTACTCTCTCACAGTTCTGAAGGCCAGATGTCCAAAATCAAAGTGTCGGCAGGGCCAAGTCCCACCCCATGGCTCTAGCAGAGGCTCCTTCCTTGCCCCGTCCTGCTTATGGTGGCTGCAGGAATTCCTTGGCTTGTGGCAGTGTCACTCCAATTCCCACCTTTATCTTTACACACAGCCTTCTCCCCTGTGCCCTGTGTCTTCTCTTCTGTCTCTTAAAAGGACACTTATCCCAGGATTGAGGGCCCACACAGGTAATACCCACCTCGGCAACATTACCACACAGGTAATATCAAGATCAACAATAATCTTGATCTTTCTCAAGATTCTTAACTTAATTATTTCTGCAAAGGCCCTTTTTCCAAATATGGTCACATTTACAGGTGTAGGGATTGGGAAGCAGATGTACCTTTTGGGGACCATCAATCAATCCACTACAATAAACTTCTACTTTGGGATTCCAGGCACCTTTGGAAACCAGGAGTTTGTGGGCACAACTATGGGTGCAGTCCCTCAGATCCAAGCTACATTTGTCACAAAGTAACACAGGGTTCTGCAGCAAGGTCTGCCCTCCACTGGGCACAATGCATGTGCCATATAGTCATGAGATAGACACAATGAGCTGTACATCAGGATGCAAAGGGTAGCTGGCTCTTATAGAAGACTGCCTGCCAGGCACTTCACTGAAGTGCTTCCCACATGATCTCATCCTGATGGCAGCCTTATGAGGTAAGCAGCAAGTAAACACCATCACTTACTAGCTAGGTGGAATTCAGACAAATTATTAAATTCTTAATTTTCTCATCTTAAAAGTGGTAGTAATAATTAAAGTATCTGCCTTGAGAGGTTCTTATGAAGCTAAAGGAAAAACTGTATAGGAAGTTCCTGACACAGCGGCATATGCAGACACACTCAACAGAACCTTGCGTCATCATCATCATCTTCATCGTCATCAACATCTTTATTCCCCATGTCAATTTGCAGCTGCCAGAATGCAATACACCAGAACTAGAACAGCTTTTACAAAAGGGGAATTTAATAAGTTCCACGTTTACAGTTCTAAGAAAGTGAAAGTGTCCAAATTAAGGCACCAACAAGAGGTTACCTTCACTCAAGAAAGGCTGATGCCATCCAGGACTCCTCTGTCAGCTGGGAAGTCATGTGGCTGGCATCTGTTGGTCCCTTGCTCCTGGGCTCCATTGCTTTCAGTCTCTGTTCCTGTGGGGGTTCTTCACTTTACTTCTCCAAGGGTGGCTTTCATCTCTTGGTTTCCCTTGGCTCTCTCCAGGTTCTGGCTTGCTTAACATCTCATGACAATGTCTTCCGGGCTCCAAGCATCTCCAAACGCCCGTGTCTCTGTTCTTCGTATGTCTGCATCTGTGTCAGCTCTGCTGTGATATTTGTCAGCTCTGAGGCTTCTGTCATTTCCCTAGGCTCTGTCATTTCTGAGGTTTCTCCAAAATGTTTCCTTTTAAAGGATTCCAGTAAACAAATCAAGACCCACCTGGAATGGGTGGGGTCACATCTCCATCTAATCAAAAGCTAATACCCACGAATGGGTGTGCCACATCCCCATGGAGATAATCTAATCAAAAGATTCCAACCTACATTATTAAATCAGGATTAAAAGAAACTGCTGCCTCTACAAAATAGAATCAGGATTAAAACATGGTTTTTCTGGGGTACATAATACTTTCAAATCAGCACAACCCTCAAGGTCTACTCTTTATTCAATGTCAGATTTGACTATTTTGAAAACATCAATGTTATATTTACTTTTCATAACAGCTGTCCACTGGGTATGAACAATAGTCATGCACTTGGAATGGTATTTTAAATGAGCTCAGGAAGTTTGTAGTTTAAAGGAACCCTCCAGGGATCTCCTTCCTTAAGGCTTAAAATCATCCTCTGGCATGAATATGAATCTGCTAAGACAACCTGCTCTACACATTTGCATTCATGGTCACGTTCTAATTATTGAGTGGGACACAACTCTTGTCAGCTCAGTGAATTGGCATTTTCCAGCCTCGGTTACATTCAGCCCATTGCCTGGTTACCTCATTCTCTGCCTCTTAGACAAAGCCTGAATTAATTCTATCTATTTTGGCTCTCCCAACCACCACAATGTGAAAAATACAAAGAGAAACTGAGTAGGAAATGAATTCTATCACTAAACAATGCCCAGGTGTGATGAAACACAAACACATTTACAAAGCACTGAGTGACTGACAAGATCAGAAGGCAGCAAGAACCAATTACTCAAATATGAATCTGGAACAAGCTTTTAGCAGGTGCCTGGGAAAGAGGACAGGCTTTGGAGCCAAGCAGCCCTGGGTTCCGATCTCAACACTGCCTGCCCAGCAGCGTGATCTTGGTCAAACTCTCTGAGCCATGGCTCCCTCGTCTTCCATGCACAAATAATAAAACCTGCCTTTCAAGAAAAAAGGACCAAAATACAGATGCCCGTTGTCTAACTACAGACACTACCTCTGCCCCCGAGATAAAACAAACATAAAAGCCGGGGGATAAATAACCGTCAAGACTTTATAGTGCGAGGCAGGCAAGGAGGATTTCCCCTCCACATACACAATCCAAACAACCGCTGGTGCTCCCAGAGCCCTGTTGAGAAGGCACAGCGGTCATGATTGATTAGTGATGCCTGTGCTTGATGAGTGATGCCTGTAAGGGAAGGGGCGAGGGTACATAGGCTTGACAGCTGGCTTAGTGCCCTCCTTCCTTCCCACAGGTGAAAAAGCCTTGGCCTCATACCTTAAGCTCTGGGTTCTGGTCAGTGTCCCTCTCAGGGCCTCAGTCACTTCATCTGTTAGACAAAAGGACTAAAACTCAGCCTCTCAGATCCCTTTCCTCCTCTCACTTGCCTGGTCTCCTTTCATCTAACCACATCCCGGTGAGGGCCCAGGACGCAGTCACTGGTGTCAGGAAGGGGAGACAAGAAAGCCATCCTTACCAGCCTCTTAGCTAACTGTATTGCTTTCCTATGTACTCGTTAAAAATGCTACCAGGTCTGATTCCAAAGGAAGTCTGGATCTTGCACAGGTTCTCCACAATAGCAATTTTAAATGCAAAACGTACACCCTTTGTTCCAGCAAGACACGGGACCTGGGTAGCAAAGCCAAAGAAACCAAGAGACTTGCCAAGGCTCTGTGCACACTCGCTCTCCACCTGGCAGCCCTGCCCGAATTACCAGGGGAGGGGGCGCACTCCGGCTCCCCATAGGAAGAGAGGAGCCTGGAACAACCACTGAACTCAGGGGGCAGGGGAGAAAATGCACCAGGTCCCTCTTCTCACCGAAGAGGCCTAGATCTCTATTTAATAAAATGGCCTTTAATTGCTATACAGATTTTATTAAAAATTCCCCGTGGAGCAGTTGTAAGTGATGCCTTCTAGCCATGATTCAGCTAGCAGTCACGCCCATCATCTTGTGCCTCGGCTGGCAGGATGCTCCCTGGGCCAGCCCTGTCTCCTCGGGTCCCCAGCATGTGCGTCTTGCTGGCTCTCAGCCGAGTACATATCCCACTGGTGTCTGTGTCTCTTCCTCCACAGCTCGGCCCATCTCTCTCCACATCTCTGTCTCTGCATCAGCACTCAGTGTCTCGCTCCCCTTATCTGATGTTTCCCCCCCTTTTTCTGTCTCACTGTCTCTCTTTGTCCACTTCCTCTTCCTCTCTAGGATCCTTTTTCTCTTTCTCTAAATCCAACTTCTCCCACTAGTTATACTCTCTTTTCATCCTGCCTTCACAGAGGTCTCTTCCAACTTGGAGTGATTATCCTGGTGAGTCAAGAAGTCTTTGGAAACACACCTTCTAAGCTGCTTTTGCATGAGGCAACTTATTTACAAACCATTATTACAATAATTAACTACAATTTAAAATAGCAATAACAGCCTCTGGAAACCAGCGCACAGGAATTACTCAGCATTCTCTCCTTGTCCCCCACCCCAGGAGAAAATACACACATGCATGTGTGCACACAAGTACGCACGCATGCGTGCACACACACACAGTTCATTAAAACTGATTATCCCTGAAAATGCAACCAGGTTTGTGATTTCTTCTTTTATCTTAAACATGGAAGATACAGCTAAGTACACCTGTCTTACACTTCATATGTAAATTTAAATTTGAAGAAATATTTAGCACATTACTTAACTGCATTTTATAACACCTTTCCCATCTACACAAAACTGTATTCATTCAGTTAAACAGGCAGGTATTAAGCACCCATTGTGTGCGGGAAGCTGACATATGAATGAGAGATGTCTCTCCCCAAAGATATTACACACCAGCCATCTCGATGACAGGATAACAGAAGGGACACCTGACCATGGACCCCGCTGCCTCTCTCACCCTCCATGCCTGACTGGACCAGGCCTCCAGAACCTTCCATCCTCATCTCAAGCCCCCACTAAGTGCTGCCAAATCCAGCTGTGTTCCCACCTCCCCGGTGCCAACCCACACCCTGGAACCACCCACAAACCATGCATTAAGACTCTTCTGTTCTATCAGGACTTTCCTAAGGGAGCCATGTCCTCATCACCATCAGGGACCTTCTACCGGCCTCACTGGGCCTGGAGAGGCTCTCGCTGCTGCTGCTCCCACCACAATCAGTCTCCATTCAGAAAGGACGGTGAGGATCCGCTGTCTAATTCCAGCACTTCAATTCTGCCACAACGTCCCTGCGAAAGGCCTCCTCCACCTCAGGGTGCCACCACCTCCCCTGGACAGCACCGAGCCCTGGGAGCCTGCGGTCATCCTGGGCCTCGGCCCAGCACACCTCAGAGCCCCACGGAGCCCTGACCCATGCATAGGGCCTTCTCCACGCAGCCCCACCTCTCCTGACTTCCCTCGGAGAGGAGCCCCCACAACTGCATACAGAGACCAGCCTTGGTGGGCCTTCTGCCTTTTACCAAGCAGCTCCAGGACTCCCAACTGGGAAAGAATGGAAATGAAGAATTCTTTGAAGGAACATCCAGGCCCTCTTTGAAACGTTTTCATCACTCCTGCCAAGGCTTGGCAGGCAGCAGTCTGGGTGGTGTTCACTGCGATCCTGGACAGAGGAATCTGTGAGGCCTGCCCTGTGTTCTCCAGCCAGGCCTGCTCTGTCTGTCCAGCTATGGCCTTTAACTTGATCCAGAATCCTGGATTCACATCTCATTTATTCATTTATTTGGAGCAGTTATTGCATTGCTTTATGTGATAATCAGCTGTTAGTTTTCATGCATACCAACTGTTTATAGGGTTTGAAGGTGGTCACAGAAATACAGGTAAACAACATTATAGAGCTCATTTGGTGGCTATTCACCCTCACTGCATTTTCCAGAAACCATACACAGATAAGGTTTGGGACATTCCTTATTCCTCTGGCCCAGAAAGCTTTGTTGAGCTGGTGTCTATGCATGCAGCTGGGGTTCCTGCCTCCTTCATGGTGAATTTCCGGATCTGAGTGCCCATGGGGCACACTTCTGGAAGCCCAGTTCATGGATGCGCCTGTGGGGGCTGGCAGTGTGCTCCCTGGTCACCTCCGTGCTAATGGCAGAGTTGCCACGGCTCCTCTCACTACCCTTCTTTGTGGGAGTCGTTTGGCCCAGACCAGGTTGGAAAGCCATACTCGTTAACTCATTTATGTTTTCCCTCACTAACTGTAGACTTCAAACAAGTCATTTCACATACCTGGGCATCAGACTTACTTTCTCTAATACAGTTTCAATAAAAATCTAACTCATACAGGGTTGTTGTAAGGAGATACTGAGAACTATAGATCAAACACATATTGATTTCATGTCCTAACTTAATTCGTGTCTGAAGTTTTCATGTTAATTCACTATTGACCCAAAATAGAAATCCCCATTCCCAAGGAGCAATGTCATATTTATCATCATATCTGTAGCACCAGAGATGGCACTGGGCACCCAGCAGGCCCTCAATGCATGTCTGTAGAATGAACTGGAATTGAATTAATCAGGGTTGGGGTAAGAATCCATGACAACCCGTATTTTCAGGGGTAGAGCTGTGATCAGGTAAGATATCTAGGGCTCAAGGCAGAAAATGAATACAGCAAAAACTCAAGACATGCTGAAACTACAATCTGTCAAAATATTTGTTTTCAAGTCCAGAGTTTAAATCAATGAAGAATTTATTTAAATGAATTAAAGTTCAACAATCCAATCAGACTGAACGGCCAACCCAATTTCCTACATTCTAACATCATTCCAATCACATATTCAGCTGCCTCCCAACTGGTTCCTTCCTTCTGAGACCAGCCCCTCCATCCCATACCCCACCCTACTCATATAATGACTCTTAAATTCAAATCCAATCACTTCACTCCCCTGCTTAAACATTCCCCATTCTGTTAACCTGTGTACACGTCTGTCATGATCTAACCCTAATTTATGCCTTATCTCTGTCCTCCATGCCAGACATACTGCATTTAGTTTATTGCAATTGCTGTCATCATCTACACTAGACTAAAGCTCAGTGAGAGAAAGAATCAGTGTTTTGTTTATAATCCCAAAAACTGTCATGGTACCAGGCACAAAGTGCTCCAAGAGCATTTGTTGAACAAATGACCTATTTTGTGCCAAGAATAATTTGCGACCATTTGAAAAGAAAATATACAAACAGGTATTGTAATTACATGACTCCAAATTCTGGGTTCGATAAAACTGCAAACAGTCTTTTCTATGTGGTAGATGAAGCATCCCCGTTTTAGGTTACTGTAGTTATTGATGTTTTCACAACCCAAATTAAACAGAATCAGAATCTTATCCTATTGGAGGTAAATCCAAACAGACATCCCGAATTCTCCAGGAAGCTGTATCATTCTTTAGTGGAAGTATCTGGATTAGAGGAGTCCTAGAAATGAACCCCCATTCTTCTGGACAATTAGCCACTACCAGCTCCCAACTCAATGAAAAGATACAATGAATAATTCTGTTTGTGTAAGATAAGCTCCCACTGATGTGTGAGCTTGTTCTGAATCAACAGAGAGGTACTAGATGCAGCGAAAGGCCTGTCCACTTCTTTTTGGGTCCACATTTTTTTCAAGCAAGGGGTTATCTCTGACCACAGACACAGCATTCTAGTTTTCTGAGAATCACTGAGGAGAACTCATGATAGACCTGTCTGGGGAAGAGGAGAAGAAATAGATGGTTATGGTTGGGGGGGGGGGGGGTGTTTCAGTTTGCTGATGCTGCCAGAATGCAATATACCAGACATGGAATGGCTTTCATAAAGGGGATCTGTTAAGTTATAAGTTTACAGTCCTAAGACCTTAAAAATATCCCAACTAAGGCATCCAGAGAAAAATATCTTGATTCTGAAGAAAGGCCAATGTCACATGGGAAGGCATGTGGCTGGCATCTGCTTGTTCTTGCTCTCAATTCTGTTGCTTCCAGCTTCTGATTCCAGTGGCTTCCTCTCTAAACATCTATGGGCCTTCACTTACCTTCTCTCAGGCAAAACTCTGGGTTCTGGCTTGCTTAACATCTCATGGGAGAGCACATAGCAACATCTGCAGGGCTCTTCTCGCAGCTTCTGGTGTCAAATGGCTCCCGTAGATCTATTTTCCTCTGCATTTCCAAACATCTATGTCTGTGTCAGTTCTGAACTTTTTCTCTCTCTGTGAGCTCTCTGAAAAACTCCAGTAAACTAAGTAAGACCCCATCTTGAATAAGCAGAGTCACATCTCCATCTAATTAAAAGGGCATACCCACAATTGGGTGTATCATCTCCATGGAAACAACCTAATCAAGAGATCCCACACTACAATATTGGATCAGGATTAAAAGAACATAGCTGCCCCCAAAAGACTGGATTAGCATTAAAAGAATATGGCTTTTTTGGGATACACGACAGTTTCAAACCAACACACAGGGCTTTACGCTGCTTTTGTGGAAGTAGAGGAAAGCTGATGAGTATTGGTTGAAACTGTTTTATTTTTGTTAGTATATTTTTAAAAAATAAACTAATATTTCCTGTTTTTTCAAGTCACCAAATGTGTTCAATCTTCCCATCACCCTTAATCCTGCTATTTTTTTCTCCCTCCTTCTTTTCACCATTTAACTAACTATTCTAAAGTTTTTTTTGTTATGGTTAGCATCTGCCTCTCTCAACTAGAATGTACATTCTATGAAGGCAGAGGTTATGCTTCTCTTTTGTTCACTGATATATTTCAAGCATCGCGAACAGTGCCTGGCACATAGTAGGTGTTTGGTAAATTTTTGCTGAATGAACCAGTCATTCATGCCATTATCACAGTCTTCTATGGCAGGTATTTTTATCCCCAGTAAATAAAAGAGAAGACTGAGACTTAGAGAAATTAGAGTTAAATTACTTCTTGAGATTATGTGGGTATACATAAACCCAAGTATGGCTTACTCCAAATCACTTGAGATTTTTCAACCAAATCAAAATAATGTGTATGCAGGAAGCTTCCAGGAGACAAGTCGAATAAGACTAAGTGGACAATGGGCTGCTAGTGGGGCAATAGTTTGAGATGGATAAGGAAGAACCGTGGGTGTTCAATACCAAAAGTAAATGCTGAAAGAGGTGAGAAATAAACAGATTGATGAACCACGGAAGGGGAAGGTACAGGAAGGAAGTGGCCCAGGCACCAGCTGACCCTTGGAGGCCGGGTATAAATCAACAGTACATGAAACCAATATGAATTTCCATAAGTTTTTCTAGGTCTGGAAAGTTTTCTGGCTCCACAGTTGAGCACTCTGAACTATGGCCTAACATGGATGAGATTAATTTGTTTTGTAAACATTTATGAGCATCTGCCTGCACTGGTGCTGGGTGTGCAAAGATGAACCTTCACGGGGCCCAGTGGGGAACAGTTCACATACTCATAATGAAGAAAGGATGTGAGATGTTCAATAAGTAAAGTACAGGACATCCTGGAACCACTGATCCAATGCTTCACTTATAATCAATGCATTCTTTCTTTGTATTATTTGCTTGATTTGATTTGATTCTTTAATTTATTAATGTATTAATATTTTCAGCTCATCATAGATGCTCAAATATTCTATGGCTAAAACAGCAGATGAACAAATGAGCATGTGAGCAGTGCATGGTTCTTCGGATGAGGAAACAGAAGCTCAAAGCCACCACACTGGTTGACTGTGATCCTCGCAATTAAGGCAGAGGCAGGGATGGCTCTCCTCTACTTCACAGCTGAGGAATGAAAGCTCAGAGGGCTTAAGTAATCCCCTGCAAGAGAGAGAACCAGGATTTGAACCCAAGTCTGTGGGATCCTGACCCCTATGAGGCTCCACTTCTGAACACTAATCTTCAGAGCAACTTTTGAGAAACCTTTGTTATCTCTGCTCAACTGATGAAGAAACTGAGAATAACTTGCCTAGTTGGGATACAACCCCAGCCCGAGTAGTGAAAAGGAGCACAAGGCAGTAGAGAGAAAGTAAATGCAGACCAATTTTCCAAGAACCCTGGTGCAGGAGGAAGACTCCCTGTACTTTGGTCATACCCCTAGTCTAGTCTCGTACTCATCACTGGACATTTCGTTAAGCCCTATCATCTCCGCCAGCTTCCACAGCCCTGATCCAGCACCGCAAGGGCTGGTCCCTGAGGGAGGTACAGGGCCAACTAAATGTTGTTGAGAAAGTACTGTTTCTCAAAGTTTCAATATCCCGAGGTCCAACACAGGATCTGAAAAGGGGGAGGTGCAGAGGAATATGCCTTCTGAGTCAAAAGAAAAGACTTCCAGCATCCCCAACCCTCATGGGTACCACTGACAGATTTAGTGCTTTGACACATTGCAGCACCGCGTTCTCTGAAGATGAGAAACTACAAGTGCTGGTATCGCCAGCTTCACATGGTAAACAATGACAGAAGGCCCAATTCTGGATGGGAGCAGAGAGCCCTCCACAGCAGATGGAGCCATTCGAGGCAGACAGAAGGAACAGGAAGCCACAGGGAAAGCCCTGGCTGGCTAGCTCTTCCCCGGCTGCAAACCTAAGAACATTGGGTGGGGAGGGACCCTTAGAGGGACTCATAGATTTCCATCCCCCATGCTCCAGTCAGTTCAGGCAAGCCTCCCATCCTGGGTACCCAGGCCTTCAAGCCAGGCTTCCCAGAAGCAATTTAGGGACCAAGCACAGGAGCAGGACAAGCACCCCAAGACCACCTTTGGCTGGTCCCTGTGCCTCTGTTTCCTAACAAACCAAATGGGACGGTAGCACCCCTCCTGTCTACCTTACAGGCAAACATGGAACAATGGAATGCCTAAGTTCTTTGAAAAGTCAAATATCTTTAACAGTTTAGTAATTTAGTTACATATACAAATGTAATAATATTTATGTGTTCATTTAGTAAATATTTTAATTTTCCACTCTGATTTCATGAAACGGTGTTATACTTTGCCATCACTGTCTCTGACACCTCTAAAGCATTTCTGAATTCCTCCAACTCAGTTTTCCAGGGCATTCCATCTTCACTGGCATTGAGGTTGCTTGGGATAGATATGCCTTGTGAATGCATGCATGGTGCTGTCACAGGAAGTTCTACGCCACATTCAAGAGCCCACTTACACTTTATAACCCTCACAATATAACCACTTCCATGTTGATGTTTGTCTCTCATAGATTTTAAAAATGATTGTTCATAGCAGCTTAACTTGTCTTTGTAAGTACATAGCCCCAGGAAAAATTATTAACCCCATTAAACAGCATTGTGTGTGTATTATCATGTGTATATTAAACCACTTTTACTGAGTGACCTCTGTGAATGCCCAAAATAGCACCGGGCATGGTAATCTCAGGTGTACGTGCCTTCCCCAAACAGCATTTTGTTATCATAAAATTCAATGACTGAGGCAGTGCCCTATTCAAAATTTTGTAAGGATGCCATTAAAAGATGAATCTTTTCGAAAAATGTAAGTTTGGGAAAAAATGCCTTCTATTCAGGCATATACAACAGAGTACTAGAATTCCTGCCTCCATCTGCAACCTCCTATGGGCCCGGAGATACAGTGATGTCCATACCTGTTACTTTGACCAAACTGTTTCTATCCTTGGGACTTTTGGCTGCTTCCAAATGTAGAAGAAAACAGGGATAGGATTCAAAGTCTCTGCGTCAATCGTTCCCTGTCTATCCCTCCTCTCCTGCCACTGAGGAAGTGCAGGAGTGCACTGGGACCCTCAGTTATTTTCCTGAGGAGGCCTGCTGATTCATCTGCAGTTCTGTGGTCCCCACAGCAGAGATGCTCAGAACCCAGGGACGAATCCTCACAATGTGTGGGAGGGGCTGCTTGGCGATGGATCAGTTCCATCTCTGAGAGGGATGGAGGATGGTGGCGGGCTGCCTTGACTGCTCTGGTCTCAGCCTGTGGTGAGCTCATGGAGAGGAACTAAGATTGGGGAAGGATACAAGGAGAATGCGCTCAGATCAATGGAAGGAAATAGCGTCTCAGTCACACTTTCCAAACACATCTGCCCTGTTTTGTTTCTTGTCACCAGTAGGGTTTGAGAAAAGTCTGGGCTGGCCCTTGGTGGGGTTTTTGAAGAAGAGACCCAAGCACACTGCAGCCAACAGGGATGGAGGAAAATTCAGCTTCCCTCTGCCTGCTCCTTCTTTCGTTAAACATTCCCATACCCCTGGACTACCGAGATATCTGATGCCCTCATGCCAGGTTCACATCATTCTAACTTTTACTTTGCACTTTTGTTTCTCCAGCCAGGTTTAGGTTTCCCATGTTCACATTTTCTATGTTCAAATACATTCAGAGTATTATTATTATTCAGAGTATCACTTATGTACTGAGCAGCCATGAGTGATCAGTAGAAACTAGCTTTGAGAATTTCAATTCATCTTAACAAATATTTTTGAAGCCTACTGAACAGTTCTAAATTCCAGTCTCTGTAAGTTATTCTACAGACATCAAAGGATTTTACTTCCAACATCTTTCTTGGTCGTCATGAAACTGAACTATTAACGAATTCAGACATTTGAACCAGGGAAACCCTCTTCTGAGATGGACAAGAGCTTGATGGCCCATGAGGTAGGAATAGCAAGTAACATTGTATAGAATGAGAAAACCAAAGTTTATGGCAATGTGATAAGTGCCACAGAGCTATGGGGAACAAGAATTTTATTTTTTCTGCTTTTCTTAAACACATTTAAGTGACAACGAGATTTGTAAACTATACTCCTGAGACAGGCAGACAGAGATCAACAGAAACTTCCCTGTTCAAGTTCTAGTCTCCAGGACACCCCTGGGAGCTACACTGTAATGTGAAATTCTTCTGCCCAACCCCAATATGTCATTGTTCAAGGCTCAAGATATACCCGAGGCAGCCAGGACATGAATTCCAAGAGACAGAAAACATTTACTCCAATCTTATGGTGATGGAGTAAAGAAGCAGAGGAAGAGAAAGGAGACCAGCCTAGAAACAAGATTGTCAAAGAGCTGGAAGATCCACTTCGAATGGCTCTGCAAGAATGAAAGAATACCAGGTTCAGTTCCCAGACCTGTCCATGTGAAAAAAAAAGAATGAAAGGATCCAAGAAAGAAGAGAACATCAGTCTCTGAACAGGAGAGAGATGTACATGACTCGTTCTACTCTAGACTCAAGATTCCCAAGGCAGTGAGTGTCCTAGAAGGTCTGGTCTGCCAAAGAACACTAACCCAACTATGTAGTAAGCAGAATGCTTGTGAAGATGAAAGAAAATGCTGCACTCTGCAGATAAAGAACATGAACTTCAGAGATTTATCACCAAGTCACACAGCCAATAGAGGGGGAATTCAACTGGGACTCAGGTTCAGGTGTAATGACACAATCCTGTACTCTGTCTACTCAAGTTGGTTTGCACCTCTTCTTGAGACTAAGTTCCCTTGCTAAGTAGCATCGGCCTCACCTGGATGCAGATCAGAAATGTAGACTCTCAGGCCCTAACCCAGACCTGGTGAACAGAACCCGCATTTTAACAAGACCCCAGGTGATCTTGTACACCTCAAAGTTTGGAAGCAGCACAGCTCTGTGTTTCTCAATCTTGGCTGGACATTATAGTCATCTGGTGAGCTTTCTATAAATGCTAAAACCTAGGTCCTACCATCAAAAGTTCTGATGTAATTGGTTTGTGATGATAAATACCTAGGCCTTGGTATTACTTAGAAACTCTCTCAATGACTAACATGTGGCCAGGTTAGTGAAGTCCAGTAATTCTCAAAGTGGTCCCCAGACCCCAAATCAGCATCCCCTTGGAACTTACTAGAAATGCATACTATTGAGCCCCATCAGTCCTACTGAATCTAGTCCAAATGTCCTCAAACCTTACATGAATTAAGAATCATCCCTGGTGTTGGGCGGGCCGCGGTGGCTCAGCGGGCAAAGTGCTTGCCTGCTATGCCGGAGGACCTCGGTTCGATTCCCGGCCCCAGCCCATGTAACAAAAACGGAGAAACAGAATACAATAAAACAAGAAAATGTTTAAAGATGTTTCCCTTTCTTCCTTCCTTCCTTCCTTCTATCCTTCCTTCCTTCTCTCTGTCTTTCCTTTAAAAAAAAAAAAAAAAAAAAAAAAAAAAAAAAAAAGAATCATCCCTGGTGTTTCTTTAAAACGAAGCTCAGAAAAACAGACTAAACTTTCACTTACTTAGTCAGGGTTTTGTGTGTGTGTGTGTTTGCGTGTGATTGAATTTTAATTCCTAGGTCCAAGCTCCCACCATTTGGATTTGGTGGATCTGGGATGGGACTTAGGACTCCCCAGTTATAATAAGGTATCACTCAAGTGATTCTAGTCTTTGGTCTTGGGAACACACTTTGAGGAACCCACGCTGGTGGAGACCCCTCTCATCTCGAACAATGCTCAGTAGTGTCTAGAGGATATTTATTAAGTGAATTGTGATTACTCTATAGCAGGCATTGCTGGCAACTCTTTCTCAGCCTCACAGATAGCATTTATTCATACCTGACCGTTTAACTAACGAGGCACAAAGGGGTCAGGATCCCCACGGTGACATCGAGTGTGAGCGACAGGGTTAAAGGCCAAGCAGGCCGGTGTCAGAACCGAGTCGGGCAGCAGCCACGCTGCCTCCGCGAACGTGCGCGAGCGCTGGCCTCCGGACTTCCCCTGTACTCCCATGACCGCCAAGAGGGAAAACCCCACAGCGCTCACTGGAGATCCCCACACAGCACTCTGGGGTGAGGGAATGGCGCCATGTATTCAGGTTTCACCAGCCTCTTGGGGTGCTGCCCTTTTTCATTCAGGGGAAACTGAGGCAGGAGGGCACACAGCGAAGATGGAGTACCTCTGGACTTCCTCAAATCATGCCCATTTCTGTCACTAACACACTGACCTTGCGGGGTTCGCCTCCGCCTCGGCCGCAGCTTCCTGGCCTGGGACACTGAGAGGCGGCCGCGCACAGCCCCTCAGAGGGAAGCCGGAAACGGCACGCACAGCCCCGTGCAGGCCCAGGCCGCCGCCTTGCACTTCTGAGGGTCAGTCCCGCCGCGCCATGCTGCTATGACAGATCCCACCCAGCGGGCTGCTGACACGGGGAAATTCTCTCTCAGGGTTTCGGAGGCTGGCAGGTCCTCTTCCTCCCGAGCGCCCATACCCTCTCCTTTCTCTTCCGGGTCGCTGGCTTCCTGCTTCCGGCGGCTCGCGGGTGCTTTTCCTCAGGCTTCCGGTTTCTTCCTCCTACGAGGCGTCTGGCCATCTGGACTAAGGCCTGCCCTGGCTCAGTTCACCTCACCCTAAAAAAATGACTCTTCACAAGGTCCTGTTAACAATGGGTTCGCACCACAGGAACGGGATTGAGATGAGAACACGTCTGAATTGGAAGACAGAATTCAGTCTGCAACAATGACCCTGAATGACGTTCCGCTCAAAGTCGGAGGGCACTGAGACAAAGTCGGAATTCCGTTCCCCACCCGGTAAAGGCGCCTGGCGGGCGGATACCCCACCTGCTCTTGCCTCTTCATCCTCACCACAAACCCAGGAGTAGGTCTGATTAGCCCGTTTTAAAGGTGAGAACAGTGAGGCACAGCGTGGGAACGTACCTCTGGCCAAGGCCCTAACAGCCAAGGCCGCAGTCAGGCCATCCATGCTCCTCAGTCTGGAATCGCTCTGGGCGCTGCCCAGCACCCAAAGTCCTCGGAAGGTCAACTCGGACTCTCTCCAGAGCTCAGTTCTAATCACCTGTGACGCCCTCTCTCAAGTCCCAGAGGAGGACACATCCCCTTCTCACCAGCAACATTTCCTCGGGAGAGTTTACCATGGCGCTAATTTTACATTCATTTTTTCGATTCCTGGAACCATGTCATCTTCCCCCACTGGACTATAAACCCCACGTGGGTAGAGAACAGTCCTGCTTGGGTTCACCACTAGCATCCCTGGTGCCCAGTGCAGTGCCTGGCAGGTCAGTGCTAAAATCTATAGCAGATGGATGCAAACATCCATCTGTAGAGTGCACAAGTGACTGCAAAGACCAGGCTCTCACAGCTAATGCCATATTTCTCAAATGCTGCCTTCAGCCCTGCTGGACCAGATTTTCTCTGGTTTCCCACAAAAAGCCCAGGCAAGTCCCTCAATCTGGGGACCAGTGGGTTAACCTGGTATCCTCCTAACTGCTTCCCCTCAACTGACCCAGTGAAACCAAAGCATTCTCTCTCCCAAAGTAAACAGGCAAGGCCACTGACACACTGCTGAAAGCATTCCGCCCCTTTAAATATCATTGTCCTGCTTCTGATTTTATTCGTGATCAGGGCACCTGAAGCTTTAGCAGGGCCCTATTTTCTCCCCTCCATATTTAGAGAGAAGAATATACTTGAGATATTTTTAACTGAGAACAGCCAGGCCTCCCTATAACCACCTCCGCTGCCACCCCCCCCCCCCCCGGCCCCACCCACACACCACCCCCCCTCGAGCCCCTGGACTGTGCTCAAGCCATGGGATCTCTGGCTCCAAATAGAGGCTCCTGCCTTTGGAGGCAGAGGCAGCTCAGGCTAGAAATCCTCTCTGTGCCTGGTAACCCACATGGAGAGGAATGACAAATGCTCTATTTAGTTCTATTTCCAAGGAAATTAGAATACAAATTGAAGCTATGGCTAAAGCCTGCTCGAGCATGACCTTTGGAAATAAGGGTGGGTGGGGCAGGGGAGGACCACCCACTTTCACTGTCAGGTTCCTGCTCATTGGAAGACCCCCACCTTGGAAATTACTTCCCTACTCCCCCACCTCCCCGCAGCCCCAATCAGGGAAGGTGGCTCTAGAAAGGCCCAGCAAACAAGGTAAGCAATCATCTCCAGGGAACACACTGAAAATTGCTTCTTTAATCAGGTAAATTCCAGGGTTAAGAATAATTTAATTGAAAAACTGCATTAATGAAAATCAAAGGGATTTGAAAAGGGGCTGGGACAGAGATGCCAACACGCAGATTGGTGGGAGGAGGTCTTGGTTTTCAAAGGCATTTGACGGGGGGGGCTACCCATCCATCACCATCACCATCACTCCCCCCAGGACTCTTCCCCTCTCACCACCCCCCCCCCCCAACACACACACATGCACAGATTCCACATACACATGGGCCCTGACTAGGAATGCTTATCTTGAACTCCAAATTCAACTCCAAATCACTAAGAACTACCGGAGAAAAGGAGCTGGATTTTCGTTTATTCTCTTTGTCAATTTTGCAGCAGGTACGATGGTCTGGTGTGGGTAACAGGAGTCCTGGGTTCAAGTCCTACTCCTGCTCCTGCTATGATCTGGTAAAGTCAGCCAACCTCCCTATAACTCATTTTCCCCACCTTTCATACTTTCATAGCTAAGTGCCAGACACTGTTCTTAGTACTTTATAAATATCAAGTAATCTAATCCTGAAGCCAAGCCTGTGTGGCAAGTTCAACCTGCATCTCCTTTCTTCAGACCAGAAACCTGAGGCACAGAAAGGTCAAGTAACTTTCCCAAGGACACACAGCTGGTTTGTGACAATACTGGGATCTGAACCCAGACAGCCTGTCTCCAGGGCCCAAACTCTATAACCTGGAGATGACACATCAGTTCATCAACTCACTACTTCTCAGAGGGCTTGTGAGAGCTGCAAGAAGGTAGGTGTAGGGGTTGAGTCATGCCTCCTCATAAAAGGCCTGCTGAGGTCCCAATCCCTGGTCCTGCGGGTATGAACCCATTTGTAAATGGGACCTGTGAAGCTGTGCCCAAATTGAATGAGGGAGGGCCTTCATCCAGTATTTGCTGAAGCCCTTGTAAGCAGGTGAGAGTAGACATGAACAGAGAAGCTACCGGCGACAGTCAGAAGCTGGAGGCCAACAGAACCCAGAAGAGGAAGGAGACAATGCCACCAGGTACATGCCCTGTGACGGAAAAGCCAAAGAATCCCACAGACTGCCAGCCCGCCAGGAGACACTGACCCAGGCAGGAAGCCAGCCTCTGGCCTCCCAAACCATGAGCCAATATAATTCTGGTTGCTCTGCCAATCCATTGGATGGTATTTGTGTTAGCAACTGGGAAACAACGCACTCAGCACTCAGTTTTCCCCGAGCCCTCTACAGTTTTCTGCACTGGCTTTGGCCTGCTCCCTCTTGCCCTTTCCTGGCATTAAGCTCTGTCCCCACACTGTAGGAAAACCCTGGGAATTAGGAGGTTTTGTTTTCCTGTTACACCCAGCATCCTGGGCCACTGCCTGAAGGTCACCATGTTTCACTTTGCAGGAAAAACACCAGATGACCTTCAGGTACATGGTGGTTGATTTCTTTCTGTAATACCCATCTCGGAACCGATCTGCCAACCTTAAGCTTCTGTCAAGATAATGCTTTAACTGTGGCCAATAAGATTAGTGCTCAATTAATAACTAATTTGGGAAGTACTGTGACAAACAGCTTAGCAAACTGCATCGGGCCACACATAAGCTGTGCCTAAGAGTACCCAATCTTAAAACAGACAGCAGCCCTCTGAGCTTCACAATATATGCTCCAGACTCCACCAAGGAGATGCGTGTTCTCAGACAAGCCTCTCCCCCGTCAGGGCCCAGGCTCTTCGTCCTGGAAACTCGGGGTTTACAGGATGTGGGGCCGGACTGCAAAAGGCCTCTTGCAACTCCAAACTTTCTATAGCCTATGGCACTATTAAGGTAAAGGAACCAGAAAGAGTCTGCAAGTCTGCAGGAATGCCCAGGGAACGTCTAATTACGGCACTCAACCAGCCCACGGTTACCTCCAGGTAATTTCCAGAGGATTTACGGCAACTCTGAAAGCTATTTTGTGAGGGTAGTGATGTATATTCAGTATTGACAGGACAGGAGGCCGAGAGCTCTGTCTCCACACCCATCAATCCTCCCCGGTGTCAGCAGGACAAAACAACCAGCGGCTTGTTACAAGCAGGCTGCCTCCCAAATAGAAATCAGGATTTATAGAATGCTATAAAAAAAAATGCAGGTGCATTTAAAGCCAGAAGAATGTGTACGGTTTGTGTGAGCAAGTGTGTGTGTGAGCAAGTGTGTATGCATGTGTGTGTGTGCTCGGCCAGGCCACAGTGCCCTGAAGACATCAAAGTGTTAAAGTCAGCAAAGGATGGCCAATGTATCACGACAATGAATGTGACTTTTTGTCCAGCCCCGTCCAGTACACACATCAGAAGCCCTTCTGGGGAGCCCTGCTGTGGGGAGACACTTGGCTCTCAGCCAGCTCATCCATGTGGTGCTCAATCTGCTGTGGGGTGCTAACCCCATCTTAGAATCTTTGTGTGCTCCATTCTCACCCACAAACACGAGAATCCAAAGCCTTATGTGTTGGGGTGTTGGGAGGGTTGCAGAAGATAGCAGATGCAAGAAAAAGATTTTTTTAATTAGGGATGACATGGCCAGAAATAACTCTAATACAGAGCAGAATGAGCAGGCCAGGATCATAGTAAAGGTGCCAAACATAGAAAGATGCTAAAAGTTTCCAGGAGAGGGATGCAAGAAAGAACAGGGCGGAGGTGGGAGGGTGGAGGGCAGGGTCACTCCAGGGGTGCCTGGAGGTGTGAGAGGAAAGACAAGGGTAGAAGGAGACAAAATAACAAGAGACTAAACAGAGGGAGTAGAGTGGCAGAGAGCTGGATTCCAGAAGAAAGGAGAGGAAGAGTGGAAGAGTACATAAACAATAAAGGAGACCAGAAACAAGAGAAAATCAATAAAAATGCCTGAAGTTGATTCATCAAGAGACAGCAGCACAAGCATCTGACTTAGAGATCTGGAGAGAACCATCCGGAGTTTGAAAAACAGAACGGATGAAAAGAGGTTGCCTCCAGGGAGAGGGGCTTTGAATTACATGCTGCATTTCTTTGATAAAAATAAAAATAATTAAACATATGTTTAAAAGAAGGAAGACTATTACCCACCAGGTACTGCTCTATAAATGCCCAATTAATAACTAATTTGGGAAGTACTGTGACAAACAGCTTAGCAAACTGCATCAGGCCACACGTAAGCTGTGCCTGAGAGTAACCTCACATCTAACATCCCAATAACCCGCCAGGTAATCAAATCCTCATTTTCATTTTTCATTTAACTGCACCTGCTCTGAGGGGTTTTGTGAGGATCAAAAGAGTTAAAACGTGGAGAATCTGGAAAAGGGCCTGGAAACATTCAATAACGGCCATCACTGTTGTTCTTATCACTGGACCACACGTTGCCCTTGTCCTGAGAGCCCCTCTGCCCCACACCGTGCAGTAACTGTCACGCTCTTTCATGACTCTTCTTGTCCCCAAGGCCGAGGTCGGGCCAAGGGGTCCAAACATAAGCACCCGATGCAACCAAGACCAGTGACGAGCTTCTACCTTGGGAATCAAAGAGTCGAAACCAGTCCCTGTCCAGGGACGGAGAAGACATAAAGCTCAGCTGCTGCGGGTGACTAAGCCTCCCAGCACAGTCATCTCTGCAGCAGCCATCCAGGCTGGCTCAGAAAACCCCACTCCTGACCCCCTTTGGAGTCATGGGCCAACAAGCCCTGTGACTCCTCATTTGATGTGAGCTGGGCTTCTGCCAGTGGCCTTCACAAGTGTCTAGGGGTCTCCAAGCCCACGCCACAGAGCTCTCTCTCCTAGGGCTGAACAGGTGGCTGAGCCCTGGAGCTCCCAATGAGGAAGAAGAAAGGTGCAAAAAGGAGGAAGGCATGCATCTGGGGAGGCTGCATTCTGCCTGCTTCTATTTTACAGCTTGGGAGGAACTCAGCAAAGCAATCTCTGGTCCTAGCCAGCAAACTATTCTTTGCATTTCCATCTTTCCAACCCACGATCTGTGCCATTTGGATTTCATGGTCTAAAAATAGTTCCCAAACTTCCAAGTATGCTGGCATGGGGCTGGTGGACTCAAATTTTTAATCCATTTGCAAATGTTTTTACACAGCTCTCTTCTCCCACCCCACCCCCACCAAACCCAATTTCTTGCTGAATCACTTCCATCACTCAGTTTGGCATTTATCATGAACAGGAACAAAATCATTTTGAGCACAAATGTCAGCCCTGGCTCTGAAGGCTCCTGAGACTCCCAAGTGTGAGAAAAAGAAGGGCCAACATTGTCTGGAGGGATGTGTGTAGCCAAGAGTGCAGCAGGGAGAGCTCAGGCTCTGAATTGCGTATTCCTGACTGGTGTCTGGTTGCATGGCCTGGAGAAAGATATGGGGTCCCTCTCAGCAAGTTTTTCCTCTACAGCGGGCAGAGGGTTGCATGATAAAGTCCACCTTAGTAGAGTTATTGCAGAGGTTCTGTGGGTTAGAGTGCCACATGCTGTCCTTAGTATAAGGCAGGAGCGCAATAAACGGCACCCCCCATGAACTTAAGCTGCCATCTTGGACTGACTGATGGCATGGATTCCTTCCCCCAGTCCCTGCTTGACCCAGCAGCAAAGTCATTCTTACAAAAGAAAAATCTGGCCCTGCCACTTCCTGCTGTAAAACCCAGCAGACCTTTGAATCAGACTGAAATGTTTATGATCCACGCAACTGTGTCACAGACCCCCTCCTCAGCTCACGCCAGCCACCTCCATGCAGGGTATTCCCACTTTGCTCCACGTGGAGTTGCCTTCCTGCCTCCCCTCCCCCACACCTTTCTTTCTGCCTCTTCGGACCCCTCTTCATGTTAGCAAAGTGTCTGTGAACCGTCTACATTTCACATCCCCACTCCATACCACCCAGAGAAAGAGACCCCTCCTTCCAGAACTCCCTCACACAGCCTCAGCTTCCCTCTCTCCTATAGCTCTGCTTAGGTCACACACTCTCTCCCATACCAAGCACTGTGACTGGGGTGGGGTGGGGGGCTGCCTGGTTTATTCCACACAAGGCTCACCTGAGGAGTTGGGCATGGGGTCCAGCCAGAAAACAGGGCTGAGGATAGAGCGGGAGAAAATCCTCGAAGGAAAAGCCGGAAACTGTTGGTCAGAGAATGGGAATTGGACATGAGAAGGCAAACAATCAATAGTCCCTTCCAGTTCCCAGGGTTAAGCAAGAGGGTGGCAAGTGTTATGGAGGGTCAGAGCGAGCGGAGGCTTACCGATACAGAATTTAATCTCCTTATTTAACAAACAGGGGTCTAAGGTCCGGGGGGGCCACAACTCGTCCAAGTCTCCATTAAGGCCGTGACCAAGCCCAGCTTTTGTCCCAAGCTTCAGTGCACCTGATTCTGCCGGCATCCTGCCCCCACCCCAGAGGAAGATGTCTTCTTCAGAACCCCATCTGCTCCATGTCCAGCAGGCTTCATCGCAGAACACTGAGCACTGGTTTATGAACATGAAGCCTGAAGCTAAGGTGCAGACAAGGGCTTTGGGAGCCTGACTGTGCCATCTCCCATGGCTTCAGGCAGGCACAGAGCAGGGGAACAAGCTCTGAGTTGAAACAAGAGTTCACGAGCTCTTCTTTCTCCTTCAAAAGCAACCTCCCTGCACCGCTCATGATCCCCCTCCTCTCTTCTCTGTCCGTCCAGGGGCAACTGGAACACGGGAAGGGGCAGAAGAAAGCAGAAAGCAGAGCTGCAAATGAGGATAGAAGGTAGATGAAAGGGTTGACTTGGAAATCTTTTTCCAGAGAAGGATGGAATTAAAGCCCTCTAGATAAACAATGTGTGAAATGCCCTTTGTTTGGGGCCTTTCTGATGCACTTCTACTCATCCCTCAAAACAGGGCTCAAGAAAAGAATCCCCTCCATGGTGGAAGGCTTCCTTGATCTACCCCCTGGCCCAGGCAGACTTTAACCCTCCCTCTTGTGTGTCCCACTGAACCAGGACACACAGCATTACATCTGTGTGACTCCACACTGCTCATATTCTTGGAGATGGGGATTCACTAAGTGCTCGGAGAATGTTTAATGAATTAGTCAATGAGGTAGAAGGCCATGGTCATTATCAGACTTCAGGAACAAATAAGATTTAGTCATGAAATGCATGGAAACACAGGCAAAGACAGGAAGAAAGAGGTCTAGGGGCAGAAGCCTCCACCTCTGGAGCAGCATGGAGCAGGATTTGGCCAAGAGTCTGGGCAGACACCAAACAATGATGACTGGGCAAATATTTAACCCAACTATTTTCTCCAAAGAGCTGGTGAGATGAGATGTGATGTCCTCGGGCCTGAAAGCAGACCAGGATGGAAGTGGGATCCTAACAAGGCACAGATTTAAGGCTGGCCTGGAGTGGGAAGGGGCTCAACGCAGGCAGGAAGACTGAGTAATGGAAGAGTTTTAAAGTTCTTCATTCTTTTTAAAGAACTAAACATCCTGGTGTTGGAGGCGGCCTCTGAGGCCACTTGATCCAAACGCCTATGCTGTCCCACATTCTCACATCACAAGTACTATTTTACCACTTCCACTGGAAGAGGCACTCGGTGCCTTCCAAGACAGCCAACCCCTGCAGGCAAGCCTGGCTGGTAAGAAGTTCTCAGGTTCAACAGCAGTTGCTCTTGCTGTTACTTTAAGCCATCATTCCCTGCCCTGCCCTGCCCTGCCCTGTGAACTCCCAGAAAAGGAGTCTAGCTGCTCACCCATAGGACGAGACCTGGATATGTGAAGGCAAGGCTCTCATCCCTCTTCATTTCCTTCCTCCAAGCTAGGTGTGCCATCAGCTGTTGAACATGGTTGTAACAAAGAATCACAAACCAGGTGGCTTAAGACCACGGAAACCTATCATCTCGCAGTTTGGAAGGCCAGAAGTCTGAGTCAAGGTGTCAGCAAGGCAATGCTGCCCGAGAAAGCTGTAGGGGAGAAACCTCCCTTACCTGCTCTGGCTTCTGGTGGTTGCCAGTCATCCTCAGCACTCTTTGGCTTGTGGCTGCATCACTGCAAGCCCTGCCTCCGTCAGCACATGGTATTCTCCCTAGTCTATGTCTAAATTTCCCCCTTCGTATAAGGATAGCAATCATTGGATTAGGACCCACCCAAACGCAGTATGACTTCATCCCAACTTCTCTACATTTGCAAAGACCCAAGTGAGATCCCATTCACAGGTCCTGGAGGTTCAGATTCCAAAATACCTTCTTAGGGACCCGAATCAACTCACAGCACCCACTGATTCCCTCCCCTGTGAGCCTGCCACACAATAGGTCGATTCTTATTGATCTGTTTGTTGCCATCTTCGAGCACAAGCAGCGACCAGCTTAAAAATTGGACTAAAATCCCCACACGACAGACTCTGGCTAAATTCTGCTAACTGACAGGGAAGTCTGTGAGGAAACAGTAGTGGGGCTGACCTGGCCCAGCAAAAGGAAGGAGCAGTGCCAAGCCTAGCTAGGGGAGTGTTTGCCGGGAGTCCCCACAGAAGTCAGCTGCATCGGCCGTTCAAGATTGGCTTCAGTGCCTGCGCTCAGATCTAGGGTTTTGTCTGGAACCTGGCTCAGACTCTGGAAAGCTAATGGGATTAGAGGACACTGGTAAACACAGACTCCATGCCCAGCGCCACGCCTGGCACTGTAGGAAACAGATGTGGCGTGGCTCTTGCCTGCTGCAGGATCACGATCTAGTTGGGGCGCAGGCCCTGGTGAAGAACAAGTCCGAGCGGCCAGGCCACCAGGCCGGCTGGAGCTCCAGGAGAAGGCCCAGGGTGGGCCAGGGGCGAAAGCGCGGGCTTATACACACAGCCACCAGGGTTCCCACCTCAGCTGCAGAGCCCACCAGCTGTGTGCCCCTGGGCCAGTCACCTAACCTCTCTGAATGGCCTCCAGTTCCTCGTGTCCACACTGGACCACGAGGACTGAGATGAGGTGTGGTGTGCCCAGAGGGTTATATTAAAGGCAGCCTCATCTTTATGAGGCTCACTGTATGGTAACACCATTCTAAGCACTTTATATAAGATACCTCATGTCATTCTCTAAACAGTTGACAAGGAAGGGGACAGAGTCATCCAACTGGGCAGCGGCCACCCAAGTGCCCAACCCTCGGGCTGTCCCTTCTCCCAGTCCCCTCCGGGGAACAGGAAATGACATGGGCTTCAGGTCGCAGAGAGACTGAAAGAGAAGGAGCTGAGATGTGGTTAGAAGTATGAATATGGGAAAAGAGGGCTGAGCCTCTCACAGTGGCGTGGCCGACCCGGGTGACCCCCTGGATGCAGCCCTGGCTCCAGCGCCGTTCCGGGAGCAGCTCCTGTGTGGGCAGCCCGAGCCCTGGGAGCCTCGGACGACGACCCTGACAGTGAGTCTGGGTCCTGGCAGCTCTCGTTTTGTGCCCAGTGCCTGGCTCCCGGCCTCACCTTCATCAATCCCGGCATCCTCACCACTGCTCTCTGAGATGGGCACTGGGGACATGCCCATTCTACAGATGTGCAAACGGAGTTGAAGCAGAGAGGTGCAGAAATGCCTAAGGTCCACAGCTGGGATTCAAGCCTACTCAGTCTGCTCCCCACTGCCCCCCATTAAGCCTGAGTGCCCTAGCTCCCGGGACAGCGAGGGGGGTTCTGCATGGGGGGGGGTGAGGGGGGGTATCCCAAGAATGTTCCAGCAAACCACATCTGCCATTTCTGGTGTCAGCGTTTTCTGGAGCTATTTTTTTCCCTCAAAAGGAAGCAACAATGTTGCAAGCTTAATTTTATTTCATGCAGTGATAATAATAATTAAAGTTACAAACGCTAGGGGTTGGGGATTTAGGGGTATGTGTATATCTTCGCACACGTGTGGTTTGTTCTGGGTAACTTTTACTTCCCCCAGCTTTTGAAGTAACATATGTGGATATTTTGCCTGGGCCAAACCATCCACAAGTCAAAAAGTAGTGTAGGTTTTCCTGAACCCATAAAACACCACCCCAAACTGCCCACTAACCCCCCTCAAATATAATGGATCCTCCAGCCTCCTACACCCATGCTTTTGCTTTGGCTCGTCACTGACAGAGTATCCGCCCCAGAGACACAGACTTTAGAGAAAGAAGGACACGCAATGATCACTGAAGCCATGGGTTCTCGACCAAGGGTGCACCTCCTCCATCAGGACCTTCGGAAAAGCCTGGGGTGGGCGAGTTTAGCACAACTGGGAGCTCACCTGGCATCCTATGGGGAGGGCCAAGGTTGCTGAGCCTCCTGCAAAGCCTGAGACATCCCTGCCCCTCCATAACCCTACTGTTTCTACCATCCAGAAACCCCAAAAGGCATCCAATCATCTCATTTTTGCAGAGGAAAGAAAGGCTCAGAGAGATGGAGTTTCTGGCCCAAAGTCACACAGCAACTCCACAGTTAAAAAGGGTCTTCCCCTTCCAATGACATCTCCCATTTCATCCTCTCGCCGCCCAGCTGTTCCTCCAGCTCCACCACAGCCACGAAACCCCCACCTGCAGCCACTCGGGACTGAGAAAGTCTAACTCTGTAGCTGCATTTTCTTACAATCACAGCTTTGCCAAAGTCACTCCCTCTGCCTTCAGCCCTGACGCTGACACCATGCTCTGCCTGGGTGGAAGGCTGCCTCCTCTAAGAAGCCCGCCAGAGCTCTGTCTCAGAACTAAACCACCACCATCTGTCTGTCTGTCCTTTGACTTCCAGCCCATATGACAACCTGCCTTTACATGAGAGCTATCACTGAATCAGCAGTATCGGGCCACCTGCTCTACAGCCACTGTCCCACCCAAAGGTCACGGCAGCCAAGTGGGAAGTTCATATTATCCCATGAACTTTATTTAACCCAGCAAGAATTTGAGACCTTACTGGAGGCCCCACAGGTTGCAGTGTGAGGGTGTCCCCCCAAGGTGACAGCAGGGCACACACTCAGCCACGAGGTCCCATTGCATGACTGTCGATGTGCACACGTCCCCCTCCCACCTGGACAGTGAGGTCCTTGAAGGCAGGAGCCATGTCACATCCATCCAGTCCTGCTTCCGGTCAAACCCTCTGGACTTAGAGTGAAGAAAGCGGGACAAAAGCCCAGCTGCTCTGACTGGGATGGTCATTCACTAGGCCACCTCCAGCCAATGCAACCTGGCCCAAGGCCTATCAGGCAAGTCAGGAGTGGACCCACAACAGGAGAAGGCTCTAGGGTTTCCTGTCCCCCAGCAGTCAGCTACAGCCAACCAGAGTAGCTACAAACAGCCAGAATGAATCCTTCCTGGACTTTTTTTTTGGGCTCAGCAGGCCACCTGGGAAATCGCAATGGGCAAGGCCCCTAAATGTGCCCAGAACCTCCACCCCCACCCCACCTGATCCTGGGTGGGACAGGCAGCGAGTGGACAGAACTCAGAGCCCTCCCTGCAGACGGCTGGGCCTGGCAGCCAGTTAGGGAGGACCTGGGGCAGGCAGGAGCAGGGGAAGAAGGCAATATCCGGTTATCAGCTCCAGCCTCTGGAACGAGCTCCTGGCCACAACACGGCTGATGCGCCGGCTGCCTACCCAGAAGCCACTCCTCCATCCTTCTCCTGGCTGAGAGACCCCAGGTGGGCAGGCTAGCCACGGGCCCAGCTCCCGGGGGTAGACCAGGACGGGTCTCAGAGTCAGTCATGGCAGTCCCAACAGCCTCACTGGTCAAGGGAGGGGAGGGGTGGACCGGTTTTGGTCAGTAATATGTGAAGGAAAATCTATTGTCCCTTCCTGCCCTGCCCCAGGATGTGGTGAGAAGAGGGTGGTGCTGGTGGGTCTGTCCCGCTGATGTGACCTGAACATCACTTCTTACAACTTCAGTGTCATAGCTTAATAAAAGGAGGGCCATGGTAAGGGGAGCAGAGAAAGCTAGGCCAGAGTCAGAGCTAGATGACCTGGGTTCTGATCAGCTCTGAGCTCAGTCACCACATGACATGGGTGCGTGGTTTTATGTGCCTGAGGCAGAGCTCCCACATCGATAATGAAGGTCCGAGGAACGACATGTGTGCCAGGTCCTAGCTCACAGTTCTCCTAGCTCACGATGCTTAGTGTTGCTTTTAATGGTTAGTCTGGTGGGCTGGACAGAGTAAGCCAATTCATAACAGAAGGAATATGCTGCTATTACCACTACTGCTGTTTATTGAAAATTGAGGAATCTCCTCTCTCTCCCCTTCCTTACCACCCCTGTCCCTTTCTTTCTCCTTGTAGGTCATGTGGATCAGGATTTTTCTCCTAATCTAATTTGATCTAGTCTAATCTCTTCATCCTTACGAAACCTGGGTTAGATGGCAAAACTCTCTGTTTTATAAACCTGTTTTTCTCTTTCAATATAAACTTTTCCTACAAGCCATAATAACACTTCAGAACTCACATGTTCTAACAGAATTTCATCAAGTTCATAAGTATACTTTTAAAGTAGAAATTACCATACTGACTTCACCTCTATTTTTATTAACTGACATCATTCTTAGAAGGATTGGGAAAGAATGGGGAAGGACCCCCCATTGATCAGATGCCTGCCAAGAGCCAGAACCAGGCTCTGAAGCGTCGTAGAGCCATTTCATTTCATGGTTGCAGCAAACATCTGGATAACTGTGTGCCATTTTACAGGTGAGGAAACAGGTCGAGGTTGGTTAAGTGGTTTCCTTGAGACTATGCCACTAAAAATGGTAAAGCCAGGGTTCAAAGCCAGGTGCTATCCAGAGCCATGTCTTCTTCTGTAACGTGAACTGGGCCACAGGTCCCTTCAGGACTGGCACTGTGTCCATTTGTCCAACAAGACTGTCTGGCACGCCAGGCCTCGCATGAGGCTCTGGGCTGCAGGAAAGGAATGCCTGCATGTGTGAAATAGCTGGAAAACAATTCCTTGGCCCCTTTAAACAACCCAGTTTAAGGTTCACCCAAATCTATGTGTTATGGGTATGCCTTCCCTTATGGCAATTTAAGCATCTTTCCCTTGCAGTGAGAATGAGTCAGACCTTTAAGTTCTAAACAGGTGGCAAAATCCTGGTCACAGTTATACATTAGGAAATGAAGGAAGAAATGGTTTTCAAGTCTGAATAAAGGATGAAATCCACTTCCTGATGAAGAAGCCTTCCCTGACCCACTTAAACAGTGCTGACAACTTTACCTGGGCCCATATACACTGAGTATCTGCAGATATTTGCGTGAGCGTTGCACTACTGTGCAATTATTTATCTGCCTACTTGACAATGGGCTCCTCAAGGCCAAAGCTATATTTACTCATCCCTGTACCATGTGTGCCAAGCCCAAGGCTGGCATCTACTGCCTGAATCAGTGTTTACTGACCAGCCTGAGTCTGACCAGCAGATATCTGGAGGCGTGTATACCAAACCTAAAGGATAAAGATTTTTTCCACAAAATCTCTTCCCAGCCAAATAAGGTGTTGAAATCATAGCAAAAGAGAAGAGCTCAAGAAGAAATCTCAGGATTTCCTTCAATGTTTTGGAATCCCAAAGGTGAGTATTAAATGCCTCCCCAGGAAACCAGAATTGAGGCAAAGGATGGAAGTCAGGGCCCCAGAGCTCACAACCAAGGCTCCACCATTTTCTCACACATAAGAAGAGACATCTCTGTAAAAGTACCTGGACTATCTATTTTAATCATGTTTTGAAAATGCTAATGTTTCTCACATTATAAATCAGTAAGATTCTTCGTTCTTTGAAAGTATCACAAAAGCCACTCCAAATCACTGTGTCAGCAGGACTAAAGTTTTAGGGTTTACTGAAAATGACTCCTCTGTTTTATCTTGTGAGGATAACTAACATCTAAGCCATCGCCACCTCAGCAAGGAGGTGGCGGTTCCCTGGGTCCCCAGGAGTGGGGTCAAGTCAGCAGGTCCCTGGGTCCCCAGGAGCAGGGCCAAGGCGGCGGGTCCCCAGGGCCTGGCTGCAGCTCGGGTGGGTTGGTTCTCACAGGAAGCCAGGAACTGGCTCACATATTTACAAACACGTTTCATTTAATTTTTTTTTCCCAAATGATGATCCTAAATAAAAAATTAATGAGGGGAAAAAACACAACAGAATGATGACAACCCTTAGGTTAAGAAGCACAGAGAAAACAGACAATGCTGCCGAGCCCTGGCACCCACCCAAGGGGCTTTCTCCCCGTGTGACGCTCTAGGAGGCAGTGGGCCCGGCAGTGGCCCTTGGTCAGGGACAGGCAGGAGCTGGGGGACAATGCTGGGCCTGCTTGGCTCTGTGTCCCGGGAGTCCCCATAGGGACTGAGCCTCAACCGCCCCCCGACAAGCTGCTCGCTGAGGCATCTGCCACAGCTGCCCTCCCCACCTGCTCCAGGCCCCCGATTCTTCTCGGCATCACCTCCTAAATCAGGCACCAGCTAAGGAGCACAGCGTCGCCACTCTGCCACAGGATCACGCTGAGCCCTTCAGCCACCTATAAGGCAGGGCACTGTAGAGCTTCCGATGAGGGAACCGAGGCAGAGGAAGTAAAAAGACTTGTCAAAGGCGATGGAGCAAGTTGGCGAATGACTCAGGGCGAGAACCTGGTTCTCCTGACGGCTGGGCCAGTGTCCCCTGTGCCCTAGGCCACAGCTCAGAAAGCCGTCTAGACCTTGTATCTGTGAGCTATTGTTATTAACAATAATAAACAGGCCTCCAGGCACTGACCAGACAGCGGTACTGCCCCAGACGTGGCATTATAAAAACCCAAGTGGATAAAAACACGAGTCGCTGTTAATACGATGGTTTTGTATGCCCTCACCCTACACCTAACCCAGTGTGATCAGAAACTGTATGATCAGAGACTCCGGACAGAGGGCTGGGGGGGGGGGGGCGTGGGGACAGAGTGGAGGAATGGGATCCCAGAACCGAGACTGTGGCAGGAAGAGAGGCCCCCTTGGAAGAGGCCTGCAGTGGGTGCTGTTGGATGCCTCACCAGCCGGCCTCCACCTGCCTTTCCTGTCTTCTGCTCACTCATAAATGACCTGGGTGAATCAAGAAAATGAGTTCCCAGGCAATAATCCATTTTGTCTTGGAGCACAAAAAAATCCAAACAAAATATCCCTAGCCCTTCTGAGAGAAAGTGAAAGATCCATCCACCAGGCAAAGCTTGATGTGGATCCTAAGAGAGAGGGGGTGCTGTGGGCAAGACTTCTGCTGGCCCCAGCTGCTAGGGGACCACAGGGCACGGGGGTGCAGCAGGGGGCCTTGGAAGAAGAAGAGCTGGTTCAAGTCTTGCCCTTGCCAGCAGCGTGACCCCAGGTTTCTAACTGCCGTGGGCCTCGGTTTCCCCTTCTCTACAGTAAGAAGGCCGGCACTCACTGTCATCCAAGGGCACTCTTTCTGCTCTCACAGCCTCTGATTTTTGTTACCTGCCCAGGTGGCCCCGAGGGTCAGGGCGAGCCCCCACATCCCATAAACCTCTGTGAAGTGCTCTCTGCTGATCAGTAGGAATACATTTGCAGATTATTCAGGCCCCTCAGTCTCATTTTTTTGGACTGGCAACACCGGATGAAGAAACATACTGCAGCTGATTTATGTGGTGTCAGACAAAGTGAAAGCTGGGATTTTAGGAAAGGGCAGGGGTAGGGAGATAAACAGTTTGATAACACTAAGTAATTTTCCATTAGGGGAGATAGCCTGGACTGGATGAGCTTTTTCCCCTAGCTCAGTATTTTCAAGTCTCCTAGGATAAGATTTCATCCCCCACCCCCAAGAAGAGGTCAGTAAGGATGGAAATTGACTCAAATTGCTGTGAACAGAAGGGGCAATGGCGGGAAAGCTCTATGGGAAGCCTGCCTGCTGTGCAGAGGCGACACTGGCTCAGGAAAACCAAATTTGGTGACGTGTTAAAAGGGAACTGACATGACAGCTATCATTACTGATACGCACATAAAAAGCAGGTTATGCTGACAACGGGCAGAGGTCCTGCCCACAGGTGATATTAGAAACCATGAAATGATATAAAGAATGCTGGTTCTTGGGCACGGCATTTCCCAGAGCCGTGGACTGCCCCGGCCGTGGAGAGGCAGCAGCCCGGCAACCACCTGCGCAGGTGTGAAGCCTGGGTCAGGAGTGCACCTGGTGCCCAAGAGGGAGCCGAGGGGCCGAGGTGATGGCGCGGGTGCAGGTGTCTGCCGGCGGCGCTGTGGCGGAAAAGCACAGCCAAAGGGCACTTGGTGAAGATGCAAAAGAAATCCAGCTGAGGCAGGATACCAGGAAAGTGTCTGAGGTCAGTGCATCTAATTGAGAGAAGCAGACCAGTTTGCAGGAGGGACCCAGAGACTGAGAGGGAGCAGCTGGACCGCCTATCAAGGTGTGCGGATAAAATGAAACCGGAAATACAGCTATATGGTTGCCCCACTGAGTTTCCAGATGAAGAGGAAGAAGAAGAAACCAATTTTAAAACAAGATATAATTAAAGATAGAGCCAAAGGGAAAAAGAGTAGAGCTACTGCTAAAACTGGATGTTCTAAATATCAGTGGAGCATTTGAAATCCCTTGATCTGTCTGATGAAGAGATGGTAAAACTTTCTGAGGCAGAACACCGGCTTGATTATTTTCCACCACTGGCTGCTGAAGACCTGAAGAGAACGGGTTTGAGGGCAGACTGGCGCCGGTCTTTCATCACCACCCATGTTAATCCTTACATGATTCAGTTGTCAGGCGGCAGTTTTTAACATCAAAAGAAAGAAAGAAAATTAAATTTGTGGAAGTGGTATACTATTTATTCTCCAAAAGATGGAAAAACTTGTATGGATCTTGACAGACAAACTGGAGAGGGGTGTGAACCTCATGAATATACTTTAATCACAGTGAAAGTGCTGAACCACACCCGTACAAATTAAGTGGCCTGAAAGGGAAAAAATATCTTCTTGGTAGCTGCCACCCTCAGATCCGAGACCACATTTGGACAGACAAGTTGTCAGGTCCTCCCTGATCTCCAGTATACGGGGTTTGAGACGGCAAATGGTGATATATTCATCTGCATGCAAAGAGCTGCCAGGAATATATCATTCCAGGGTTCTACTAAAGACAATCGAGGGGTGCCTGTTGTTAAAGAATTAATGAGACAGGAAATTCTTGGTGCATGACTTGGTGCACCTTTAACACCCTATGAGGTGATCTCTCTTCTCCCAGTGCTCACTATTAAGGAGGGTAAAGGCACAGGTGTGGTCACAAGTGTTTCTTCTGACTCTCCTGATAATGCTGCAATCAGAGACTTGAAGACAAAGCAAGCCCTAAGAGCAAAATACAGAATTAGAGATGACATGGTCTTGCCATATGAGCCGGTGCCAATAATTGAAATGCCATGTTTTGGAATTCTTTCTGCTGTAACCCCTATTTGTGATGAGTTGAAAATTCAGAGCCAGAATGACTGAGAAAAACTTACAGAAGCAAAGGAGAAATTATATCTAAAAAGATTTTATGATGGTGTAATGTTGGCGGGTGGATTTAAAGGAAAGAAAGTCCAAGGCATCAAGAAGAATATTCAGCAACAGATGATTGACAGTGGAGATGCACATATTGATATGGAACCAGAAACAAGTGATGCCCAGGTCTTCAGACAAGTGTGTGGTGGCCCTGTGCAACCAGTGGTACTTGGATTATGAAGACGAACACTAGAAGAAGCAGACATCGCATGCTTCAGGAACCTTGAAACATTTTGTGAGACCAGGAGGAACTGTGAAGCTACTATATTGGCTACGAGAACATACTCGCTCAAGAACTAATGGTTTAGGCACTCACCTGCCTTGGGCTGAACAGTGGCTGAGGGAATCAATCTCCGATTCCATCATCTACATGACATTTCACACAGCTGCACACTTGTTGCAAGGGAGTAACTTGCATGGACAGGCAGAGTCCCCACTGGGTATCAGACCACACCAGATGATGAGAGAAGTTTGGGATTATGTCTTCTTCAGCAAGACTCCATTTCCTAAGACTCAGATCCCAAAGGAAAAATCAGATTAATTAAAGCAGGGGTTTGAGTTCTGGTATCCTCTGGTTCTGCATGTCTCTGGCAAGGATCATGTTCCAAATCATCTTATATATTACCTTCATAATCGTGTAGCTATGTGGCCAGAACAAAGTGGCAAATGGCCAGCCACTGTGAGAGCAAACAGACATCTCCTCAACTCTGAGAAGATGTCAAAATCCACAGGCAACTTTCTCACTTTGGCCCAAGACAGTGACAGATTTTCAGCTGATGGAATGGGCCTGGCTGTAGCTGACGCTGGTGACAGTGCTGAAGATGTCAACTTTGCAGAAGTCATGGTAGATGCAGGTATCTCCATCTATCCACCTGGGTGGAATAGCTGAAAGAAATGGTAGCCAACTGGGACAGCTTAAGAAGTGGTCCTGCCAGCATTTTTAATGATAGAGTTTTTGCCAGTGAAATGAACACAGGAATTATAAAAACAGATCAAAACTATGAAAAGATGATGTTCAAAGAAGCTTTGAAAACCGGGTTTTTTTGAATTTCAGGCTGCGAAAGATAAGCACTACATATTGGCCATAGAAGGGATGCACAGAGAACTTGTGTTCCGCTTTATTGAAGTTCAGACACTTCTCTTGGCTCCATTGTGTCCACAACTGTGTGAGCGTATCTGGACACCCCTGGGCAAGCCTCACTCAATTGTGAATGTGTCATGGCCTGTGGCAGGTCTGGTGGATGAAGCTTTGATACGTTCCTCACAGTTTCTCACGGAAGTAGCACATGACCTTAGACCATGACTCAAGAACTATTTGATGCCACCTAAAGGAAAGAGGACTGACAAGTAGCCACCACAGAAGCCTTCTCATTGCACCACTTACGTAGCGAAGAACTATCCAACTTGGCAACCATACCACCCTATCAGTTCTACACAACCACTTTGAGGCCAACAGTAGAAAGCTGCCTGATACCCAAGTCATTGCTAGTGAGCCAGGCAATCTGCCAGAATTGAAGAAATATATGAAGAAGGTGATGCCATTTGTTGCCATGATTAAGGAAAGTCTGGAAAAGATGGGATCCAGACTTTGCAGCTGGAATTTGATGAGCAGGCAGTGCTTATGGAAAATATAGTCTACAATTCCCTTGAGCTAGAGCACACAAAAGTCAAGTTTGCCTTAGAAGCAGAAGATAAAGTCAGGGAAGACAGTCCAGGGAAGCCACTTAATGTTTTCAGAACAGAATCTGGTGTGTCAGCTTCCCTAGTAAACCCCCAGCCATCTGACGGCCACTCCTTAACCAAAACTGAAATCAGACAAGGAGATAACCATGATCCCATAATCAGGCATTTAATGAAAATGGACTGAGGAATCAAAGATCTTTCCAAAGTGAAACTGATGAGATTTGATGATTCACTGTCAGGACCTTGGTGAGTCCCTATCCTGGGAAAGGAATACACTGAAAAGACTCCCATTTCTGAGCATGCTGTTTTCCACATAGACCTCATAAGCAAGAAAATTCATCTCACTGAAAACAGGCTACAGGCAGATATTGGAGATACAGTTATCTACCTGGTTCATTAAACTCATGTAAATCAGAGGTTTGTCCTGGTGTCTGGGGACACTACTGCTCCGATTACGATGACAGAATGGCTATTATACATCCCTACTCCACGGCTAGTTTCTTAGAGTCCAGATGATTGTACATGGCTTTGGTGGAGGAAGGGATGATGAGTGAGAAAAGGGAATCCCAGCACCGAGGTCCTCAGCAGGAAAAGGAGACAACCTTGGGAGGAAGCGAACTGGAGCCCAGGTGTGGGGGGCACCCCCATCAGCAGCCTGAGGATTTCCTCCACGGTTCATTTGTAGCCAGCGTGCAAGAAGTGTGTCCCCCACAGGAGAGGGAAAGCAGGGGCTCAGCCCCTCAACAGACCAGGACCAGCCTGGCCCTTTGTGGGCCCTCAGTGTGCGTGACCTTGAACAGAACAACTCAGCACGTTAAGCAGCACCTCTCTACTCTACATCTGTCCTCATCCAGACAGAGCCCAAGGCTGAGAGGAACTTTCTGACATGGTCTGTATAGAATCCATGAACCCACAAAGACCCATTGGACTCAGCCAACTGTTCTCAGGCCTGGCTGCCCATGGGAATCCCCTGAGGTTCAATGTATGGGTGCCTTGCCCCGGGCTGATGCTGGCAATCTGTGGGGAGGGGTCTGGCCTCAGGACCCATGGGTGTGCATTGTGTCCGGGTGAGAGTTTAGTCTTCTTTCTAAAAATTATATTTAACTTTTTCTTTTAAAACAATTCAAAAGTTGGAAGAGCAATGCAAAACATATTCCTATACTCTTTACTTAGACTTTGCTTAGACCAACTGTTAACAGTCTTGCCACATCTGCTTCTCTTCCTGTGAGGTTACACACACCAACACATACCTATTTGTAAGCTGCACACACCATGATACTTCACTCCTATATATATAGCACCATGTAGCTCCTGCAGAAAAATAGAACATTCAACGACCCAACCACATACAACAGTCAACAAACTGACCTTTGATACAACAGTGCTATCTGATATGGAGCCCATGTTCCACTTCTCTTAATTATCCCAATATATTCTCTATTGATTTATCTGTTTTTTCAATCCAAGACTGACCAAGGACCATGCATCGCATGTGGTTGTCAGGCCTCCTTAGACTCCTTTCATCTGAAACAATTCCCTCACCTTTCTTTTTTTCTTCACGATTTTGAGCCCCTGGGAGAAGCCACGCCAGTGATTCTGCAGGATGTTCCACAATCTGAATGTGCCTGTTTGTTTTCTCATGTTTAGATTCAGGTTTTCAGGCTTGACTGCAGGTAAGCCGTCAAGGTAAGATTACAGCAGGAAAAGGGTGTAGTCCATTTGTCTCAAAATACATACATCTGATGACTCGCATTGGGTGAAATCAGCCAGTTCTCCCTCTCAAGGTACTTCTCCACCTCTGTAATTAATAAGTGACCCTCTTTCCCAATGCTTTCAGAGTCAACTGATGATTCTTGCCTAATCCACATCCACCTTGATGGTGAGATCCTTTTTTTCCCCCAAGTTCCCAATGTGTTTTTCACCAACCAGAGTTGAGAGCCCTACTGGGATAAGTGATACCAGTAGATATAATCCAGTAGAGGGTAACTGTCTGGGAGAAGAAGCCTCCAATTATTTCTTATTTCAAATATTCTTAACTCTAATCAAAATCTCATTTCCTTCTGTTCCAGCCCCAGAAGAGGAGGAAGACAATTTTTTTCATAGATTTACTCTCATTCGAGAGTTGTTCAGGGAAGGCAGCTGTCCCATCCTCTTGCAAAGCATCAGTAAAAACACCTGTCCAGAAAATCACCTCCTCCAGGAAGCCTTCTTTGACATCCCTCTGCCACACAATGGAACGTACCACCTCCTCCCCTGTATCTGTGTCTCTCTTTCACTAGGGAAAGGGTTTGCTGAAGCTATAGAATAGTCAGAGCCTGACCCAGGCTGAGCACACAGTAGGTGCTCCATAAATGTTTTTTGTTCTAATTGAGCTTGCCCTTCTTCTTGGCCCCCTTGGTCCCTGCACAACCACATATTAGCTCACGTCACATCCCAGAGGCTCTCCTCTTTGCTCCACAGTGGCACCCCCATCATAACACCTGTCACTCTGCATTTTAATTGCCTATTCCCATGTCCCTTTTCCAGCTAGACTGTGAGCACTTTGATGGCCATCGTGTTCAGTGATGTATACCCCCAACCCTGAACGAGGCCAGACACAGAGAGGCATATACTGATGACTGTACAGTGTATCATACAATGAGTCGGTCATTTCTCCCCAGTCCTTGCTACTCAAAGCATCCCCTGGGAACTGCTGGGGATGCAGATTCTCAGGCCTCAGCCCTGACCTACTGAATCTGAATCTGCAGTTTAACAAGATGCCCAGGGATTCATAGGCATATCAAAGTTTGAGAAACTTCGTGACCTGCGGACCAGCACTGGCATCCCCTGGGAAAAAGCTGCCAGAAATGTAGCCATGAAGGCTCGCCCCCAGGAGGGCAGAGGTTCACATGTTCTCCCTGCAGCTCCTTCCACTGAAGACAACCACTGACATGGTGAAGAGGGCACCCCACCCCAGGGGCAAAAGATACCGTGGGATCGCAGCTCTGCCACGTGAGTGGCTTTGAGAGCCTGGGCACTTCCCCTAATTCTCAATTTTCAGACCCTATTATTCATCTGCAAGAGAGATACCAAGTGCTGTCCCCCTACCCCCTCACCGAGGCCCACTCAACATAAGCCTATTTCCTAGACAGTGCAAAAGTGGCATCTCTGGTACCCCTCGTCCCCCAGGAGAAAGCCTCACTACTTCCTGGAGATCAGATATCATAGGCATTTTGTTTTCAATCCCTTACTCAGCTTCTTTCTTCTACTAGAGTGGTTTGAAAATGCCATGAAGCAGAGAGCTGAGAGCAAGGCAGGGGGTTAAGATAAAGAGGAAAAAAATTAAAGGCCATTATTTATTAGAAAGAGGGATGGGCATGGATTTTACGAAGCATAGGAGAAGAAGGCAGATTAAATAGATTAGGAGGGGAAGCAAAGGGAGGCAGGGGGCAGCATTTACAGAGAGCTTACACTGGGTGTTTGGTATACATCACCTCAATTAAATCTCACAACTCTGAGGGAGGCATCGCCATCCCCATATTAGAAGTAAGGAAAAAAAATACTGAGATTCAGGAAAGTTGGGCAAACTGCCTCAGATCATACAATTGGTAAATGGCCAAGTCAGGGTTGCCAGGCTTCAAACCCAGGCCTGTCTGCCTCAGTCTGTCTGACTCCTTACCGCTGAGAAAAGAGTGGCAATGTCTCAAAATCCGTGGTTCTCAATAATGAGAAGGAAACTGGCAAAAATAAGGGAAGAAAGGCAAAAAAGGAGAGGGGTAGAATGAAAAGCGGTGCAGGCTGACTGAGAATGGTTAAGAAAGCCAAACCGAAAGGGAGAAGAGAAAGAGCGAGATGCATGGGGGCAGAAGAGAATGGCAAGATGAATGAACAAATGAACAGAGAAAGGAAGGAAGAAAGGGAGGGAGAGGGAGGGAGGGAAGGGAAAAAGGAGCGAAAGAGAGAAAGAGGGAGGAAAGGAGAAAGGAGAAAGTCAGGAAGATGATCTAGCTGAAAGAGGTGAAGTCAGCATTGTCTTGAAAAATGCTCCTTCAGTGATAAACTACAGGCTGTAGGACAGGTTGAGTCGTTGTCCAAGGGACTCTTTTTATTCTGACAGGTAGGGAGACCAGATGACCAAACCCTAGTATTTCCATTAATATTAAGAGTGTTAACGTTGGGGTGAACATCTTTGATGAGGCAGGATTATTCTGTGTTGCTGTGTTTGCGGCTGTATCCCTACTGTCTAGAAGAGGCCAGAGAAGACCCTCAAGAAATGTCTGTTCATGAAATAAATGACATGAAGAAAAACATAAAGAATTATCTTTTACTGAGTATCTCCTCCACTCAAGGTGCTCCTTGCTTCACAAGAGCCAATAATTTTATAATTCCATCTTTCGGGTGAGGAAACTGAACCTCAAAGATTCAGCACCGCCCCAAGACCACACCAGCTGTTAAGAGGCAAAGCAGATTTGAGAAGCCAAATTTCTCTCACCCAAAGCATGTAAAAATTCCCCCTCCCTGGGGGGCCTGAAGTGGAGTCCAGCGTCCCTCCCCCACCAAGAGGACAGGGGAACCTCTAGTCATGTGCTGAATCCACCAGCCAGGTCCCCACTCCCCTGTACACTCCAGAGCAGCTCCCAGTTCTCCTTCTCACCACCCAATCTTGCCTGGTTGGTGCCTGTGGAGCCAGCCCACCTCGGAATGCAGTAAGTGGGCATTTTTCAGAAACATCTCCCCTCGGGTGGCAAAAGGAGATCAATCTACTTAGCTGGCCACAGAGACCGGGTGAGGCAGCTGGGTGCTTGTGCAGTGCCAACCCAGCAATGATGCCAAGATGAAGCCAGCATGTCTTCACTAAAAAGCAAGGAAGGGGTGTCCCCAGATAGCCTTGTGACAGCCACAGTGTCAGGTGTGACTGTTAGGGAGACCTCCACTCAGATTCAACTAATAAATACTAAGAGCCATTTGTTGGGCTATTACCTTTAAGGCGCGCGCACACACACACACACACGTCCAAAACAGGGCTGTGCTCTTATCCTCACCTTACAGATCAGTGGCTCAAGCAAAGTCACGAGGACTTAAGACAGAGTCCTCAAGTGAACACCACATCCAGCATGCTTACCATAAATGTCAGAATCCTTTTCAGCCGTAGGGCTAAAGCAGCAGAGAAGTGATCAGCTTCACGAAGGTTGAAGATGGTTCTCCATTTGTTTCCCCTTCCTAGAGTCCATTTTAGGACTTTCAAGAGCAATTCTCATAATTAAAAATGGATAATGCTGATTTTGGCTACTTGTTGTTGTTGTTATGATACTGGTAAAACTGTATACAGCAAGGTCTTTGCTAATCAGATTCCTGACAGAACTCTTACACTCGTGCATTCAGCAAGGGCTTACTAAGTAACTATCCTGGGTCACACAGCCTGCTGGACATTGAGAAGTCTAAAGAATAAAGACATACTCCCTGCCCTCACGTAGCTGACAGCTCAATGGAGTACACGAGCCAACAGATAAACCCAATGCAATGTGCAAAAATCCCGTGGTTGGTTAAGTCACGGTGAAGGGACAACTCTAACCCTGTCTGGAGGGCCAGGAGAAAGTAGAGGGTGGGTGTTTAAAGCAAAGGGAGAACAGTGGGGCTGAGCGTCTTTGATTTCCACACTTTCTATACTCTACCTTTAGAATACAGAGGAAAAAAAATATTTTGATGGGTCTGGTTTATTTAGAAAAAAAAAAATGCCTATGCTAGATTGTGCACCCACGGCCAGCCCGATTTCCTGGTCCCCTTGCGCCATTAGCCACAGTACAGAACAGGATAATGGATGCTCCGAACCACGAATTTCAAAACCTTGCAAAATCCTGAATCATCAATGAAAGGTTCAATTATGTTCACTTGACTGGACTTCCTCCTAAGGCTGGGGGTAGGATGTATGACGCATGCGCTAACGAAGCACGCCTCAATATCAGGAGCTCAAACCCAACCCAACCCAACTAAACAGAGCACACAATCCCACCACCACCCCAAGCCTTCCCACACTTCCCTAACGCTGAGGTTCCCTGAGATTTAACTGACCATTGCTTTGATTCCAAACTCCACAGCCAGCCAGATGCCAGCTGCGAGCTAGGGAAGGGGAGGCAGAGGCATTACTAAAAGCCCTGAGCTATCGACGAGGGTAGGGTACCCAGCGGCATCCAGAGAAATGCCCAAGTCCTGCAATCTTTGGTAGACGCCCAGGACCAGGATCCAGGCCGAGAAACGGAGCTGCCCTGCATTCGATTGTGAGCTCCAGAATGCATGAGCTATGTGATGGTGGGCACCACATTTTACCTTTTAGAGTTTTCATACCCTCATCTATAAAATGGGGATGATAATTCCTACTTCATAGCATCATGAGAAGAAGTAAACGATGTAAATGCATCTGCATGTAGGAAAATACCTGACTAGGTATCTTCTTCCAATTTTCCTGGGTTCTTTTTGGGAAAATGAGGTACAGGTCATTGCATTCTCAAACTTGGTTTCTAGAGAAGGATAAAAATGAGGCTCTGTCAATAACAGACTTTAGCTATCTCATCCCCAGCCTGGGCAAGGCTGGGCTGGTGGTGCTGGTGGGAAGGGGAGGAGAAGAAAGATCCAAAGGGACTACAGGTTCTGCAGTCAATATGTGCTGAAAGTCACCTATCTGCAAAAGGGCATCTGAGTCTGTGTGCGTTTGTGTGCGCTCAAATAATCTGTTGTGCCTTTTCAAAATATCACATATTCCTATTGAACTTCACTTCAATTTAACCAAATACCGTGCTAGAGCTGGAGAGAGGAATACATTTTAACCCCTTTTTACCACCTGAAGAGAGCAAATGATAGAGCAACAATTGCTAACCCCTCTTGCCAGCCAGATCCTCATCAACACACACACACACACACACACACACACACACACAACCCTCTGCAGCCACCAAAGCCTGGTTGGGTGCCGGTTCCTCTGGTTCCCCAGCAGCAGTCTCTCCAGGATGCCACAACCTCTTCAAAGAAACCTGTTGCTAAGTCAGGTTTGGGGAGACGCCCCCACCTCGTGGCCAAATCTGGAAAAGCGCTTCCAAGGGGAAAAGACTGGCAGGGGCAGGTGAATACCTAGGTTTCCCAAGCCTCCTCTGACCAGATCAGTCATCCATCAACAGGAGTGGGATAGAAAGGGAAAGCCACCACTAAGGCACAAGGAGGTCAAGGTCATGGCCAACTCCCCGCCAAATGTCTAGTAACGGTACAGCTTCCACCAGGGCTAGCAGGGAGGGCGCTGGAAGGGGCCTGCCGGCTGTGAAGTCTGGGCTGTCTGCTAGGTAAGGAGCCACCACCTGCCATACCCTCCTCCTCCTCAAACACGGAGATTTTCTATCCGGCTGGGTGCACAACGCAGATTCCTCTCCCTTCTGGCCACGATTTGCATCCTGCCTAGCCAGGTGATTCCTTCTAGAGGCAGGGGGCCTTGGGAGCAGACCTCCCGCCCAGGCATCTTCACAGCCCCAGGGAGCCTGCCCAGGAAAATGCAAGAGCTGGGACAGGGCGAGGCTGGAGGATATCAAAACCCTAAGCTGAGGACTCCAACTCCTGGTCCTGTTAAGCCCCAGCACGCAGTCTAGGCTTAGAAACTGTGAGAGAGATACACACACGCGCCTGCACACATATACACACACGCACACACAGACTCCTAGTTACATTCCTAAATGGAACCGACAGACATGTATTTGAACCAGTCCAAGCCCCAAATGACAGCAACACCGGGTTCCTTTCTATACCAGGATGACGCCCTAAGAAGGGCAGCACAAGCAAGCAGGGAAAGGGCACACACGCGACTGCACACACACACACACACACACACTCCCCGATGGGCAGTGCACCACTCCCACCCCAAGTCCAGGATGTATCCTCTCAACTCAGGAGCAATCCCAAGAAAAGGGACCCGCCCCAAGCAGAAACACAGCGCTCAGGGAAAGACCACTTATCCTCTTTAACCCCCAAATTAATCGGACAAACCACAAAATTCTTTTAAGCTTCCCCACGAACATCCCGGGAAGCTGCCAGAAATGCGCACACGCGCACGCCCACACGCCAGTACACACTCCAAGGAGCCGGGGGACCACGCTTGTTCGGTGAGGTCCGGGTGCCCGCGTCCGGGGAGCGGCGCCGACCCACGAGTGTGCACGGCGGAGAAACCCACTGTGGGCAGGCCGGTCCCCGGTTCTGCCGGCGGGCGCCCGGGACCTGAACACACACGCACCCCCGCCGGGAGATGCGGGGGTCCCCGTGCGCGCAGCCCGGCCCGCGCCGCCACCGAGAGGCGCCCCGAGCCGCGGGGTACTCACACGAGCGCGTGGTAGAGCAGCGCCCAGCCTCGCGGCCTCTCCAGGGCGTCGTAGATCAAAGTTTGGACGCGCCGGTACTTGGCGTTGTTCCTCTTGACCGGGCGGCTCAGCGGGGTCTTGGCCAGGAGCCCGATGCCCTGCGGGGTCCTCCGCAGCCCCTCGTCGCGGCCGCCGCCCTCCAGCAGCAGGGTCCCGTCTTTGTCAGCGCCGGCCCCGAGCGCCAAGGTGACTTGCTCCGCGTCGCCAGGCGCCAGCCCCACTTTCCGCTCCTCGTCGCCGGCCGCCGCCGCGTCCCCACCGGCCGGGTTAGCGGCTCCGCCGCCTCCGCCGCCCTCGCCGCCGCCGCCGCCGGCCGCCCCCGCCGCCCTGCGCGCCTTGAGCCCCATCTGCCTCGCCCCCGCCGGCCGCTGCGCCTTCTCCGCTGCTGCTCCGGGAAGAAGGGGCGCTCGGGGTGCGTGGACGAGGCGGCGGCGGCGGCTGCAAGCCCGGGAACTCCAATGCCATGATCCGCGCGCCCCTCCCCACCCACCCCCCACAGCAGGCACAGGCGGGCCCCCCGGGGGGCCGGGGAGGCCGGGCGGGGGCGGCGGCAAGAGGGTCACATCCCGCGCGGGTCAGCCGCGGGACCCCGAGGGGGCGCGGGCCGGGGGCTCCGGGGGCCGGCGAGGGCGCGCGAGGCTGCCGCGGGGGCGCTAGGGCTCGTGGCGGCGGGAGCCTGGCACCGGCGCTCCCGGGCGGCGGCGGCGGCGGCGGCGGCACCCGGGCCGGCCAGCCCGAGACAGCATCGCAGTTTATTTACGAGCCGGATGCCGCCCGCCCCGCGCGCCGCCGCCTGCTCCCTCCTCCGCGCTCCCACCCGCGCCCCTCCCCGCCCGCCCGCCCCAGCCTCAGCCCCGCAGCAGCAGCAGCAGCGAGCGCGCCGCGGGCCGAGCGCACGCCGCCTCCCTCCCGCCCTCCTCCGCCGGGGTGGGGTCCCGTGTTCCCGCCCCGTCGCGGCGGGGGGCCGGGCGGCACCCGCCCCTCCCCGCCGTCCCCAACCCTCCGAGCCTCAGTCACAGGCTCGCCCCGGGGCCGCCCCCGCCGCTCCCGAGCCGTGCGCGCTGCGGCCGCCGCGTCCCCGTGGGCGGTGGGGTTCCCCGAGCGGGGCGCGGGGGGTGGGAAGAAGGAGGGGGAGACGGGGAAGGGGGAGGGGCGGGGGGGCGGTTCGCGTTAGCCGGGTGGCTGCGGCGGCACGTTTGCTCCTCGCCCTCTCCCCGGTTCCTTTGCTTCGGAAGTAAAATCTAAGTTGCCGGGTTGGCGGAGGCCGGCGCACCGCCCACCCGCCCGCGCTGTGGTCGCGACCCTCGTGGTTCCCTAGTGCCTTTTGTTGGTGGTTCTTAGTCGGTGCTGCTGTCCTTGCCTCCCCCGGCCCTAGGACTGCGCGCCCGGAGCCCGGGTGGGCCGAGTGCTGGGGAAAGAGAAAGGACCGCGTATTGGAATCCTGTGCGCCTCACTTGCGCTCCAGGCGAGTGGTTTGCTCTGGACGAGTTTCTGTTCATTCATTCAGGCTCTGAACCCTGCGTCCTAGCGGAGGTGGAGGACAATAAGGAAGAAACCAGCATAAAGAATATAATGTCCAATAATGATAAATGTTGGGAGGAAAATAGAGGAAATAGGGGATCTGCTTTAAACTGTCTGGTCCTAGAAGGTCTCATCGTGGAGGTGACATTTGGAGGTGAGTTCTAAATGGCAGGCTGGCAGCTATGCAAATATCCAGAAGAGCCTCCTTGCAATTTAAGGAGCATGGTGACAAAAACATTTTGACAGTACTTGAAATAAAAAGCCTCATTAGGTAAACATAAAAGGAGACAAGTCAAGGACCGCAAGGAAAGCAGACGTGAATTTATTGCTGTGCAACTAATCTAAAGTTCAGAATTCTGAAATGGCAGTTTGGAGCCATGGGCACATGGGGAGGCTTCTCCATTTTCATCCGAGCCACAACTGTCAAATATTAATGTGGTAAGATAAAGTGCAGGGACTATTTTCATGGCTTCCATAAAAGATGAGGTAAAGTCAATACCAAATTCATAACTCTGAGCCAATTAAATCCAATGACAGGGAAACTGCCAGGCAGTTGAATCTGGGAAATTGATTTGTTTCAATGGTTTTATAATCCTATGGTGAGTGTTGTTCAGATGTTTACTAGGGGGGTTGGAAATATCATGAAAAACAGGGTGTATACTGGGTGCCTTTTGAGGGACTGCATAATCACAAAACTCTCCAGTACAAATTCCAGCTTCAGGAAATCAAACTCCCTGCATTTCATTGGAGAATCTTCTCTGAGACCAAACGTCTCTGAGAGCCTCGTGTCCACGTACCAGAGGGCATGGTACCAAGATGGAGACTCCAATGGCAGAGAGTCTGCAAGGGCAAGACTGGGGGCTCTAGAGCAAACCACAGCACAATCCCTCTGGCTTTGAATCCCAGCTCTCCACAACCTCATCCTGCGCTGATCGTCAAGTTTGCCGCCCACGTCCCCTCCTCCATACCTTAGCTTTTGATTTCCCCTTTCTTGGACTTCATCTCACTGTACGTTAGGGCAGATGAACTCTTTCTCCCTCGCAGGTGAGGAGCCTTCCTGGGAATGAGTGAGAAGAGGAAGGCAAAAGAGCTTCTCTGAGCCTCCAGTTTCTGCAGATGATACATTATAGGTGGTGGTTATTATTGTAATCAGATGATCAGGGCACAATCTCAGGTTCACAGGTGTTGGCGAACGGTGGTCCTGCTACACTCTTACCCTGTTCCCAGAATGCAGCGGTTTACACTACTTTTTAATTATTTATTATTTGTTGCATAAGAAATGCGTAGCAGTTGTAGAAAAATTATGAAATGTGAATTAGTAAAAAAGCAGCAACAATAATTTGTCATCTCGTTACACAGAAACACCTTCTGTTAAAATTCTGGCGGCAACAACTGCCACCACAGCTGCTGCGTGCCCGACCTGCAAACTGCAGAGACCAGTCCTGAGGCCCCGTGATGACCCCCTTCCCAGGGTACCAGCCAGCCCCCTGGTGGCAGACTGATTACTTTGGACCCTTCAGCCATGGATGGGGGAGGAGATGTGTCCTCAGTGGAATAGAGACATATCCTGGAAATAGACTTGCCTTACCCACCCGAGATGCTTCTGCAGCACCGCCATCCATGGACTTAATGCTTTCTTCATCACCGTAAAGTTCCAGACAAAACTGCTTCTGATCAGATAATTCATTTCAAAAATGCTTGCTCTGGACTTGGATGTGAACCCACCTCTCTGGGGAGCCAGTGAGACAGGTCTGTGCAAACAAGTAGTACATCCTTGGTTTGTGTGGAGGAGGCAGGTCAAACGCCAATTTGGGGGTCTCATAGAAATCCAGGTCCAAAAGAAATGTATTTGAAAAAGAAAGGATCCCAAGACTCCCCTTTATGTATTTTTCATTCTTGAAAACCCAACTACTTACTAGTCCTCAAATTTGCCACCTGCTTCTCCTCCTCCATACCTTTGCATTTGTTTTCTCTTTTACTGGGTTTCGTCTCACTCTACATTAGGGCACATGAACTCTTTCTCCCTTCATTGGAATGACTAAGAAAAGGGAGGCAAAAGTTCACCCTTGCACATGTTACTCAGTAGGTGAAAGCAGCCTCAATCATGGCATTTGAATCCCAAAGACCCAAGTTCTAGTCCTGGCTCTGTGACCTTGAGCTTTGTGACGTGGACAAATCACTGGATCTCACATCCAGCTTAAGTTCCTTCGTCTATGAGATGGGACAGTGTTTCCCACCCGCCCTGCTCCAGTTTTGTCTGGAACTTTATGGTGGCAAAGAAAGCATTAAGTCCCTGGATGGCGGTGCTGCAGAAGCGTCTTGGGTGGGTAAGGCAAGTCTGTTTCCAGGATATGTGTCTATTCCATTGAGGACACATCTCCTCCCCCATCCATGGCTGAAGGGTCCAAAGTAATTAATCTGCCACCAGGGGGCTGGCTGGTACCCTGGGAAAGGGGTCATCATGGGGCCTCAGGACTGGTCTCAACATGATCCACGTTGAGGTAGAACTCTGCAGCCTGCGATGTGCTGTGCATATTCACCACATTACTCGAAGGTGTCTAGACGTATGCACAGTGCCCAGCAGCTCAAGTCAGGCATGATGGGAAATGAATGAGCACCGACCAAATGGCACTCACCTTCACTCCAGATGGCAGTAATTAAAGGGCTTAGCTTAGGTGTTGGAAAAGGTATTTTTTTTCCTGCTACGTATCTGCAATTCTTATGTTAACCTTTAGGGTTATTTTGCATGGTTCTCAATGTCACTTTTGTTTTTTGTATTTGAAATAATTATCCTGGGTAAAATGTTCAGCTCTTCCATTTAACTCATTCATTCATTCATCCTTCCAGAAGCGTTTGATTGCCTATTTCATGCATTGTGCTCCATCTATGGGAAATAGAAGGAAATTAAATAATTCCATGTTCAGTGGTAATGGTGAGCTAAACAAATGCAAAACAGCTCACTGGTCTCTGATCTTCATTAGTTTTCAGTGATCTGGCTCATGACAGATTCCTTCATCATCGTCACCATCAGCAATTGCCGAGTACTCTCTATATGTCTGGCACTGGGCTACGTGCATTATATAGATTATCTCAATACTCACAAATAAAAATTACAAGATAGGCCTTCCTGTTATTCCTTCCACATTGGCCATGATGAAAATGACACTTAAAGATGTTAAGTGCCGTGCCTGAGGTTGCAAGACTAAAAAATGACAGCCCCAGAGTTCAAGCTCGGTTTATTTAACTCTGAGGTCTGTACTTTTAACCACTACATTTTCTTTGCTTACTGAGAATGATGTGCCAGGTGTAGGTTCAGCGTGTGCAAAGGCTTGGAGTTAAGGCAGAGCATGAGGTTTTCAGAGCAAGCAGTTCAGATGGCTGGAGGCAGACATGAGAGTGGGGACAGAGGGCAATGGAGCGCCCTTGCCTTCCAGTCTAAAGAACTTGGGGACCACGATGTGTTTTAAGCCTAGACCAAGGTGGTTTCAGAAAGAAAGGGCTTTCTGAGGACTCTGTTCGGGGCGGGTTGGGAGTTGGGGAAAATAAATCAATGAGAGCAGTTACGAGGCTGTTTGCAGAACCCAGCTGAGAGATGTTCAGGTCCAGAAAGAAAGTGTGGCAGTGCCTAGAGAGGAGAAGACAGCTGCCAGAGGTGTTTAGGGGGAAGCATCACTAACAATCAGTACCTTAAAAAGGCAAGGCTGCATCACGGGCCACTTGACATTTTTGAGGCAGAAACAAGCCCACCCAATGTCCCTGTCTTGGCCCCCACTGTGGGCTCCCTGCTGAGCTGAGCACGCCAGCTCTAGCTCCAGTAATTGGCTCCCTGGGCAGTCCATTCCATTCTCTCAACCAAATTAAGCTTTTTCTCTCCGGGTTGTAGTTGTTAAAAACACCCTATTTGCCCATGTCATTTGCATATTCCAATTACCCACTGCCATTTCCCTGCTAATGAACCCATATACCTGCATTCCAGAGTGCTGGCCGGGAGCCTGGTGCAGGGGGCTGAGCACTGACGAAGCCTCTACTCGCAGTGCCTTCACACAGGGAGTGCTGGGCCGTGTTTTCACCTCCTCCTCTTCCTGCCGCACTGGTTCTCGGGGATGGCAGACCTGGGCACCTCTTTGCCCCGCCCCATGTAGGCAGGTGGCAAGGAGATGCTCAGGGCAACACCAGGGCGGCTGGAGAAACGCGCCCCATTGGCACTGCCATCACGAAGGGTCCAGGTGGCCCTTAGTCAGTCCCATGCACAGATCCTGTGAAGTCCCAGGACCCCTCATTTGCAGAGCAGAATTCTCTGCAAGTGCTCGGGTGCTAAGGAACTGGCCCGAGGACCATGCGTAGCCAGCAGTGAGGCTGCAGGGTGCTGGAGGTACCTGCTTCCGGGTAGGAGTCCTGTACCTGATTGATGCTGTGATTGGCCCTGGACAAATCGTTTGACCCATCTCAGCCCCACAAATCATTTGACCCATCTCTATCATTTGAAAGGCAGAGATGATAATTACCTTGAAGGGCTGTGTCAGGATTAAGAAAGCTGACATCTGTGCAACTCTGGCGAAGAGATGCCTAATATGTTTTAACTTATATGACCGTTAACCTAGGAATAATGATAATAATAACTGTTAATATTCTATCCAAATTAGAAGAGAACTTTGGGGGATCTAGTCCAGTGTTGCTCTGACTTTTACAACAGTAACCCACTTTTTACATCATGACCTAATCCACAGAATCCATATAACCAACTGAAACATTAGGTTCCCATGAAGCAGCAATACACTATCTATGATACCCTTTGATATTTCCTAGTCCATATTTTATAAAATTGCTGATTGCAAACCCACTACACTGATTTCTTAATCCACTAGGGAGTCACAGGCCTATCCCGTAAAATGTTAATTCAGTTCAATCTATAGCCAAGTCTGCTATGGTCTCTACTTGAATATATCTGGTGAGTGGGTATTCCTCGATAACTCCCAAGGACTCCTACTGTTGAATAAGCAATCTGTGCACCCCTTCCTGAGTAGGATGTTCTCAGGCCAGAATTTCCACCACACATCTTCTCCTTCTTCACCTCATTAGCCGTCAGGACTACCCAGTGAAGTAATTGTGCAATACCTTTGCCCAAAGCCACAGAACAATATCCGAACAGAATACAAACCGAGAGGATTTTTTCTGAAGCCCCAAAGTTGTCCACATTATAGCGAGGTTCTTCACGATAAGATAAAATTTCCCCTCGCGAATGTGAATGTCAGAAAAGAGGCGGTTAAGGGTTGAATTGTGTCCCCTCGAAAGAATTGCTGAAGTCTTAGCCCTTGGTTGCTGGGAGTGTGTCCTTATTTGGAAATAGTGTCAGCGCAGAGCTAACTAATTGAGATTGGACCCTAATCCTACTTGATATCTGTCTTTATAAAAAGAGGAGAAGAGACGCAGACACACAGGAGGATGCCACTGAAGAGGGGGAGGCAGAGATTGGAGGGTCCCCGCTGCAGGCCGTGGGATGCTGAGACTTGCTGGCAAACACCAGAAGCTGCAAGACGCAAGGAAGGCTTTGCCCTACAGGTCGCGGATGGAGCATGGCCATGCTGTCAACCTGATTTCTTATTTCTAGCCTCCAGAACTGTAAGACAATAGATTTCTGTTGTTTAAGCTGCCCAGCGTGTGGAGTTTTGTCACAGCAGCGCTGGTAATGAACATGGATGATGAAATTCAAGTATCTCTTGGGAGGGCAGAGGTAGTTCACAGTGTTTGAAGACCCAAGTTTCAATCCTAGCTTTGGCGTTTTCTGGCTAAGTAGCTTGGGCAAGCAATCTCAGTTCTCTCCTGCTCCGTTTCTGCTTCTGGAAATGGAAATATTAACAACATCTGCCCCGGGTAGCTGTGGTGAGGTTCAAGTGCTAACTACAGAGACCCTAGTAGCTCATTGCTGCATCCTGCGGTTTCCTTGGGCCCCGTTCTCATTGCCGAGGGACCCCATTATAATTGCTAATTAATTATTATGAATCTCATTATTATTATTTCCGCATAGTAGAATGGGTATATCATAACTTCCTCAGTTATGTTTTTTTAATTACATAATTTAATGCATATATAACATTGCACTATTTAGAATTTAATTGTTTTGCCTTTTCTTTTGACGCATGCAAAATGGTCAAGAAGAAAAGATGTAAAGAATGTGTTTTCTTCCTGGAAGGAAGACCAACCCAGTGTCTTTGATCTCGAGTAGCAGCTCCCTATTAGACGGGTGCTAATTTCTCAGTGTTTCTGAGACCCCCTCGGGCAGGCTTTGTTGGTGGAATCTGGACAGGGCTTGCCACGGCTCTGGGCCCGGGCATCAGGCAGGAAGACAGGGTCCCAGAGGGCATGCAAAGTGCTATGGGTGCCTCTGACATAAGAGGGAGCAACTCATAAGTGGCGGCTGCGAGGACGACTGTGATGTGATGATGATGAGAAAGAAGGCAAAAGGAATTCAGAGAAGGGGAGACTCGTGGCCGCAGCACTTCCCTGCCTGTTCCCATCTCCCCAGGCCTCATAAAGGGGGAGAAATCCTGTCCTCCCAATTTGTACTTTCCCCTGGTCTCAGACTTTATCTGTGGATGACAGCCCAATAGTTGTCCATATAAATTGGAAACCATCGTTCTTGACTGTGGTTACTTGCCACAGAGTGTTTTGCCTATGAGTGATTGGTATCAAAAATAACAGTAGAGCACTAGATTAAAATAAGCTATTAAAAATGTTGTACACCATTTATTGTCTATGTGTGCCATAGACTGACATATCCCTGACATCTTGTCTTAATTTTCTCAAAGTATTTTGGGTGAAATTGAATGCTCAGGATAACAAGCCAGGAGTACACTGTCATTTTGCATCCCTCCAGACGTGACTCTGCAAACCCACTGGGCAAGACATGGCCTGTTTGGAAAACACATTTCTCATTTGACTTTCAGAGGCTGGCTCCATCTAAACACCCCAGGTGAGAGTAAAACATCAACATTGAGAGTCTCCCTGCTCACAAAACCAAGCATCAGACGGAGTTGATATCCAAACTTAACCTTTGGCTGGTCAGCCATATTTTCTTTGACTTTGGGAAAAAAAGCCAATAGTCCTCTGTATGTAAAAGCCTCTTGCTCCTGCGGGTCACACTGATTTTGCATCTGTTAGCAAAGCCCGATAAGGTGGGAAGAGGACAAGGGCTGAAACTCTTCTGTGCTTAGTCACTGCAGTGCACCTGTCATCCCTGCACCGGCAGTCAATGCTCAGCGAACACTCACTCCTCCGCCACTCCTCTCCAGGGGCGCTGCGCCTCCCGGCCTGCTGAGGTCCCGCCCACCCCCATGACTTGCTTCTGTCAATGAGATGTGAGCAGAAGTGAAGATGTGCAGCTCCGAGCGTTGGCCTCAGGAGGCCCCATGCTCTGTGCTTGGTTCTCGGGGTGCCCTGACCCGCACCATGAAAAGAACTGCCCCAGGGAGCCGCGCTCTCTCCCAAAGGGCCCCAGGCTGAGACACATGGGGCAGAGCCACCCACGGCCCCGCAGACCAGTGCATGAAGGCACATGACTGAAAGCTATGGAATGTTCGTGGTTTTCAGTGCCAGAAAAAAAAAAAGGAATTTGGCTAAAGACATTTTTGGAGTCCTTTTGGTGAAGTGTTGAAAGCCCTTCGGGGGATTTGCTGATCCTGTAGGTCTATGCACATTTGACCAATGCTCTGTCTTTTTGTAAAATCTTTTTTTTAATATTTTTATTGACAAATCTTTACACACATATATTCCATGCATTGCATACAATCAGTGGCTCACAATAACATCACATAGTTGTGTATTCATCACCATGATCATTTTTAGAACATTTGCATCACTCCAGAAAAAAGAAAAAAACTCATACATCCCATACTCCTTACCCCTTCCTCTCTGTGAACACTAGTATTTCCATCTACCCAGTGTATTTTACCCTTTATCCCCCTATTATTTATTTATTTTATATCCATCGTTTTTTTTTACTCATCTGTCCATACACCCTGGATAAAAGAAGCAACAGTCACAGGTTTTTACAATCCTACAGTCACACTGTAGAAGTTACATCTTTATACAACTGTTTTCAAGAATCAAGGCTACTGGAACACAGCTCAATAGTTTCAGGTACTTCTCTCCATCCATTCCAATACACCATAAGCTAAAAAGGGATATCTGTATAATGCATAAGAATCACCTCTAGGATAACCTCTTGACTCTGTTTGAAATCTCTCAGCCACTGAAACTTTATTTTGTCTCATTTCTCTCTTCCCCCTTTTGGTCAGGGAGACTTTCTCATTCCCTTGATACCGGGTCCTGGCTCATCCCGGGATTTCTGTCCCACGTTGCCAGGGAGGTTTACACACCTGGGAGTCATGTCCCATGTAGTGGGGAGGGCAGTGAGTTCTCCTGAGGAGGGCCAACTCCTTCTTGAGGACACTGTATTATAACAGCAGGGATGAAAGTTAACTTGTAGAAAACTGATAGCAATGCAAGCTAATTTGGTCTGGTGGAGATGTGGTTGATTTCTGCCCTGTAGAAAAAGTAATGCAGACATGACATTTTATGGCCTTTTATATTAATGTGTTCTGCAGCTTTTAAAGAATTCATTTAGCATTCTTCATTGTCTATGTATCTCTTATTCCTCAGAATTTCCTTTTGAACCAGTCTAACATCTTGCTGATTCCCTCATGGCTTGATGAATTGGATATAGACTTGACTTGTTTATTGTATGCATGCACAAGTCATGCTTTTAAGTCTCAAAATAAGCTTTAGCATTTGTTACAAAGCGGGAGCTGATTAATACATTGTGTTCCAGCATAACTGGGTTCAGTGATTCACCGAGTGACTTGGGGCGCTGCATGGCTTGTCTGGACCTTGGCGCCCTTCTCTGTAAAGAGAGGGTTCGGGACCGATAGTCTCTATTCTGCTCATTAGAAGGTTCTCAACGAGGTCTCTGTGGGGTACGGAAGAGACGTGCTGCAAACCACATTTTACTGATGGAGCTGCTGAGAGTCAGGGAGGTTTAAAGATTTCCTCGAAGTCGCCGGATACTTCTACCTCCCACATCAGGCCACCATGTGCTAGGCCACACCCGGAGGGGACCTCCAGCTGCCCAGACGAAGCCTTGCATGAGCGAATGCTAAGGCTCTTGCTTAGAGAAAAGAGCGGGGGGGCGTGGGGAGCCTCACAGACCTGAGTTTGAACCCAGTGTCAGTAAGAGCTGCCTGACCTTGGGCAAATTCCTTAATATCTCAGTGCCTCAGCTTCCTGATATGTGAAATGGAGATAAGAATGTGTACTTTGTAAAGAGGGTTTGGTGATTAAATGACAGAAGAAATGCACCCAGTACTGTGACTGGTACATAGTAGGTGCTCAATTAATGCCAGTCTGTCTACCGTCCCCTGCAGCAGAGTCAGAAGTCACACTGGCCCCAAATTCAAATCCATGCTCGACCGCCTCCTAGCTGTGGCTTGGGGCAGGTGCTTAGCCTCCCGGGACCTTCATTCTACCATATGCAGAATGGAGATACCAATGCTCCTCTTTCTGTCATCATAAGATGGCATGGGAGGCATCGGTGCTCAACACTGGGGACAGAAAGTAGGAGCTAAATCAGCTGCACATCTCATCAGCTGATGGTCAGAGCTCTCGGGCAGAGTCAAGGACAGAGAGACCACCAAGGGTCTCGGTGTGGAATTTTGAACAGAACCTGCTCTAAAACCAGGACATCCATCACCCCGATCCAGTCCAGAAACTATAGGTTTGGGGAGACCAGGACCAGCTGGAGGGACCATCACATGATGAGCTCCGGCTCAATTGAGAAGTTTTGTGAACCCTAATTTCTAAAAATATTAAAGGTAAACATTTTACATTCATATTCAGTTCTGAGTGACTTTATGCCAGTCTTAATGCTGGAAATGTCCTTCAAATTTTCCGTCTGCCCTGGAGTAGATCTAATGTGATAACAAGCAGGAAATTGGCTGGGCTAAGGGACATGCAGTTCTGTTTTGTACCATAAATTATAAGAGACTGCTGACACTGCCTGTGAATCAGCTGATTCCAAACTGAGCCTTCGGTTTTGTATTACTTGCACGGATGTAAAAGCTGGCTCTGTGGTCTTGGATGCATGGAGAACTCATTCAATACATATTTCGGGAACACCTAATAGTTTTCTAGGCTTGGCAGGGAATTTGACAAGATATAACCAAAACAGCGGAGCACCTCTCACTGTCTAGGAAGGCAGTGGAGGAGGAGAAGACAGGAATAAAGGCGCTTGCAGTAAATTGTCCCAGAAAAGCTGAGGCCTTTCCTAGCCATCCACTTTGGCTTCATCTTTCAGTCACTGGGACTCTCTGCAACCTCATGTTTCCCTCTGTGCTTTGGGTAGAAGGAGGCTTAAAGCTGATTTTCCCTGCCTTCCTGTTTCTGCATATATGTTTAAAAAAAAAAATTCCTTTAGTCAGTCATTTACTCAATATTTACTGAGCAGCTACAACGTGTCAGATGCTTTTCTCCATGCAGCTATGAACAAAAACAGGCAGATTCCTGCCCTCAGAAAGCTTGCATTCAGGTAGGGGAGACAGACAAGAAATGTCTCAGAAAAGTAAACGTGAGCCTCAGGTTTTCCTTCCTATTTCAACTATCACTTGCTGTGTCACCTGCCACCCTGAGCTTTCTGGTGCAGACCATCAACGCTTATGATCCTCGTGGCCTCCAGGGCTCAGGAATTGGGACAGGGTGCCGTGGGGATGGCTGCTTCTGCCCCATGAGATTTGGGGGCCGGCTGGGGAGACTCGGGGGCCTGCAAGTGGCTCCAACAGCTGGGGCTGGGGCAGTGGGCCCAGGAGACCCACTTTCGTCGTGTCTGCCCCTGGGAGGGTTGGGGGCCAGGCCCAGCCAGGGTGGCGGGTGGAGCGTCTTCCCGGCACCCACCAGGGTGGTGCCCCCACCAAGGGCCCCCGGGAATAAAGAAAAGGGCACAGCTTGGCAAGCCCAGCCTCAGTGCCCTCCGCGGGCCAAAGAAGCCAAAAGCCAGCTCGACGTCAGGAAGATGGCACAAAGGCCCCTCCTCAGGGGAAGGGGTGTCACGGAGTTTGTGGCTCCCTGGTGGTCAGTCGTCAGGTTGAGAAATGCCAGCTTTAGAGCCAACCCACCCAGCCGCCGAGCCGCTGTCAGGCGCTTCTCCTTCATTTAGCGCGCGCCACTGGGTGCCTCTGGGGCGTCAGGCCCTACGCTGGGTGCCGGGGTGGGGCGGCTCGTGCGGGAGGGGAAGGACGCGCCCTCCCCCCACGGCCTGGCACAGGTGCCCAATCCAGCACCTGTTATGCCACCTGGCAAGGGCTGCGGCAGGGAGCACAGCGCTGCAGAGCAGCAGGAGGAGGACTTCGGTGGGTGGGACCCAGAAAACCACCTGAAATCTCTCTGCCATCGGTGTCCTTATCACAGGGCGACACAAGGCTGGTACAGGATTGGGCCAGTTAAAGTAATCTCCAGGAGCTCCAGAAAATCCCTTCCTGTAATTGTAACCTGTCGCCTTTGTTTATTGGTTTGCTTGTTTACTTCCACTGTCTATCCTTCCAAACTGGACAATAGGGCATGCTGAGTAGGATTCTGACAGCTGCGTGGGAAATAGGCTGTTCTCTGCACACAAAGCTCTTCCCCTCACCTGCAGGGCTGAGTCCCTCACCTCTGCTGTGGCAGGGAGAGTCTCCAACATGCTGCCTAGTCATTCCATTTAAAATCGCATCCTATAATTCTCCTTGCAGCCTCTGTTCTCCCCTCACTCTGATCTACATTCCTTTTTTGCTCAGCACGTACAACCTTCTGACACCTCTATGAGTTTTTCCTTTTTATGCTTATTGGCTCTCCCTGCTAGAAAGTAAAGTCTTTGAAGGCACAGCTCTTTGTTTTTTTCACTGATACATCTCAAGTGCCTGAAACTCTATCTTTTGTAAAGCTGAATGAATGAACGAATGAATAAATGAATGAGTAAGTGCATTGAGCAAGAACATAGAAGGAGATGGGGTCAGAAACCAGGGTGAAATATAAATATTTGGATCTTTTTTCCTAAATTCTCTGAGGTAAACACTGGAAGGTTTTATGAGGAAGTATGACATGACCTGATTTAGATTTCTGTCTTCTGGCTATCATACGGAGGATGAAATCTGAGAGGCCACGGTTGGAAGAAAACCAATGAGAGGCCACCTTAGGTGTCAGGAGAGAAGTTGGTAGCTTGGCTTGGGCCAACGTGGTGAACTAGAGATGAAGAGAGTAGACAGATTTAGGGTATAATGGGAGACAGAACTGATATGACAGGCTGATGGGCTCAATGCGAGGGTGAATAGCAGAAGGAAGTCAAGGCTGATTTTAGATTCTTAGTCTCAGTAACTGAGTACAAGGTGGTGTCATTAACTGAGATGAATGAGACTGAAGACATAGCAATAGCTGTGCGTGTGCGTGTGCGTGTGTGTGCGTGTGCATGTGTGTGTGTGGTGCTGGGCAGTAAATTAAGATTATACCTTGGCCTTGTTAGTACTGAGATGTTTAGTAAGCATGCTAGTAGAGAATTCCCCTTTTGGGATCTATCCTAAGGAAATAATCAGAGGTGCCCACCGGGGTTCACAGGGGTTCTTCACTGCATGATTTCTAAGTGAAAAGCTGGAAGCTACCAGGATGCCCGGCATTCCGAGGCTGGTAGAGTCAGTTATGAGGCCCCCGTGTGATAAAGCAGCAGGTAGCCCTTCAAAAATGCCGGAAGATTAAAAGGAGATTGGGAATTTCTCATTAAATAAATAAATGAATGATTGATGTGATAAACACGGGTAGAGAAATATCCACAAAACCCTGCCATGGTAAATCTTATAAACCATGGAAATTTAGAACTAGGAGAAAACTTTAGGGTCTTTATTTCAAAGCACAGGCTCCAGTGGAGAGAAAGAAATGGAGTGTGGACCAGAGAGGCTGGGAAGGTCCTCATCCAGGCCATGAAGGCCAGGCCTGTTGATGGGGAAAGATTCTTACTCAGAGGGCCCCTGGCGCCTGGGTTCTGTTGATTTTGTTAGTTTGGTTGTTTTGTTTTGTGTGTTTTTTTCCCAGCCCCTGGTTCTGTTGCTGCATTGCTGGTGACTTTTGGCAAACCGTGGAATCTCCCTGGGTCGTGGTTTTGTAGCAGGCAGGCCTCCCCCTCTTTCTGGTTTAGCTGTGCTCTCTGTGGAAAATCCCCAAACCACCCCTCCTTGCAGGCAAGTGAGATAAGGCATATTCCTGGGATAGAAACCCCCTCCCCTAGCCCTCAGGAACTGGTGAAGATGCACATAGGCAAGAGAAGACATTCCTGGGGTGGGGGCCCCTCAACAGTTCAGCTCTGGGCCATTCTCAACTTAAATCAGCCAATTGTTTATCTTGTCTTTAACATGTCAAAGAGTCTATAAAAGCTAAGGTTGCCTTTTGTTCGGGGCTCAGACTTTCAGAGGCTACTCGGCTGAGCCCTATGGCCATAGCAAATAAAACCTGCTTCCCAAAACTACGGATCCTTAGTCTCAGCCTGTTCTAACTTTGCTGAACTTTCCTGGAGACCTGTGGCCTCGTTCCTGGTTTTCGTGCTACATTTCCTTCACTGTTAAATGAGACAGTTGGTAATTTCTCAGATTCCTTAGTTCTCAGATTCACTTCCTATAGCATGGAGAGTTTCAGCAGGAAGGAACTTTGGAGTTCGTCTCTTCCAGCACCCACAATTCCACTAATGTCCAAAAGGAAGGAGGCCTTCCCATGGGCACACACCTTTTCTCTGAATGGCAGTGTATAGACTTCAGCAGGAGATGCAGGAGCAGATGCGATGTAAGAAAAAATTGGCCACTAGAACAAAAATTGGTGAGAGCAAAAAAAATTTCAATTAGACTTAATCTTTAAAAACTCAAACGCAATTTTAACTGATTTAAATAAAAATATTATGAGGTATATTAGACCTTTGGAAGTCATGTGTGTGCCAAACATTAGGGTTTAATGAGGAAAACTCAGCTCTGTAAGAATTTTGCCTCCTGCCTCTAGTCTTGTTCCCACTGTAGTCCATCCACCACAAAATGTACCCTAAGCAATTTTCCAAAAATGCAAACATAATTATGCCACACATTCACCTGCAACCTTAAGCATCTGTGCATGTAACTGTTCAAAGGGTCACAGTTTTAATGGGATGAAGATGAGGTTGCCCATACCTGCCCCTCACCTTCCTCCAGCACCTCCTCTTGCTGCTCCCCTCCACTCCTGCTTGCCCATACCTGCACCCTCCCCCTCCCTGAACATACCAGCTTCTTTCTAAGCGCTCCTGTCTTTGCATGTGCTTTTCTTTTGTCCTTGAATGACTTTCCTCACCTCACCAGGCAGACATCTCCTCATCCTTCTGGACTCAGCTGAGAACCACCAGCCCTAAACTCTGACCTCTCCTGGGTCGGGTTGAACCTGCCGCCCTTCTCCTCTGTGACTCACCCTACTGCACCCTGCACAGGCTTCCGTACTGCACAGCTTAACCCTCCATTGCATTTATTTGCCTAGCCCCCTATACGGAGTAAAAGCGCTTTAAAAACAGAAAGTATGTTATTTCATCCTGGTATCCCCAGCAGCTATCGTGAGACTGCCATTCGCTCGTTTAATAAAAACGTATTAGATCCCCTCTAAGTGCCTCCACCGGGCAGGGTGGGGTGGCGGAGGAAGGGACAGCAGAGTAGCAGAGACTGCACTTGCTTCCAAAACCCCACATCCTCCATGGTGGTAGAGTTTTATCTGGGCACATGCGAACCCAACTAAAGAGTACATTTCTCAGCCCTCCTTGAAGTTTCGTGGGCACGTGAGCCAATTCTAGCGAATGGATGTGAATGGAAGGGACACGTGCACCTTTGGGTCGTGGTCTTAAAGAGAAGGGGAACACCCTACATTGCCTTGCCGCTCTCCCCGCTGGCTTCAATGCAGACATGATGGTGGGAGCTGTGGCAGCCATCTGGGGTCATGAGATGGAAACTATGTGTTGAGGGAGGCAAAATAGCCAGTGAGAAGGAGGCTAACTTCCCTTCACCAGCAAGCCCTCACTCCATCTCTCAGCCCTCTCTGGACCTACATGAGAAGGAGGAATGAGCATCTGTCCTGTTTAAACCTAGCCTTGTGGCTGTCTTTGTTACAGCAGCCCACTCTGCGCCTGGCTCGTGTACACGCGGTGGAAGGGAGAGGTGACCCCTGTGCTGACGGGACGTGCTGAGCACGGACACTGAGCACGTGGCTTTCAAAGTAAAGGGTGAGTGAGCGGATGATTAATTCAAGATCTAACCAGAACTCGCTGGAAAATAAAAAGAAGAATTTAGTCATCTGTCACCACTGTGTCGTCTGATATGAGGGGTGATGGTGGGAGCCTGAGCTCCGGGCGGTGGGGTCAGGTGCGCCCAGGTGCACCCACCGCGCTGCTCCACCTGCCTTACTCTCCGCGTGCAAAGCTGCTGTGGTCCCCAAGTCCCCCTCCACTCCTTGTCTTACTCCGTTCCCTCCTGCCTTTTCCCCCAGCCCAGTTTTCATTCCAATCCTAAGCAAGGGCCCTAGTTAGGAGCTGACCTCTCGGACCCGTCCTTCCCCCGAACCGTTGCCATGGAGACCTTCCTGCTTGCTCAGACCCTTCCCGGCGCCCGCCCCCCGCAGGGAAGAGGCCACCCTCCTCCCATCAGCTCTGCGCCCCGCCCGCCACCGCCTCTCCCCCACGGGTGCCCCCCACCTGCGCGGACACGCTCCCCGGGTCCTTTCTCCAGGCCCTTTTCCAGCCCATTCCTTTTTGCCTGGAATGTCTTCTTTGTCCAGCTTCCCTCCTCTCTCTGCCTGTTAAAATCCTGCCCTGATTTCCAAGTTTCAGCAAAACGCTTCTTTGCTCTATATGCTGTTTTGATGTTTCAGAGCCACACAGAGTCATGGATTCTGTCCTCTCTGTGGACACTGTCAGCGTCTGATATTGCTGTTATGGTGATTATCGCCCTTAGGTTAGGGCTAGATGCAGGCGGGAGGGTGGAGAGAATGTACTGGAATGAATGGTGACAAGGCAAGGGTGGCACCGTGCTGACGCGCTGAGTGCCCGCGGCGGCCCAGCCGCTATTCCGAGGGCTTGAACCGCCTCGACCCTTCCAAGGCCCACGGCGGGCGGCAGTCCTGTGGGGGGGGCGCGGACCGAGGGCTTTATGTGCCCCAGAAAAGCCATGGTTGAATCTTGATTCACTCTTGCGGGGGGCAGACCTTTGTTTTAATCCTAATTCAATAGTGGAGGTTGGGAACTTTAGTTAGATTGTCTCCACACGGATGTGACACACCCGGTTGTGGGTGTGACCTTTCGATGAGACTCAGATGTGACTCCACCCATTCCAGGTGGGTCTTAATTAGTTTGCTGGAGTCTTTGAAAGGGGAAATATTTTGGTGAAGACTCAGAAATAACACAGGTGACCCAGGGAGAGCTGACAGATGCTGACGTTTGGAAAATAGCAACATGGATGTCTGGAGATGCTGGAGGCCAGTAGACATCACCATAAGATGTTAAGCAAGCCAGAACCTGGAGAGAGCCACGGGAAGCCAAGAGGTGAAAGCCAGCCCTGGAGAAGTAAAGTGAGGAACCCCCGCAGGAACAGAAACTGAAAGCAACCGAGCCCAGGAGCAAGGGACCAGCAGATGCCAGCCATTGTGCCTTCCCAGCTGACAGAGGGGTTCCTGACCCATCGGCCTTTCTTGAATTAAGGTATCTTTCCCTGGATACCTTAGTTTGGACAATTTTATAGGCTTAGAACTGTGAACTTATAACTTATTAAATTCCTTTTATAAAAGCCATTCCATTTCTGGTATATTGCTTTCTGGCAGCTTACAAATTAATACAGAGTGGGTGCCCTTCTTCCACTTCAGAGATGAGGAAGTCAAAGGCACAGAGTAGTTAAGTAATCTTGTCACATCGTGACAATTGTACGATGTGACAAACAGGACATGTCCAGTCCAGCGCCAGCTCCATAACAGATGCTCAGCTTGTGCTGTCCATTGTTTGCAGGTCTCTCTCTTGTATCCATGGCTTCTCATATTTTTCTCTGTATATGGTGAGTGCCTATAAATTGTTCATGCTGAGACTTTTGTTTTGTCTTGGGTGTCACTGTCCTAATCATCCCTTGCCCAACACCTCACAGCACGAGGTAGAATAGTATAGTGTCCTGGGCAGAGAGCGCTGCGTGCCCACTAATGCTCCTCTCTTTGTTATTATTTTAATTACAACAAGAATACATTTTAACCCAAAATAAAGATTCATCTGTATGCCTCCCTTGCAGCTCAGTACAGCCTCATAACTAGGTTCTGGCCAGCAGGATGTGAGCTGAGGGCTGTGGGCAAAGAGCCTCTACTTCCCTTTGCCCCCTTCCTGCCACAGGGGTGAGGACGTGATGGTGGGATATCATGGACCACCTGGAAGGGGCAGCACCCTCAGATGGCAGAGTGATAAGGTCAAAGGACCCTGGTTCCTTACAGCTTAGCCCAGACTGATGCTTAACCTCTAACTGGTTTAAGCCATTGCATTTGAACCTCTGTTGCAGCCGCCAAACCTGCACCCTAAGGAGTAGTTGTGAGCCCAAGTGAGGCAAATTGCACTTCTTGGGAGCTAAGGGACCTTGGGGAAGAAAGCACAGGAAGCCCCGAGGTCTCCATCCCTCGTCTGTAAGATGAGAGAGCAATGGCACCAATGCCATGGGTCAATGTGAGGATAAGTGGGCTCATGTGTGCAAAGGGTTTAGTGTGATGCTTGGCACCCACGAAGAGCTCAATAAATACTAGCGATCACTGTCCTTATGAGTCAGCTGAAATTGCAGCTTTCCAGATACCTGCCCCTATATCTAGCTGGTGTGCTGCTTTTGTTCCTGAAATAGATGGTGCAATGATCTCATCCTGCCATGTTTATAGAATTTGCTGCACAAGTATGTTCTCCTCCAGCCCTCCCACTGATGTCACCCTTGCCCTCCCCCCCTGCGCCTTGTGTCAAAAGCCTAGAATGGCTCATCTCAGTCCCAGCAGGAAGCAGAGAAGAAAGTCACGCCACTGACACCATAACTCATTTCCAAGTTGCCTGGTGGATCTGCAGGTCGGACATCAGGCTCGACAGGAGCGCCGGGGGAGAGGGCCACCTCCCTCCTGAGCTCTCTTCCGGCCGGGAGCGCCGGTGGACACCATGCGTCTCACGTGCTCTTCACCTCCTCCCCGTGTGGTCCGTGCTGCTGATACAACTGCACGAATGACAACACTGAGGATGACAGACGTGTGTGGCCCCAGGGCGCACAGCTGGACGATGAAAGGCTAGCATGGCAAGGACGCTAAAAGAGATCCTGTCACCTGAGGATGAGAGAGCCCCAGCGTGCAAAATGAATTTCTTTGGCCTTTGGGGTAATTCCCTTCTGAGAAAAATTCTGTCCTCTGTCACCTGCCTGTTAGCCATGAAGCCTTCAAGGCGCCACTGTCACTGGGACTTACAATTCAGAGCACCGCAGGGGAGCAGAATTCTACTAAAGCCACAGCGGGTCTCAGCAGCACGCTCACCCACCCCCCAGGTTATACTCTGTTCTCAGGTTACATTTGGCTTTAAGTCAAAGGGAGTCCAGATTTTAAGAATGGATATTTGCTTAAATAAACATTAAAGAAGTGTTGCTAAAAACCATGCATCTGGGCTCAGGGCCTCTGAGGGACAGTGTGGGTCCCTTCCCCTGTCTCCGGACAGCATCTCAGGCCTGCAGCAGGTAAAAAGAGGAAGATCCTGAAGCTCAGAGAGGTCAGGCAGGTGAGGTGCTTTGCTCTGGTCCTGGCTTCCAACCAGGTAGCTTCAATTCCGACTTGATTTGTATATTGGGATTTTGTTTAAGATTTCATCTTGGAGGAAAAAAGCCTCTGCTGGTAAAAGACAAACAGAAAATGTGTTCCAGTTGTGCCATATCCTCGCCAAAACCACTCGTATATTAGAAAAAATATCCCTGATGAGGGACACACAATCCTGGGACCTAAGTCTACCTGCTGCCACACACACACACACATTGTGAGTTCTTGGGCAAATTCCCTTACCTCCCAAAACCTCAAGTTCCCCATCTGAAAAATGGAGATAAAAATGTCTTAATTTAGCGGGTTGTTTTGAAAACTGGAAATAATAGGTGGCTGCTGTCTTTATTCCACATCCAGAAATCTTTGAGCTGGCCTGGTTTCTCCCCCACTCCCGGCAGGAGGCACTTGGAAGAAAGGAAAATAGAATTTAAACAGCTCATTGATTCCACAGTAGAGACTCAGTGAAGTCAGCATTTCTCGGAATAAACTCCTCAAAAATAAGGTGCTTCTTAATAAGGTAGATTTCTGAACCGTACTCAGAGCTACAAAATCAAAAGTTCTGCCTTCACATTTTGAATTGGTGGCCCAGGTGATTCTCATGCATGCACAAGTACAGCAACATCGGTGGTTAGCAGCTGAGGGGGCCTGCACAACCCACCTGGATGGTTAAAATTAAAAAGGCTGACACTGCCAAATGTCACCAAGGAATTAGCAGCTGCAATCATCATGCACATCCTGGTGACTTTAAAATGGTACAAGAACTTTGGAAAACTGTTCAGCAGTATCAACCGATGGTAAAACATCCAACTTTCCTTTGAATCAGCAATCAAACTCCTAGGTGTATCGGCAAGAGAAGTGAGGGCCCATGTCAGCAGATGCGTGCACAAATGTCCCTAGCAGCCCTACTCATAGTAATCGCAGACTGCAAGCAGCTCAAATGCTCACCAACCAGCCAATGAATAAATAAATTGAGGTATGTTTGCATAGCCGGGAAATATTATCTAAGACTTGGAAATGGGTCAGAGAGATTCCTGGGCATCCTTAGAGCACAGGGCTGGGTGCTGTCTCAAGGATGCTACACAGATTATCTGAGTGTATGGGTGGGGAGAGCACTTTAATTGTCTTTCTACTATTTTATAACTCTGGAGAGATAGAAGATAGGTTATGTAAAGCTAGTAGCAATTCAAATGCTCCCTGTTCTTGTCAGTGGAAATGACTCTCGTTCACAGCAGTGCAAATGAATTCTCTCTGGTAGACAGTATCAGTCTCGGTAAGTCAAACTGCCATCGCAGCCTGTTTTTAATTGAAGAGTTGAAAAAAATCTTTGCTACATGGTCAATTTCTATTTGTATGAGTCATGTGTTTGCCTTTGGGAAATTATAATTTGGACATATAATGGACTCTCACACAGTCATATAAAAGAACAAACTACGAAGACACGCTAAAACATGGATGAGTTTCACAGACCTTATGTTGATCAAAAGAATCTAAATGCAGGAGTGCACATGCATATAAGCCCATTTATATGAAGAAGAAGAATGAGCAAAACTAACCTATGTCTTAGAGGTGGCAGTGGGATTGCACTGGCTAGGGGTGATAAGGGTATCACCTAGGAAAGGGCTGGGGGAATCTTCCAACGTGATGGGAGTGTTTTCTATCTTGAACTTGCTGGTGTTTACCTAAGGTTATAAATATAGGAAACCCATTAAGCTGTACATTTAAAATGTGTTCATTTTTCTGTAAGAAAGTTATACTTCAGATTTTTTTTGGAAGGCCAAAAACTACAAAAAAAAAAAAAAACAGCAACAACCATGAGAGGGCTGTGTTTTATCTTCTCAGATGTGCTGCTTGGCCTGAAACATTGCTGAGACTAACCAAACTGCCCTGAGCCCTGGGAAAGCTTCCAGAGCTGAGACCTGGGGGATGGAGGGCCCCGTGGCCGATCCTTTCATCATGCTGCAGCCGAGGTGGGTTGACCCAAGGATCCTCCTGAGCTGTGATGGGGACACACTTTGTCACTCTAACAGCTTCATTGCAGAGGCCGAGGGCAGAACTAACCCCAGGTCCAGGCAGCTAGAAGCAGAGAGATGCCTCTCATTTTAAAGCTCATTCAAGTGAATTTTAAAGAAGCCTGAAAGCGCTTCACAAGGAAAGTCTGTCACACATGATCACAAATAGCCATCCCCGAATCGGCCCTATTGTCAACATCTTTCCTACAAAATCAAATCAAAATGGAATCTCAGGCTAGAAAGAAAATTTCAAGGAAGCCTTAAGGGTCTTCCTCATGGGCAGGCATCACTCTATCCTCCCTCTAGAACAGCCTCACTAAGGAACAGCCCAGTCTTCAGAGTCATCAACTGAGCTTCTAGCTTCTCAATATTTGTAACCAGCCCTTACTAAGGACCAGCTTTTGTTACCAGATTTCTGTTTCCAGGTCCTTGGCCATGCCGTGAGAAAGAATTCAAGGGCACAGTACAACACAGAGTGCGCAGATGGAAAGTTGATTGACATTTCATACAGACTAGAAGAGGTGGGCGCGGGCATGCTCATGAGAGAGGCACCAAGTACCACTTCTGTTCTAGGGCAGGAAGCCTATCCAAGAAGCCAACTCCGCCCTGGACAGCTATGAAATTTAGGGGGAAAAATCCTTATATTCCTTCTAATGGGGATAAATCTGCCTTTTAATGTGAAATTCACTCAGCTTCTACTGAGTTGTTCTGCTTCTACTCATTGGAGCTGCAGAGAGCAATCATTTTCCCTTTGGCATGTGCCAACACTGGGTCTCTCCCATGGTAAACACGGCTAGCCTTCCTCCTGTAAGGTGACCAGCTGTCTGAGTTGGCCCGGCACTGAGGGGATTCCCAGGATGTAGAATTCTCAGAGCTAACACTGGGACACCATTCCCAGCAAACCAGGATGAGTTGGCCATTCTACTTTGCAGCATGATAACTGTGATGTCTGATGCACACATTGTTTTTATTTCCTCTTTACAAGGTTTTTCACATGACGACACATCAGTCAAAAGTCTTGTTGCAGGTGCAGAAACTGCACTTCCCCTGGCTTAGGCAAAAGAGGGAAGTCCTTGGTTCATGGAAATTAAAAGTCCAGGATTTCCAGGGGCTTGCACAGCGAGAGCTACCTCAGCACCCCCTCCATCTCCCAGCTCCACGTATTTTCATCTTACTTTTAGTCTCATTGAACTCTGTCTGTGAAGCAGTTCCAGGCTTTTATTTTCCCAGCAGAAAGCATTTTTTTTTCCTTCCAAGAGTTCTGATAAAACTGGAAGAATTACCTCACTGGACTAATGTAGTGCACACTCCTGTGACCAAAGAGGAATGACATGGGTTGAACAGGCTATGACTACCCCTTGAGCCATGGGATGGGGAAGGAGACAATTGTACTCACAGCATCTGAACTGATAGTAAAGGAGAGTCTTTCCTAAAAGGGAGATCTTAGAGACATTATGAGAAGGGGCAAAGACTGCTGGTCAGAAGAGGAAAATGGCCAACACACGCCCCTGCCCAGTGGGTCCCCCCATTTATTACGACACTCCGAGGGCCTGGGCCTGGTCTTCGAGTCATCTGTGGCATGTCCCTCACCGACCTCTCCAACCACCAATCCCCTCTTACATTCTTGGCAAACTCTATGATTTCTGTCCCTTAGTGAGTAATACCATGTCTTACCTTTTGTCTCTGTTTGCGCCATCTCTCCAGGGTGCCTGCAGAAAACCTCCTAGCTTTCAAAGGTCATGCTCTTCAGGAGATGTGCCTCACCAAACCCCAGGCCTACCTGCGAATGGCTCCTCGTTAAATGCTAATCAGGGTGGCTGTCTCGCTCCGATACCCTCGTTTATTACATTTCTGTCTCCCCATCAGGCTGTGACTCCCTGAACATGGAGGTCTGTGTCTGGCTTGTGTACTCAGTATCTGGTGAATGGAAAGAAGGTGGTCTTATTCACAGCTGAGACTGCCAGTTGCTCCCCTTTTTAATCAGCAACAGAACCACAACTTTATTCAATATGGCAATGCACCTAACTAAAAAACAACATTTTCTTGCTTCCCTTGCAGCTAGGTGAGGCTGTGAGACTACATTTTGGGAGATTTCAATAGAGGTGTCAGGTGGAACTTCTTGAAAAATTGTTACAAGGAGCTTTCACTTGTCCGTCCTCACTTCTCCTGCTGCCAGCCTGAAAGAGGACCTTGAGGTTGGACGTCTAGCAGACTTCTGGGATCACATCTGATCACGAGGATGGAAACCATTCACCAAAGAAGGCAGATCAGATAGATGAGCAGTAGGATCCCTGAGGAAAGTGGGAAGCTGCCATTGCAGTCCTTGATTGACTGTTCCAGACATCTCTTATGTGAGAAAGATCACCTGTCTCGTTTAAGTTACTGCTATTCTGTTTTTTTTCAGTAATATATGTTTTATAAAGCCAACTTAGTTTGAACTGATAACCTCTCATCTACTTGAGTGAAGAAATACGTGTGTGCATTCATGTATGTGCAACTGGTTAAATGTAGAAGGTAGATTAACCTGTTAACTGGGTTTAAACCTGAAGCTTCCTGGTTCCCCTCTTATGACAAGAGCTAATCTTGTCCTCCTCTTTAATAAAAGATGAAGTCATGAAGGATTAATAATGCTTTAAATGCAGCCATCCAGCCACGGTGCATGAGTGACTCTCGGGCGTCTCTGACCTACAAGCCCTGGAAAACGCCGAGGGAGACGATAGTTGGCCAGTGACCTGGGGAAGTTGCTGACAGACCTGCCTGTCCGTGGTGGAGACGCACGTCCCTCCACGCATGAAGCCTCTTTCTTTCCAGAGCAGGACATCCACGTCCTGAGTGGGAGGTGCTGAGATCCACCTGGTCTGCTTTAAAGTGGAACGCGGAGGGAGGGCGAGTGGGAGGAGGGAAAGCCCTGGGCCGTGCTGGAGAACCCAAGCAAGCCTGCTTGCTGGCTTCATCTGGTCTTCAGACCTTTGGGGACGCATGGAGAGCCATTGAAAGTCCCCAGGAAGTGGCAGCCGGGCCCTGCCTCTCTCTGTGATGTGGTGTGCATGCCCTTACCTGTGGAGAGCACCGGTGGAAGAGAGTGCCAACAGACCACCCGGCAGGGATGGGCAGGTCTGGGGGAACAAGGATAATTATCACTGGCTTTAGGGAGCACTTACTCTGCAGGGGGCTTCTTTCATCATCTCACTACATTTCACAGCAATCAACCATGGAGTTTGCATCTTCTCCATTTAGCAGGCCAGTGAGTGCATGCCCGTAGGTTCCTGATGACCTGAAGCTTCGGAGGGATTGTGTCAAAGACCAGGGATGCACGCCCAGCTCTCTGTTGGGAACTCTGGGGGCTGTGATGGTCGGTGCCAGCTGCGTACGGGGGCACTTTTGGTGGACTTCCCATCATGGCCTTATCTTTAGAACAGCCCTGGTGGATCAGTGCTGCACGTCCCACTTCAGGAGCGGGAACCGAGCCCAGAGACAGCGGGTGATCACCCAAACTCAAACAGATGCTAAAGGACAGAACCGGATTTCAGCCCAGGCTGATCCCAAAGCCGTGCTGTCAGTCACTCCACAAGTGTGCTGGGGGTAAGCACAGGCCCTACGCTGAAAAGGAGAGAAAGAATCCTTGGGATCAGAGCCACTTTCCTTTAGGAAGAGCCAGGGAGACTTAGCTGGGTACCGAGAGTGGGCCTAGGATACGATCAAACCCTTCTACCTAGATGGGGGCAGGTCAGGGCCCGCCTGCCGGGACCCTGGGGCTGCAGCTCAAGCCTGAGTGTACGCCTGCTGCAGCACGACGAATCCTGCCTACCTCGGTCAGGCTTGGCCGGGCAGATGGAGTGTGCACTTGGGAGCCCCAAGGATTCCAGGACTCAGCAGGAAACTGCTGGGGGGAGGCAGCGTCAGAGGCAAAGAAGGCACCCTTCTGCCCTTCCTTGAGGCTGGATGCTGTGTGACTCTGGACAACTTCCTTCCCCTCTCTGGACCTCAGCACACTCTGATTTTGCCACCAGCCTCCTGGTTGCTTCTGTTCTGACAGTCTAGGTTAGCCAGGAATAAATTGACCTCTGGAAATGGGGAAAATTCCTTGCGTCCTTCCTTCTAAGAGCATCAGTTATCAACAGTGCTGATGAGGATTCTGCAGTGGTCAGAGATGGGGGGCGCCCCCACCCCCGCCTTGGGAAATGGGGCTCTCAGCTTTGAGCCACCCTTAGATTTTGCAGAGATCGTTGTCTGGTGGTTTCTGAGCACCATGTCCCTTGCAGACCAGTTCTGATAGGCTCGCAGGGCGTGCTCAGAAGAAACCGGAGCTGGAATGACTTTCAGTAGCGTGTGCCCTTTCTGCTGTGTCCCCTCTTTTGGTCCCAAATTAGACACTTGAGCTACCCCCCCCCCCCCAGAAAGCTGGTCTGAGCCCCTGCTTCCTTCATCCCTGCCGCCCACAGCGGGCCCAGGGCAGGAGGGGATGCACAGGTTGCCCTTTCGCTGTGGCTGGGGTGTCACCTTCGCCCTGCCTCTGCCTCGTCCTGCGGGGCTGTGCCCAGCAGCCAGGCCCCCGGAGGGCAGGGAGCCGGCGGGCGCGGGATTCTCTCTCATCCATTATTCACACCAGTGCTTCCCTTTCTATTTTTAATGTGCAGCTTGTGGCGGTTCCCTCTGCCAGCTATTCTTAGCATCGTTGCTGCCAGCTGACGGCAGAGACAAAAGCATCAAGGCACCTTGAGAGTGACAAATGGCGATTTCATGATAAAAATAGAAAGGCTATTTTTCTCCCTGGAAAGAAAGGAGAAAACGTCTGCAGTGGCAGCGCCGGGGCTCGGGTTGAATTTATAATTGGAAGCAATAGCCTGCCGTGCACATCAAGAATCTCTGCGTCCGGCACACGCTCGTCCTTTGTCCCCGAGCAGACTCCCCCCTCCTTTGTGCAGCTTTCCTGAGGCTCCCTCCACACCTGCTGTGCCCCCCGCCCCACAGCTACACCTCCATTCTCCGGGTTCTCAAATGGCTTTGCAACTGTGGGCTGCCCTGGGATGTGATGAGAGCCGGGGCTCCCTCTTCCCCCCGCCTGGTCCTGAGAAAGGAGAAGCAGCCGCCTGGCCACACCCAGCCCAGAAAACTGACATCAGACAGGGCTACTCGGCAGCCACCAGAAAACAAGACAGAACAAGGCGACATCATAATGTCGCCTGAGCACAGACCCAGACAAGGCCACTCTGCCATTCACCAAAGCTCCAGCATCGCCGTCTCGGCTCAAGGTGTGGCTGTGGCTTCGTCACCAACCCCAGCCTTGTCCTCGCCCCGCTCAGCCCGCCTGTCGATGGAGATGGGCATGGGCTCCCTAGGGTGTCCCGTCATACCTGGGGGCACCCAACCTAGACCAGACCCCTCTTCCTTAGGTCTGCCCTCAGGTCCCCATCCGAAGCCCACATAGCTGAAGAGGGTCTTTCAGTGCCTCCGGGCCTGCCTGCGCCCCCGCTGCGAGCGGTCCAGCTGACCAGCGGCCTCTGCCGGGAGGCCTGGGCGGTGCCAAGTCTTGGGCACAGGAGAAGGCGAATACGTCTTGATGAATAATAGGAATAGCCAGGGTGGGGGCCAGGGATTGGTAAGCAACAGGCCCGAGAGGGAGCACCTCCTTCCCTTCTGTGCCAGGTGCCGGCGTGACTGCCCCTCGCCCCAGCCCACGCAGTGCTCCCACCGGAGCAATCACCCTGGGCTGTGCCTGGACTCCCCATCCCATCCGCCTCACGAGAACGCTACTAGTAGGTACTGGAGTTCCGTCCAACTTTGGGTCAGGAAGCAGAGACTCTGAGAAGTTAAGTGAATGTGCCCATCACCCGGACCCTGTGGGGTGGCGAGGGTAGGTGCCCAGGCCCAGGGGTGTCCCCCTCCCTGTGACCTTCTGCCCTCAGCACTGTGTGTGTCACGAGTGGGTGCGTCCAAACGCGAACCTAGACTTTACACCCCCAAGCGGAATTTACCCCGGGGACTCTCTCTTCCAAGTCCATCTTCAAATGGCAGGAGCAGAGGTGGCGGGAGGTGCAGAGGGGTGACAGAGCCAGGCGACGGTTGTACATCAACCGCCAAAGACAGCCGGGAGGCGCCTGCAGAAGCCCATCAAACAAAAGGAAATGCAGGCCCCTCGAGGGCGAGGGCCAGGGAGAGGGCCACAGAAGCGACCCCGGCCAAGCATTTGCTTTTTGCTTTGCCTGTGCTGAGCCCTTGAACCTTCACAACAGCAGGGCGAGGTGTTTTACCAGGAAGGAGGAAGAGGCCCGGGCCGCTCGCAGCTCATCCCAGATCACCAGGCAGTGAGTGACCAGGCCGAAGCTCTACCTCGACGCACCTGTGGCAGGACGCCCACTTCTCTCCTGACTCAGAAATTCCTCTTGCGCCTGCCTCCTCCAGCCCCACCTGCATCCTCTGGGGACCAGGCACCTCCATGGGGATGGGCTCGCCTTGGGACACCAACCCTCTGCCCTCTCCCTGCCTGGCCCCTCCTCCCTCTCTCATTTTCTCTGCCATTGCTTTGCTTCCTGTCCTCTCTTTGCACGTCTGCTTTCCTTTCTGCCTCTCTCTGATTTGCTCCCTCTGGCTTCCTTTTTCTGTCCATCTGTTTCTAACTCTCCCTGCCTTGCTGTCATTCTGTTTGTCCATCTCCCCACAAACATTCTTTTTTCTAATTGAAAGAGATTTCAGTCATCCTTTAATCACACATTGATTTTTTTTATCATATATGCATTTATCATCAGAATTGTCTTTGTTTCCTTTTTTGTGAAAAATAACATATATACATAAAAGCAATAAAATCCAAAGCACATCACAACAAGCACTCTCTTTTTAATGCAATGTTATTGAGATATATTCATGCACCATGTAATCCATTCAATCAGTGGTTCCCAGTATCACCACATAGCACTGCAATCATCACCACAATCAATTTTAGAACATTTTCATTATTCAAAAATAATAATAAGATAAAATAAAAATATAAAAGAAAATCCAAAACACTCCATTCCCCTTATCCCCTACCATTGTTGACCCCTAGTATTGGGGTGGTACATTTGTTACTTTTAATGAAACAGTGATATTAAGATATTACTGTTAATTATAGTCCATAATTTGCAGTGGGTGCATTTTTTCCCATATACCACTCTATTATTCCTCCTTGTAACAGTGTCAGACATTCGTTCTAGTTCATGAACGAATTTTTTTAATCACAGTCATCATCCACACAGGATTCTCTGTGTCATGCATTCCCGTGTTTCAGCCTCCAGCTTTCCTGCCGGTGCACACATGACTCACAACTGCCCCTCTGAACCGCAGTCACTCACAATTCAGCACCACTGTACTCACAACTCGCTACATCACTGCTGTCTGTTCCCAACCGATTAAGTTCAACCTAGTTCAATGTTCTGCGCCTATTCAGCATCCTCTCCTTGTTCCCCAGCCTAATTCTACCCCCTGGCAACCTGTCGTCTAGACTTTATGAGTTCAGCTATTCCCATTAGTTCATATTAGTAAGGGCATACAGTATTTGTACTCTTTGTCTGACTTATTTCATTCAACAAAAGGTCCTCAAAATTCAGCCATGTTGTTGCAGGCTTAGAACTTCGTCCTTTCGTATTGCTGAGGTCCATGGAACCTTACGGTTTTGAGGGAGAAGCTGTCCAAATGAAGGCATCATCAAGCAAGACTGTGCTTCCTTCCCTAAGACCAGGTGCCAGCAACCCTTGGCTCCCCTGCCCCATAGCAAGGCAGGCGATGGCAGCATCTGCTGGTCCCTCTTTTCTCTTCTGGGTTTTGCTGATATCAGCTTCTTGCTTCTGTGGCTTTCCTTCTCTCTAAATTCATCCCATTTATAAAGGACTCCAGTAATAGGATTAAGACACATCTGAATGAGGTGGGTCACGCCTGAACTGAGTAGCCTCATTCAAAGGTCCTACTCTCAGTGGGTCCCCACCCACAGGAATGGACTAAATTTAAGAACATGTTTTTCCGGGGTACATACAGCTTCAAACCACCACAGTCGTCCTCGACCCCTTTTATTCTCTTATATATCATATCTAATTTAATAATAAATTCAAGATTCGACCACTTCTCCTAACCTACATTGCAATGCTCTGATGCTGGGTATTCTCCCTTCCCGTCTTTTACTGCAATATCTTTTCAGTTGGTTTTGTTGCTTCAGCCTTAACTGTTCAATCCGTTGCAACCCAGAAACCAGAGTTATCTTTTTAAAACACAAGTCAAATCCTGCTGCTCCCTCTGCTCAAAACTTTGCAGTCACTTTCCAGTTCATTTAGGGTAGAGGCCAAGTTACAATGACCTACAAGCCCCGGAATACTGGTGTCCTGTGTTTTCTCTTACCTCGTGTCTTTTTTTAAAAAATATTTTTATTGAGAAATATCCACACACATACAGTCCAACCATATTATATAATCAGTGACTCACAGTATCGTCACATGGTTGTGTATTCTTCATCATGGTCATTTTTAGAACATTTACATAACTCCAGCAAAAGAAAAAAAAAGACCTCATACATCCCATACCCCTACCCCTCCCTTCACTGACCCACAGTATTCCAATCTATCCAATCTTTACCCTTTACCTCCCCCTATAATTTATTTTTAGCCTTATTAGTAGTAGTAGTAGTATTTACTCATCTGTCCACACCCTGGATAAAAGGAGCAGCAGACATAAGGTTTTCACAATCACAGCCACATTATAAAAGCTGGATCTTTATACAATCATTTTCAAGAATCAAGGCTACTGGAACACAGCACAAAGTTTCAGGTAATTCCCTCCAGCCACTCCAATACACCATAAACTAAAAGAGGATATCTATATAATGCATAAGAATAACCTTCAGGCTAACCTCTCAATTTGTTTGAGATCTCTCAGACACTGAGACTTAATTTTGTCTCACTTCTCTCTTCCCTCTCTTTTTGGAAGGCGTGTTCCTCCACCTGCCTGTCCTCTCTCCCGCCACTGCCCCAGGCTCCAGGGTCTAGATGAGGGGATGTAATCCAAGATGAGATAGCAGCCCGCTCGGCCCTCAGCCACAGAGCTGGCACCCACAGACTGAGCGTGCTGTCGGACTGACCTGGGAACGAAGGGGTCCGGGAAGACGCATCGTCAGAAACGCGGTGCCTAAAACGGACAAGTACCACTGTCTGATAGATCCCAGGACCCTGAGAATGTGCAGGTTCCTGTCCAGTGAGCATTTTTCTCTCCTTTCCAGAAAGTGAGGCACTGAGCTTCTCAGCAGCCATCGTCGGCCGCGTCATCAGAGTTGGGGCTGGTAGGCGACCCGCCCCCCCGGGGCCCTCCCTGGCCTGGAAGGCCCAGAGCCCCTGCCCTTGGGCTTCTGGCACAACTTCTCCAGGTGCCTGGACCCACTGGGCCAGACCAGAGCATGTCAGGCAGCGGCCGGGCCAGCTCCCTCCTGTCCCCTCCCTGCCACTCTGTCTGCCCCGAGCCTCCTGCTCTCCCAGGCACCCTCCCTTTCCCAGCTGATCCAGTTGGTCCTGCCCTTGAAATCTGCCCCCAGCCAGACCCCGTCGCCCCTGTGCCTGGCTGCCAGCCAGGACCTGGCACGCCGCCTCCAGGTTGCCGGCAGCAGCCTCCTCACGGGTCCCCTCGCTTCTTCCTTGGCCCCACCCCAATCCATTTTCTGGCCAGCAGCAGAGTGACCCTATTAAAGGCGAGAGGGGTGCAGGGGTGCTCAGTGATAGGACTCTCCCGCATGGCAGGCCCGGGTTCTATTCCCGGCCTGGGCACTTCCCAAACAAAGAAACCAACGAAACCAAACAAGCAAAAAATTCAACAAAGGGTGCTGCGATAACAGGATAGTCACAGGAAAAGGAATGAAATGAGACCCCCACCAAACAGCATACAAATAAATAAATAAAAGTAAAGGCGAGATCGTAAGCCCCTTTGTTCAGCCCCTCCCCCACCCCACCATGGGAGCCAGAGGGAAAGTCTCCATAGGGTCCCGGGGCCCTGCCTCCTGCCCCTCCCCCTCCGGACCCCAGCCCCAGCCCCGTGCTTTCCTCTTCTCCAGGGCTCCGCGTGTGCCCGGCCTTGCAGCCTTGCCCTTGGGGCAGCCTGAGGCTCTGTCCCCACAGTCCTTTCCTCTGCTCCCTATCCGCCTTGCAGTCTTTGCTCAACGGCTGCTTTCCCTGAGGCCCTCCTCCCTCCTGCTACTTAAGTGCCCCCCCACTTTTCCCAACCGCCCCCCCAACCCACGAGCAGCGTGTCCTCCCCCCACAGCACAGCTGTCCCTTGTCAGCTACTCCTTGCCAGCCTGTGGGCCCTGTGAGGCCTTCTGCCCTGCTCAGCCCCAGCTCTAGCAGTGCTGGGTGTACAGTCGGTGCTCAGCAGTGCTCGTGGGCTATGAGGGAGGGAGGGAGGCATGCCAGTCTGGGTTTGAGCCCCATCTCAGCACTTCCATGCACTCATATAAGTGTCTCCTTGAGCAGGACACTTTCCTGGGTCCCTCCTGCCTCACCTGACAGGTGCATGTGACACCTCTACCTGCATGGAAGGCGCTGAGCACAGATTCCTATAATGGAGGCACAGCCAATGGGGCCAGTGGCGCTTCGTTCAAGCCAATAGTGCCAATCACATTTCTCTGCCAGCAACTGGTTCCAGAACAAATGTGTGACCTAATTCTAGTAACTGAGACATGGGCAGAAGCCTTCTGGGGGGCTTGCGGGGAAGCAGCTTCCTCCCCCCTAAAAGTGAACCCCGGGAGAGTGGCTCTCCCTCCCCCTCTCCCTGTCACCTTGTGGGGACATGACTCTGGGGACATGGCTGCGGCCAGTGCTGCAGGCCCAGGCTGAGGCAGCCCCGAGCTGGCCGAGCCCACCTTGTCACATGCGCAAAGCGCGTCCTTGCTGCGGAAGCCAATTCAAATCAGAGCTCCTGCCACTTGCACCCGAAAGACTGCAGACCTCTTCCCACACACGCACAGGCGCCTGCTCCTTAAGGCTTCTTCTCTCTGTCCTGGCTGAGGCACCCGGCACCCGGCACCCTGCCACCCCGGTCCGCTCACTCTTTGTCGTAGTGCTACATGGCTCGAATCATGACCTGCAGGTGTGTGACACAGGGGACGACGAGAGACTTCGCAGAAGGTAAGCGCTTCAGGTTGGGGAAAGTCTGCTTCTGCTTTACACTATCACTCTCTCAAATTGTGCCTGGCACCCGGCAGGCATTCAAAGAATATTTGCTGAATAAATGAAGAAGTGTGATTTCTTCTTCTCGACCCTCCACCAGCCTTAATTTATAGCCTCTGCTCTTCAGGTGCAGGGACTGGAGTCCAGGGAGGCTAAAGGACTTGCACACCACATTGTTGGACAGAGGAGGCACCAGGGTCAAGGCCAGGTGGATTGAGTGCCATGCCCTTGGCTCCCTGCCTGGTGGGCGCACAGGCGTGTGTGGGTGTTGGGGTGGGGTGGGGGATCAGCCCTCGTGTGGTGTGTGGTCTCTACAAGTCACGGGCATTACTGGAAGTAATGGGAGAGAGATGACTGTCCCATTTCACTCTGCCCTGGCCAGCCCATACCTAGAGATGTGTGTTAAACTGCTAGCACCATACTTTGGCTAAGAGGAACATATTTAGAGGAGAAAAACCAGGAGGATGAAGGGGCTAATAGTACAAGGAGCTAGAAATGTTTACAGAAAAGGGGACGCCTGGGGGTCAAAGGAGGGTGTGAGGAAGGAAATAGGGATTTCCAGGGCAATGTTCCCTTTGATCCCCCGTGCTCAGCTGCTAAAGGAGTTGTGTGCCAGCTAAACAGTCACCTGTCCCACCACTAAAGAAACAAGCAAGTACGAAATCTGGGTCTCCCCCTGTGTGTGTGTGTGTGTGTAATTTTATATAAACGGGATTATATGAACTAGAACACAAATAAGAGCATCTTGAGATAGCACAAGGAAGTCTTCAATAACAGATTTCTTTAAAGATTTCCCACCACACTGAGATAGTAGTTCAAGACTTTAGTTATACCTGCCTTTTTTTTTTTTTACTCACCTTTGAACTCTTTCATCATAATCATCTCAGATCAGCCTGGAGTTCCTGTACCAGGCAGCTTTGGGATTTCCTTCTCTGCTCCCCGGTGGCCACACCAGGCCCCTGAGTTCTGCTCTTTCATCCTCCTGACAGCAGTGGTCTTGTTGTTCTCAGGATAGATCCTTTTACATTTCACACACAGCAGTTCCTCCTGGACACATCTCAGCCTGGCCCAAAATGGAGCTGGAGAACCTGAGTGCCACCTGAGGAGGGGCTGTCCTGCAAAAGAGGATCATAACTGTCCTCAGTGGGCCACAGGGTGAAAACCACAGAAAGACTGATTCTCGCAGGTTTTAGGAAGAAACTTCAATTTTAGGCCTAGCTGCTCACAGAAGCAGTGGACGGGCTCATGAGGTGGGGAGTGTGCAAGCAGAAACCAGCATAGGGAGTGTGCAAGCAGAAACCAGAACCACTTGGTAGAAAGGTTTTGACCCCCAGCTTGGGGTGCGTGTGGGTCTGGGGGACCAGGAGCAGGGAGGAATGCTCATTCAAGTCATTGCAGAGTCTGATCCAGAAGCTTCACCCTCCCCCAGATGACCAGGACCCCTCACGAACACCCACTGATGTACATGCATGAACGCTGCTGTGCTCGGTAAGATACAGCCTCACTTTAAGAAGTTCACCAAAGCGGTAGCAGCTTCTGTGGCTGCATGGCTTCTCAATCAAGGGGTGCTAAAAATGCAGCTACTATTATTCAGGGATCTGTGGAATTTCTTGACCCTAAAAGTGACTTCTGATTCTTGAAAAGGTTGAGACTGCAGCTTTAGCAGATTCAAACTTTAGATGGGAGAGATCAGATTAGACATTTTAGTCCCTTCCAGTCCAATTCTCAGATCTAAGTAAGCATTCACCTTTAAGCTAACATTTCAACAAAAGAAAGAAAAGAAATAAACAATAGTGAAATTTTTGTTTATGCTACTTATTTTGTCATTGAGAGATGGATTATTTAAAAAAAAAATCAAAGGAGCATGTCCATTACAAAAAAAAAAAGGGAGATTACATTTAGTAATTCAATTGTCCATGTCATTGATGTTAATATAAGACTTTAAAATCCATTTGAATAGGGCCACTCAAATGCCACTTACAATGCCCTGAACTTTGGACATCAACCAAAGTGAAGCAGGCATCGTTCTGGACATCTGCAGGGATAGTGACGAGTCCTTTATGGAGACGGGAGTCCAGCTGGGGTTGAAGGAAATTGAGGCAGCTGTCCGCACCTGCAGCCGAAGTTATTTAAGTTAGCTATAAGTAAGAGCATCTGAGTGCTGTCAAATTAGACAGCTCTCGCTGGATGGGCTAAAGGCTTTCCTAAAAGATGGAAATGAATCCTCATTTTTGTGGGACTTCTATTAGAGAACACCTGGACTCTTATCTAGCAGGCCCAACAGTGCCCAGAGAAAGAACAGGAAGTTTAATGAAGTAAAAATTGCAACTGTATGCTCAATACAATCGTGCAGTGTACGGTGGCCTGCTTTGGGATAATGGGCCTCATTGCCCACCCATTCATGCATGCTTTTATTCAGTCATCCATTCAATTCAACAGTTTATTGACTCTCTGACGGGCACTGTATGGGCACTGGGGGTCCAAGCATAAAAAAGGCACTGCCCAGGGGTCTCAACATGTAGGGCAGGGAGTGATTCACCTCAACCAAAACAGCAGGGAAAGAGAGAAGAATGCGAACTCCAGAAATTGTCACAGTTGTCGTTTGGTGTAGACGGGCCACCCAATTTCTCTGTATCTAGAAAGTGGGGAAATGGCTTGGGGCTTATTCAGCGGGGGCCTCTCCCTCCTTCCCTTCTGCCCCCCTGTAGTCCCATCAGCGGGAACCAGCCGGACGTGCCTTTCCAGGGGCCGCCACGCGCTGCCTCCTCATTTCCTCCAGCCCCAGTCCCATGTTTCCTCAGCAAAGGCATGTTGGGTGAACAAATAATTTATTAACTAGCTTAATTAATTAGCATTTACAGTCTTGAATCATCATCCTAGTCTTCTTCACCCTAGCCTTTTCTTTTAAAATCCCTCTTTGTATTTTAATATATTGATACCTGTGATAAAAAAGTGAAAGTCGATTAGAAAGATTTATGAAAGCAAATATTACCACCCTCCCAGCCTCCCACAGCGCTGAGATAACCAGTACTATTAGCACGTATTTTTCATAATTCACACAAATATAAAATCATCTATAAAGATTTTGTCTTTATTTCTTAGCTAACTAGAACCATATCATACACATTTTTTCAGCAACTTGCCCTTTTCACTTTTAAATATGTTAGAAAAATACAAGTCCATAGAGGATAACAACCTATTCATTTTCTTTATTCATATGAACACAGAAAACACATCTCCACACCCACAAATATAGACACACTGTGTTTATTTGGGCTACATTTGACTGCAAGTGACAGACAACACAAGATACCTCGATAAGCAAGGCTAAAGTTTATTCTGTCTCATTTAAATGTGGTCCAGAGCTGGGCTTCCCTTCTCTCAAGAATTATCTCCTTGGACCCTCTGTTACCCAATGAGGTGGAAAATGAGGCTCAGAGACGACAAAGAAAAACTCATGAAATGGGCAGACAACGTATGAAAATACGGTTCAGCTTAAAGAAAACATCGGTTCAACCAGGAGAAGGATATTTTAGATTAATAAATGGATGGAGCAGAAGGAATCAGGAGTCATTGGGAAGGACTTTCAGATGGTTGGATTCAGCGTTTTGTTTTGTCTGTGCCTGGTTCTTATTTTCCTGAGCTTCTGCTGCTGCGGCTGAGTTTGCTTCCTTCCCCGTGGGTTTTCATATTTGCTGCTTTAACAGTTTCATAGCCCAGATACATATATTTAGCACCCTGAGCTTCTCACCCTCCTCTGTGCCTGTAGCTTCCCTGCACTGTGTCACTGCAGTGAGGATTTCCACCTGGAGACACCACCATCACATCCCAAACTCACGTTCTGCCCTATCTCCCCGTCCCTCCTCCCCCTCCTCCTCCCCGTCCCTCCTCCCCCTCCTCCTCCCCATCCTGGCCTCCCAGGTCACTATCTACAATTGCCCACACCGAGTGGGCTGCTCCCTGCCCAGCCTTCTGCCGTTACCCTTGTCCATCTGCCGGCCCTCAGCATGCCCCTCCTTCCCTCCTCCGGCCCCCCAGCCTCCCTAGCTCAGGTTGCATCGCCTACTACTGGGGCCTCTGCAACAGTTTTTGCCCTGGCCTTGCTGCATCCAGTAGAGGCTATTTCATGTCCAGTCCTTTTGCTTTGGAAAATGCATTTTCCACCTAACAAAATCAACTTTGATTGGTTTCCCCAGAACCAGACCCTGACAGCGGATGGATTTCCAGGAGAAATGGTCAGGGGGCTGGGGAAGTAGAGCAGGACAGGCAGGAGCAGGCGAGGTGTGGGTGCCCACGCAGGCCTTGCTGGGGAGCTGGGGTGCGAGGCATCTGCAGAGGGTGGCTGCACAACCCCCTGCCGACCAGGCGGCTGGAGACCAGAGGCCCAGGTCAAGGTGGCCGCAGGGCCATGCTCCCTCTGAAACCTGTCAGGAGGCTCCTCCTGGGCCTCCTCCTGGGCCTCCTCCTCTGCCTCCTCCTCTGCCTTCTCCTCTGCCTCCTCCTCTGCCTCCTCCTCTGCCTTCTCCTCTGCCTTCTCCTGGGCCTCCTCCAGCTTCTGGTGGGTTCTGGGCTACCCCGGTGCTTGGCGGTAGCACCGCAATCTCTGCTCCCTCGCCACTTGGCCTTCTCCCCTCTCTGGGGGTCTCTTCTTCCAGGTTTCTCTCTCCTTATAAGGACAGCAGTCACACTGGATCAGGGCTTATCCAAATGGAGTGTGGGTGGCCCCAGTTAACAAATCCCATCTTCTAAGACCCTATTTCCAGATGGGGTCCAGGCACCAGGGTAAAGAATTGAACAGATCCTTTTGGGGGAGACAAATCAGCCCATAACAGGCCTCCTAACACCTGGGGTCCATTCCAAGCATGACATAAAAATTATTGCGCTAAGTAATTCTGTGACCATGAAGCAGTCATTTGACCACACGCTGAAAGCTCCGCTGCAGCCTCTCTGCCCCAGGCCCCTCTGACCTTCTGTCAGTAAACGGGATTGTACAACGTGGGGTCCTTTGTCACTGACTTCCTTTACTTAGCATTGTGTTTCCAGGGTTTACCCATACTGTCGCATGTGTCAGAACTTCATTCCTTTGGTGCCAAATAGTACTCCATTTTATGGATGACAGCAAATTTTATTTATTCATTTATCTGTTAGTGGACATTTGGGTTGTTTCCATTTTTACCTACTATGCATAATTCTGTGATGAACAGTCATGTACAAGTTTTTGTTTGGAGCGCATTTTCCATTTTCTTGGGTAAATACAGAGGAGTGGAATTCCTGGGCAGCATGAGGAATGCACCAGGCTGTTTTCCAAGGTCCTGGACCTTTTTGTGACCAGATTCCCCCCAGCTCTTCCCCTGATAGGCTCTGTTCAGCAGGAGGCCTCTGCACACTCAGGCCCCAGGCCCCACCTCAGCTGGCTCCCAGCTCAGTCAACCGTGGGGGCAGAGGTGGGAGACAAGTGAGATGGAAAGAGAAGCCAGCAGTTCCCTCCTCTCTCCCCTGGCCTCTCCAACCAGCCTGCCTCCTCGTGGCCACTCAAGGTCCAGCGTCCCGTGTGAGAGCCCAGCCCTGAGCTTCGACCAGCACATCACCCCCACCCTGTCCCCCTATGGGTGGTGGGGTGGCTCACTGCCGTTTGTAACGTTGGGCTGCCTCACCATCCCGCTCTTGGCTTCTCAGTCCTTCTGTCATCTGTGTAACCAAGCTGAATTCTCTCTCTCTCTCTCTTTTTAGCACATACAGCTGTTTCTATTTTCTGGACTCCATACGTTGCAGCATTACCAATGACTTCCCATACTGTGTTGTAATTGCATTTTTATTGTTCTGGGCCTCCAGCCAGGCTGTAAGTGCCCTGGGGTGGCACTACCTGGACCATGCATACCTTGGTACCCCAGACCGCCGGACCTGAAATTGGTCCTCAGTAGATATTTGTTGAGTAACTGAAAGGCAAATGAATGAAGAAATGGGTAAAATACCAACCACTTTTCCTGGAAATGGCCCAGGAAGCTCCTCCACTTCTCTCTGCCTTGTCTCACTCCAAGCCCACCTCTGGGAAACCTCAAACTTCTGTTCCCTGGCGCTGGCCTCATCCCGAGCTGCCTCCCCAGCATGGGGCTGGCGTGGGGTTTGCCCACACTCTTCTGTCCCCCCGTGGCCCTGCAGGCTCATGCAGGGGCCTCCCTCGCGCTGCCCCTACAGACCCCAGCCACGATCCCCGCCACCGTCCAGCACCCAGGGTGGACCTGGTCTTTGCTCCACACAATGAGGGGAGTGGTCAACATCAAATCTGAACCAAAAATACTTGAAATGCCTTAGCATTCTGGGGCTGCTATTTAGGCCTCCCCTATATAATTTAGAACACAATGTGTAACCAAAGCCAGGTAAGACCCTTAAATTGCTTACGTGAAAAAAAATGGGACTTCTGCCTTCAGCCCGCCTCATCACAGCTGTCCTTATTAAAGTCACCAAAGACCCCACATCACTCAACACTTTGGTCAATGCTTGGTCCTCACCCAGCTTGACCTCCAGCCGCACGCTGCCCAGGTGACCCCTCCCTTCTCCCTCACCCGCTGGCTGCACTGGGCTTCCAGGGGACTGCCTGCTCACAGGCATCCTCCTGCCTCCATGGCTGGGCCTCCCGGTTCCCCTTCACGTGGTCTTGCTCATATTCCCTCCCTCTAAAAGCTGGAGCGGGCTCAGCCCATGCAGCCCTTTGATTTCCCAACTATTCTCACTCCCTTGGTGACCTTGTCCATCTTATTGCTTTAGACACAATCTATGTGTGGTTGACCCCAAATTGATATTGCCAATCCAGGACACTCCTTTTAACTCCACACCCATATATTAAAGTGCCTAAGTCACATTTCCATTAAGGCACATCTCAAATATAGCATTTCCGAAACTGAACTATAAACCTGCCCTTCCTTAGTCTTCCCCTTGCAATAAATAGCATCTCCATTCTTCTAGGTCCATAGGCCAAAATCCTCAAAATCATCCTTCACTCTGCTCTCTCAAACTGGCGACTTGATCCGTCAGCAAATCCTATTGGTCGTATCTTCAAAATCTACCTACAAACGGACCTCTTCCTCTCCCCCACACCCCACTGTCACTGTCTTAGCCCAAGCCATTTCACCTCTTACCCAGGTTATTGCAGTGATTTGTAACCGGGCTCCTTGCTTCTGCCCTGCCCCTCTACAAGTCTATTCTTGACATAAGTTCCTGAGTAAGCCTCTTGCGGTGTAAGTCAGATCCTGTCACTTTTCATCTCTTAACCTCTGTTGGTCTCCCATTGTCACAGACCAGAGCCACATCTTTATGACATCTTTGGCTTTATGTGACCTGTCCCCACCCCACCCTACCTCTGCAATCTCATCTGGCCACCATGCTCACCTGGCTTCTACCACACTTGCCTTTGTGCATGGCACATTCCTGCACCCGGTCCTTTGTACTTGCTGCTCTCTCTACCTCCCAGGTCTTTGTTTGAATGCCCCCTTCTCAGGGAGGCCTCTGCAGGCAGTCCGTCAGGACGCGCCCTCCCTCTCTCCGTTCCCCTTACTCCTCCCTGCTTTAATTTCTCACTGAGACCCTATTCTTACCCATCATCTTTATTATCTGTCCCCACCCCTGGCCTGGCCACACTTAAACGTTTCCAAGAACAGATAATATTTCTCTCTCCTCCACTCCCTGGTATATCCCCAGGGCTTAGACTGGTACTTGGCACTCACCGCATCTACAAAGATTCGGTGTATCGTGAATGAAGAGCTCCACGGGCGTGTGTCTGTGGAGTTCCCACCCCACTGCTGACAGCGGGGCTGAGAGCAGGCCCTCGCCTCACACGGACCCAGGCACAGACCCGAGCTCTGAGAGGGAGTGGCTGCATCACCTTGATTGAAAATCGCACCTGTAAAGCAAGGATTACTGTTCATATCTCATCAGGTCCTGAGAAGACTAAGACACAAAACATGGATGTAAGATGTGTCACCCCCACCTGTGTCATCATGTGAATTCCATGTAGCTACTGGGTGGGTGGTGCCCGAGAATCAGATCATTTTAAAGTCTCTAATATTCACAGTCCTGGGTACTTAGTCTCACCTCTGAAATTAGCTGCAAAGTGTGAAAGAAGCTAGCTAGCTGGCTTTGATTTTGCACCATGAGGTCTGAGATGTTACCTTATTGTGTCAATCAATAGATAATTTTAGTAGATACTTAACAAGATTTAAATAGAAATTTAGGGTTATTAATGAATAATGAGAAATAAAAGGTAGGAAAAAATGTCCATTTTCTAGGCTTCCTTTTCCAAACCACCCTAAGGAATCCTTTTGCATAGATAGTTCCCTTTAGTATTTAATAATTAGTTTCCTCTTGAGCTCCTACATCCATTTATATTGAGTTAATTTAAATATCTAATAAAACCCCCTACTCTATAAGGCAGCATCATTGACCTCCTATTTACTTTTTCATTTCATTTCATTCACTTATTCCATCCAACCATCCATCCATTCATTCATTCATTCATGGAACAAGCTTCCAGGCATCTAATAGGTATGAGACTCTGCTGGAGCCTGAGGGTAATGCAGAGGTAAATAGACACGACTTTCTTAAAGCATATGATTCCACAAAGCATGGAGGTTAAAGCTCACAGACAAATGCCCACAATCTAATATTGAAAGGGATCCAGAGAGATCTAGAAACGAGATAGGATAATTTAGAAAAGAGAGCAGTTTTGTTTCCATGCAGTCACTCAGTTGCTTTCACCATTGTGTGCAGAAAAACATCAGGGGTTAACAAATAAGATCCCATACTGCTTCTACTCTCCAGATGACCCTGGCTGTTCTCTCTCAGGTCCCTTCTAACCCCCTACTGCGCATGCCTCAGACCCTCATCCCAATCCTTACTCTACAAGGCAAATCAGCATGAATAAGAAACTCCTCAATGGAGCAGGCCCTTCCTTGGTTTCTCCTTTGTCGTTCTCCTGTTCCAATTCCCACCTCTTCCCTATCCTTCGAGCTCTTCACATAATCACCTTCCTGTAATCACGGCTACAGGTAGGGATTCTTCAAACCTGTCTCAGGAAGGAAAAATCTCCAAGGCTACACTAAACAGCACCTTGTCCATAGGATCATTTATTTCATTAACTGCAATGAAATTAATTATATGCATATAATAATAAACAAAAAAATGTGACTATGGAGTCTAAATGCAGCATAAACAGTTCCGTTATGACAAAAAGACCTGATCTAGACCTGCCATCATGGCCCAGAAGGAATGGGGGAATATGCATGAAACTGGATTCTTGGGAGGCTTGATCAAGAGGGGCAGGACATAAAACCAGATAGACAAGTGTTTATTGACTCAGGCGTACTTGTCTGAGATGCAGAATTTAATATCCTGCCAGAGACCCCAGGAGATGTGTGAACTCGTGACTTAAATGCATCCTAGAAGCATAGAAAAAGCAGTGCCTTATGCTGGACAAAGTAGAATGGTAGAACTGCTGCAGCAGGTATTGGAGAGAGGGATTGAATGACTCAGAGATTTGGGCATGCTGAAATTGATTTATCACATCCATTTCAGGTCAGACCTATCAGATGATTCTTGGGAAGGCTCAGAGGGCAAACCATTTATCAAGGACACTAGGAATGCTTTGTTGAGAGGGCACCAGCCTCATTAAATGCTCAGAGTGGGACCTCCTCTGTAGATCAGGTGGGTGTAATGGGCAATGGGTGGTAATTGGCACTATTGGGCATAGGCGCATCAACTCTTGGCTTGTAGTTAGCAATGGAGATGAGGAGGCCCTAAAACGATAGGGGTCAGGTAAGCACTTAGCTGCCAGCAACCAGAGCCTTGCGACTATTACAACTGTCAGACAAGGGGGGGCCAGCATGCAGAGAATTATGGGGATGGTTAATAGAATATGGCATTCCGGGGGTAAAATTGCTGGGCAGTGGACAAGGCTAATACTCATATTTTACTAGAAGAATAAATCAAGGATGAATGACCAGGAGGAGTCTTGAGGGAAGTCATCCAATAAAAACTTATATTTATAAGTAAATTATAATTACCTGTCCAATTTCCAGACCACAGGCTATTCTCATGCTCAGATTCCATTGACTGAAGAGGAAGGTCCTGACAGTACAACAAATTTACATGGTAATGATTTCCCTAGAATGGCCAATTATTTGAGGAACTACACTGAAAAAAAGGGACATACCCAGATATTTCAAAGACCATTAGACACGGAGTCATTGACTTTGATATTTAAAGATCCAAAGAACCATCATGGCCTCCCTGTTAGAACGGCGATACATTGGGGCAAATAAGAAATAGATCCTGGCCAAGGTCTGGCTTACAGTGAGCCCACTGGCTGTGGGAATCCATTGGTGGTAACTGTCCTGGTGCTTGAAAGCTTAATTGGTGAATGTGTACTTTGGATCTGTGGTCTATGGAAAGACCCTGATCATTAGGAGAAGGTGGAACCAGCTGGGGGAAAATGACAGCTTGCCATTTTTAGAAGCAAAGGTGTCCTAAAAGCAAGGACTCAGATGCAATGAATATACAAAAGGCAGCCAGACTTCAAGACCACAGTCATGCTAGCAAGCTGATGAGCTCACCAGCCCATCTTATACTGTCATAAGAGGAGGTCATTAGAAAGCCTGGCAGATGAGAGGGCTCTGCCACTCAATTCTTAGGTGATCCACTTTGGTACCTCCTGATATACCATTGTCACTATTGGGCAAGGGAAGAAATGGGTAGGGACATCAACTCTGGCCTTAGGAAAGCATGGTAACTAGGGTCCTAGCTTCTTGTAAATGAGGGTCTGAGTCATCCCACCAGGTAAACCACCAGGGGCGTAACAGAAGGTGAGGGGATCTAAAATGAATAATGGGAGAGAGAGATGATGAGTATCAGTTGTGTCCTTGAGACCACTGCAGTGGCAGAGGATGTAGTTGTTCCCACTAACTTTTCTCTTCTAAGTTTCCCAAGAGGAAGAGAAGCTCCAAAGAATCTTGGAGGACTAAATGCCTGAACGTATGTGGAGAAGCAGATTCAAGCAGCACAAGGGGTTGACTGTGGCAGGTATGTAGATGTGTTGCTCAGTTCCTTTTCCTAGGAAGAACTTCCTGCCAGTTGCAGGGAGTGTGGTCAGCATACAAGCCTCCAATTGTTTGTTCCTTTAGGGCTTAACTGAGCTGCCTCACCTAAGATTACATCCCACGTCACCAAGGCAGACTGAGTCAGATGGCAACAGTTACTGGTTGCATTGCGTCCGTCCAAAATGAGATGTTGAAATCCCAATCCTCGGTACCTGTGAACATGACCTTAATTGAAATTGGGGTCTTTGTAGCCATAATCAAGTGAAGATGAGGTCATACTAATTAGGCTGGGTCCTAATCCAATATGAATGGAGTCCTTATAAGAAGAGAGAAGAGCCGCAGATGTAGTCACACGTGGGAGAGGGTCAAGGGAAGATGGAGTTAGGGACTAGAGTTGTCCAGCTACAACTCATGGAACACCAAGGGTTTCTAGCCACCACCAGAAGCTGAAAGAGACAAAGGAAGATTCCTCCACTAGGAGCTTCAGAGGGCATGGCCCTGCAGGCATCTTGATTTTGGACTTCCAGCCTCCAAAACTGGGAGGGAAAAACGTTTGTGGTTTAAATGTCAGAGGTTGTGGCACTTTGTTCCAGCAGCCCTAGAAAACTCAGGCAGTTTCAATCCCACTGTTGCTAGTGTCACAGCTGTGCACTCTCCAGTGAGATTGTGCTATGCTGTCCTCATGCATTTGTAAGTCGGCCCTTTCATGAACCCTCCTTCCACTATCCTACTCTGAAAGCTGTTTTGTCCCTTAATTCTGGCTGATAATTACCAAGAGTGGTGTGTCTGTGGGGACACCCAAAAATACACGATTTGGGGGAGGCACATTTTAGGAACCTGCTTTACTTAGCAGGTGAACACAAAAGTCAGTAAAATCCCGGTTGCGAATACAAACACGTGTGACAGGTATCCCACCCTGCGTTGCCTGAAATGATTTTGCACATCTTCTCATCAACCCTTTGCCAAGTGGCTGTCTTAGATGTCACCCACTGAACATGGCACTGACTAGCCACCATCAATCACCTCGAGTCAATTTCATTTTCTCACTGCAGATCCTGCCAGTCTCAAGAAAGCATTTGTTCCCTGGGGGCTTCCAAAAATATTGACAGTTCTTGGAAGTGGTTCAACACTAATTTGGGGGGCTCTCTCTTTTTCTTTTCCATGGTGACAGCTTTCCCGACAGCATGAGGCCATGCATTTCTGCTGTTTAAATGGTGATTTTTATTTTTAAGATGATGATGATCTCATCTCAGTAATTCTGTCTGGGTAGAAATGAGTGGCAGAGCCATCTCCCCTGCCAGCCTGGGTAATAAGCTGTCTAGAGGATGGTGGGCTCATCAGATTGTGAATATGGCTGGGGGCTTGGGGTCAGGCGCCTTCTGTGCATCCATGGCACCTGAGTCCTTGCATGCAGGACACTTCTGCTTCTGAAAATGGCACAGCTGGCATTTTCTTCTCCAGATGGCCACGGGAAGTTCTTCCCTGTAGAGACTATCTTTGCAGCATGTTCCTTCTTCTCCAGGTACCGTAGATTTGCCATCCCACAAACAAGCCCTACATTCTGTGTCTCCCTGCATCTGGAATATTCACTCCCCATTCCTACCCATCCAAATTCTAATTATCTTAAAATTGCCATTGTCTCCATGGAGGCTTCCCCAAACTCTTGTGTTGGGTTTATTATTTCCCTCCTTGAAAATCCATAACATTATACTTCTATAATAACTTAGAAATGCTATCTGTGTAGCACTTCACAGTTTTCAAAGCACTTTATACATGCATTATTTCATCCTCACAATGTATGACATTGCTTATTCACTGGGGTAGTCATTGGTACTTTCTTCCCAATATTCCCAGCTGTCCTTCTGGAACTTCCCCACCCCTGTGAATTTAGATGGGGCCACATGAGTTGCCTTGGCCAAGAAAATGTGAGCCCAACTGATTTGTCATTTTGGGGCCAAAGCTTTAAGAATCAGGGTACAACTGGACTCTAAACATCATGCTAGCCTATTGTCACCTGACTCTATGGGATGATGAGAGCCTAGGAAGTTTCCCGGTGAGGTGCTAACTTACAGATGTTCACTCGGTCTTGACGGCCCTAGGGCTTCCAGATGACCTCTAGCTTGCAGCTCCACATCCCATGCCTCTGATATGCTTGTCTGAAGGCGCTGCTGGGCATAACTGTGGACTTGAATCTGACCTAACCACTGAGGCCTGCGCTCAGGTGAGTGGGCACCTGAGGGTCTATCTTGCATCTGAACCTTGTAGTTCAGGAGGCAAGGATGGTGTTGCCCCCTCTCCATTGGGCATTCCTTTACCACTCCATCCCTTGTTCCATTTTTCAGTAGCCTAGAAGTATACCAGTGAGTGTGGTGGCCAAACTGAAGCCCAGCTGAGGAATCAGTGTCTCCTTCTTGCCAGCTTGCCCCACTTATTATGAGTGATTCTCTTCCTTTCTTTTTCCCTTGGCTTTCAGGAGGGGAATCCTCTTCACACTTTGATTCTCTAGAGGATGGATGGGGAGAGGATGGAAGGTGAGGAGCATAACTTCTGTGTCCTTCCTGTATTTCCAGAGCAAGTGTTTTCTATTTTCTCAAGTCTACACTTACATTGGTTGAAGGGCATGCCAGTGGAGATGGGGTGTGGTAGTTAGGTTCAGGTGTCAGCTTGATCAGATGATGGTGCCTAGTTCTGTTTCTGTGGACTTAAAGCATCAGTATGTGAAATTCATCTATGGCTGATTATATCTGCAGATGGCTAAGGGGAGTGCCTTTGACAATGAGTGAGGTTTAATTTAATTAGCTGGAGGCTTAAAAGAGAGAAGTCAGGAGAGAGCTCAGCGGAGCACAGCCCAAACCGCTCGGCACACCTCATCTCAGCACTTGCAGCCCAGCCCAGATGTTTGGAGATGCAGAAAGGACTTGCCCTGGGGAAGGATGTTGGAACCCAGAAGTCAGGAGAGACATCGCCCCGTGCCTTGCCATGTAAGAGAGAACCTCAGATGAAAGTTTGCTGCCTTTTTGCTGCAGAACTATACGTTTTAAACTATAAATCCCCTTTTATTAAAAGCCAATCCATCCTGGCATGTTGCACCCTGGCAGCTTTGGCAGACTGAAACATGGGGGACAGGGGCATGCTCTGCTGAAATCCTGCCTCTCAGGAAAAGCATGGTGAAGTGACCAGTTCCAGTTTGAATGTGACCTGCCTACAGTCTTCTGTTTTTCGGTTGTGTCCTTATTGCCCATTCCAGGGAAAGACAACGAGGTTGCATTCAGCCTCTAAAAGCATCTTTTTACAGCTATAACATTTTCTCTGTGTTCCATTTGTTATCAACTGATTTCAAAAATCACGCTGTAGAGATTGGAGCCACACCACAGTACAATGTCGCGTCCTGCCTTTGAAGCCTAACATTTCAGTAGAACTGTTTTCCATGACTTTTCAAATTCCTTCTAAAATGGTTTTTTTAAATAACACCTGTAATTTACTTAACCATTTCTCCATTGAACATTGGATGGTTTAGAATTTCCACCATTCTAAATGGAGCTGCGATGAACAACTTTGAGCATAAAGCGTTTTATGTGATTCGGTTTTTCCTGAGGGTTAGATGATCAGAATGCAAAGTCTGAAGGCCGGAGTATAAACATATTTAATAATCTTGATATACCTTGAAAAGGTTCTTTCCAAAACGCTGTACCAGTTTACAGGCTGCCAGCACAGGGGATGAGAAGCCTGCTGTGCTGGATTTTGAAGGGGAAATCAGCGGCACCTGGGGTTTTCCCTGTGCTCAGAGAATGACATCATCTCTGGTGCTCCTGCCAAAAGCAATTCTCCATCGGGTGGACTGTGAAGCGTGACTGCTGTTGAAGCCAAGGAAAGGCGTTTGAAAGTGGGATTTTACTTTTTCTTTCCCTTCAAGTGAGTGGGAGGCCAGCTGGCTCTAAATCTCAGCTTAGACAGGGGAAAGTTTGAATGGAGTTGCAAAGATTTTTTAAAAACCGGAGACTCACTGGAGGATTTTCTTTTTACGTCTCAAACCTTCTGCAGTAGAACGGGAATTAATTTAGCGCTCAGTGGTGGTTTTGGAACCGGGTTAAAATCCTGACTCTTGAGCTGGATGGTGTTGAATGCTGCATGTAAACCCCAGTAACTCAATTTCCTTCACTGTACGGTGAGCTTAACACCACTCACCTCACAGGGTTGCTGAAAGATTAGAAATAATATCTCTCTCCCAAACCTCTCCCCTGAATTCCAGACTCCACCTGTCTAGGCAACTCCTCTCCTTGGAAATCCACTAGGCATTTGGAATGCTCAAGGCTGAACTTCCACCCTACTTCTGCCAGGAGACCACCCGCCCACTCTTCAGACCTCTCAACAGGTCGGCTCATCCTCCCAGTTTCTCGGCAGACACTTCCGTGCCGTCCTTGACTCCTCTCTCCCTCACACACGCACAAACCACATACAATCTATCCAAAAATCCTGACAGCTCAACCTTAGCAATCTATCCAGAATCCAGTCTCTCCTCTGAACCTTTCCTGCCACGCTGCTCCCACCCAAGCCGCCGTCGTCTCTGCCTGCCCCAGCCTCTAACAGAGCCATCCTTTGGCATCAAAGTCTTAAACATCGCATAACACCCTTCGGTGTCCCCACCCCACCTCCCACTTCCATTTCTCTCTGAATAAAAGCAAAGTGCTGAAGATTCTGCACGAGGGGCTGTATAATCTGGACCCCCCGACTCTGTGACTACATCTCTGCAGTGTGATTTTCTCCCTGACCCTCCCTCTCCAGCCACCCTGGCCTCCTTCTCACTCCTCCAGGGAATCCAACTCATTCCCATAGCAGGCGCTTTCCACTTACTGCCTAACCTCCTTCCCCAGAAGGCCATTTCTGGCTCTGCTAACTCTCTGAGGTCTTTGCTTAAGTGCCACCTACTAAGGGTGTTCTTACCTGATCATATGATTTAGTACTACAGCCTTCTAGCCTCCTTCACCTTGCCCTTGTTTCATTTTCTCTATGGCTCTTAGACCAGGCAGCTTCTCTCTCCACCTGCATTTATCTATCTATCTATCTATCTATCTATCTATCTATCTATCTATCTATCTATCATCTATCTATCTATCATCTATCTCTATCTATCTGCCTTTCTGCATCTACCTACTTTGCACCATCCACCTGCCCGCTTGTTTATCTGTTGTGCCCAGGTTGCTTTGTGGTGCTGTTCCTGTCCCGTCCCTTGAGCAGACCTCATAGCTTCAAGCTACCCGGTGGCTGAGGCCCCAAGCACTCTATTCAAAGGCCTGGGCCGGGGACAGAACAACTGCAGCCTGGAGCAACTCACCCTCGAAGCCGTAGGTCCTGAGTGATCTGGGGGTGCAGCTGCAGGGACTGGTGCAACTTAGGATAGCAGAGTGACTGAATGCACTCTGGCAGGGAGATCTTCACCTTCTGTGACACTAGGATTCTGCTGATGGCAAATGCGGAGACGCTGATCCTTCTGCTGCGTCCCCATCCTTGTCTGGAGGCAGCCGCCGAGGGGTGTTAACTGCATTCAGGTAACACTTCAGAAGGTAATTTCACGCCCTGCCTTGGCGCTGATGAGGCACTAATAATTTGGGGATACTTTAGCACCACTTCACTGTGCCAACTTAGCAGCCTGGCTAATTAATAGAAAAAAAAAGGGTTGATTTCAAGAGACATAGCAATAAAAAAAATAGAGTCACTGCAAATGTTTTGCTACAAGGAAGGAGTTAAAGATTCTTTATAGATCATTTAAGGCTATGGTCCTGTTGATACATATATATGGAATTTTGTATGTGTTTCTTCTAAATCAGCATGATGTTGTGTAAAAGCAGCATTTACAGCAGAAAGTGCACAGCATTTAAATAAGATAGAACTGAGTTGAATCCAGACTCCATTCTTACAAGAATAAACTAAAGAAGTCATTGAATTCCAATGGCTTCCGAGTTCCCCATCTGTAAAATGGGGTAGACCGAACTCTGCAGGGTTATTTTGAGGATTGGAGATGTGTATGAGGGGTTTAATCCTGTGTTGGTCCACAGTAGGCACTTCATAAATGGTTTATAAATGATCGACAAGTATGAGACTTTCCAGACTAGAAAAGCGTCCTTCAAGTGGACTCCACGAATCGAGAGAAGCTGATAATGAGTCACTTCATAACATGCCTGCACAGGGAGCTGGTTCACCTGGCCTAGGATCCTGCTGAGTCTAGGGAAAAGACTGCCATTAGTGCAGGCTCCCGGGGCAAGGTCAGCACTGGGGACCCAATGTGGAGGGTCAGAGACCTGGGGAGCCAGACAGTTCGAGAATATACAGCTTCTGGAGGTTTCCAAGGAGGGCAGTGACATTAAGATAGAAAGATAACTCTGAGGTTGTCACTGGGGAGCCATGAGCATTTCCTGCTGTGGGACACACATAGCATCTCCCACCTGAAGAAAGATTGACTCGCCCCTGCCTCTTCCTCTCACATCCCTTCCCCAACATCCTGGCAGCACGCCAAGCTTCGGCAGCTAAAACCTTGGGCAGAGCCAGGCCCGAGTGCACCTTGCTTTGGGGAAGGAGCACATACAAAGATACGGTCCCAACACTTGCACTTAAGTGCCTGGCACTAGCACCTTTGCTCCTCTACCATATGATCTGTAGGGGCAGACACACTCGAGTGAACTTTTCCATCACAGCTGCAGTTCTCTGTAGGTAAGTTCCCCTAATAAATGCTTTGGGGCTGATGACCTGGGACTTTAGTGTCTCTTTCTTTAAAATGCCACTGGCCCCACTGTAGGGCAGTTTGGACAAAGTTCTGGGTGGGTCTTCCCCTATTTCTGCTTTTGGGGTGAGCCCTGCTGCTGGCTCGGCTGGTGAGTACACAGGCCCTGCTCTCAGGGCACATGGGGAGAAAATGAAGCAGGAGAATGCAGAGGAGGTCTCAGCAACTAAGATTTATAGAAGTCAATATATCTAGATTAGGTCATCTTCATGGGGAGGAGGTAAGGACTCATCAGAATTTATGATGTTAAGAATCGTGGGGGTCCAAAAAAGTAACACCCATGTTTTTACTGCCTGAGTTCTGAGTCAGCTGAAAGAGAAGCAAGGGGTGTGATACTAACGGATACTCTTCCACACAGAAGGAAATGTCACGAGTGGGCAGTACATGGTGTCCTCCATACAGGTGTTTGCTTTACAGTAATTTTGAAGTAAGACATTGCAACCTAATTGATGCTTAACATGATACGTTATACTTAAAGCATCCAATTAACGTTGAGGATCACTACATTGTCTTGTGATTAAGTAAAAACATCTATCTTTCAAAGGCCAAAATAGAATTCTATTTCCTAAAATTATCATTGCTTTGGTTAATTGTAGGATGCATCAATTTAGTTTTGTAGGCAGCACTGCTAGTTTACCCAGCATGCGTCCTCCTCTTCATTTCTAGTAGAACCCTGGTTTTCTTTGGTGCAACAAGGTACACTGTTAAAAATATGAGGTCCCCAGCTTCCCTCACAGCAAGCAGAGGCCACATGTCTCAGTCTTGCCAATGGCATCAAAGTGGGAGTCATGGTGTAAGGCCAGGTGTGCGGTGAGCATCTCCCCCACATTTGTCCCTTCCTTATTTGTCTTGCCTCTCCCTGTCTGGAATGTAGATGTGATGTGTGGAGGCGTGGCAGTCATTTTTCAGCCATGTGTTTTTCTACTTCTTTACTCTCTTCTCTTTTCTACTCCCTCATCTATTCCCATCTTCCTTCTCAGCACCTCTAATAAGAATTTATCCCTTCGCTCTGTGGTCCCACCTCACTTACTGTTTCATGTAGTTGGGACCTGGCGCTCACCACACGGAGGTGTCCTCAGAGCATGAGCAGGGAAGGGTGGTGCTGGGCTCTTGCCAGTCTTGTGGCCCCCACGTCCCCCATGTCACCTCGGCACTCAGCCCCGCTGGGCTGGTTTCAGTTGGGTGGACACGCTATGCCCCAGCGGAGACGGACGGCTCTGGGGAGTGTTGGGACCAGGCATATCCCCCCTGATGCTTCTCAGAAGTGCTGGGTATTTGACTCCTAGAATAACCGCAGACCCAGGGCACAGGCCCCTTGGGACGGGAAGTCATGGTTTACGTCAAGGAGACAGGAGTGACAAGGCCTGGTCTTTGGGGCCTGAATGTCCAGCTGTTTTCCCGAAGTCTCTGTTTTCTCACCCGCAATTGGTTCATTTACCATGTGGCCACCGAGAGGACTAAATGAGGCCCAGGCAGGGGTGCTCACGATGGAGGCCCGACCCCTCGCTGCCCTCACACAGCCGGCGGCGGGCACAGAAGACAGTCTCGATGCAGGCAAGACTAGCCAGAAGGGTAAACGTGGGGAGGGTGGGGGCAGGAAGGCTTTACGCACGCCACCCCCTTCTCGGCTCGTCCCCGCCACAGAGACAAATGGCTACGTGTAATATGGAAACAGAAGCTTGAAAAACACAGAGAGTAGAACCCAAATAAAAAAATAACCAGGCGAGTGAGTATTCCTACACTCTAGAGGGGTATGTGAAATGATAGGAGGCAAGAGGTCAAAGCAAATGGACAAGTAACTGTTTTCATTTCCATCAACAAATACTTCCCACATGTTCCCTCTGTGCCAAGCACCGGGGATACTGGAATCACCTACACCCAGTGCCTGCCCTTAGGAAGCTTATAATCAAGCACGATACGAGTCAATAATCATTGCACAAGAGATCAGGGTAAACCTATGGGTATCACATTTTTCAACTTCAAAAGGAGGAAAATCATCTTTCAGAAAAGTACTGTGCCACTTCTGGGCGTGAGGGCCCCAGAGCCAGGAGACTGAAATGCAGGAAAGCTGGTTACTGTGGTGGTTTGGGGGGAAACCTGGAGACTGGGACTCCTGGCCTACAGTTGCCCTGGCCATCTCCCCACCATGGGGGCAGGCGCAGGAGGTCTAAAGGCCAGGAACAGGAGAGCCACGTCTGCCCGGGCCGCGGAAGCCAAGGAGAAGGGGAGGTAAGTGAGGGGCCCAGCAGGCGCATGCGTTCCTGCCCCCGAGTGTACTAACACACAGCCTCTCACTCCTCCTTCTTGAGCAAACAATCCGGACTAAATTCAGAAGAAGAGCACAAGAAGGAAAATAAATTAGAGAGAAAGAAGAACCCACCAAATTCCTGGTTTCTTGCCAGAGCTAAAGCTTTGTTTGACTTCTTAGAAGACCTACAGATAATAAGGGGTACATTGTTTCAGGTGGCATGAGTGAAAATTGAGAGTTGTAAAAATATTGTGGCGGACAGCTATACCCGCAGGTGGCTGCAGGGTGCCTGGGGCTTTGGTTTGGATGGATTTGGCAGCTGGCAGCTGCCTTTGGAAAGCAGGGGTTCGCGGGGTGACCCAAGGGGTGAATTTTATAGCCCATTAACCCAGTAAAGAAATTGCACATTTTTCTAGCTTTCCTTCCTGTCAAGGGTCAGAACAAGTTTTCTAGGAAGGGTCAGATGCTATATATTTTAGAATTTGTGGGCTATGGGAAATCTGCTCCAACTACTAAATACCACCTGACTGGACAAAAGCAGCCATGCACAAAATGTAAATAGGTGAGCTTACCTTTTACAGAAAGGCTGTGCTCCAACACAATGTTGTTTATGGATGGTGACACTTGAATTCCATGTAAGTTTCATGGGTCACAAAATTTTTTCTTTTCAATTACTTAAAAATGTAAAACCTGTTCCTAGTTCCTGGTCTGAGCGAATTTGTCCCCAGACTGTAGTGCTGATCGCTGCTCTAGCTTCAGAGAGTATGCCCTGCAGAATGGACGTGTCACCAACGTAGCACCCTCCCTGGTCCAATTTCCAGGGACAAACGGTAACATACCCACAACAACCTAAACAGATTGAGAAATATTTCGTGCAAATATGATTTTAAATATAATATATATTTATATAAATTTTTAAAAAATATTCACTCAGTGTAGTCCTTGCTACTTGATTCTGGTTTTTTTTTTTTTTTTTTTGTTTTTTTTGGTAAAGGCAATTCATTAAATGTATAACTAAATAAACTGGAGATGTAATGATTGTATCTTTTCTAAATCTTTTTATTTAAATAAGTCCCTGTTCTAGCTTGCTAGCTGCTGGAATGCAACGTACCAGAAACGGAATGGCTTTTAAAAAGGGGAATTGAAAAGTTGCTAGTTTACAGTTCTAAGGCCGAGAAAATGTCCCAGTTAAAACAAGTCTTTGGATATGTCCAATCTAAGGCATCCATCCAGGGAAAGATACCTTGGTTCAAGAAGGCCGATGAAGTTCAGGGTTTCTCTCTCAAGTGAGAAGGCACATGGCGAACACAGTCAGGGCTTCTCTCTCATCTGGAAGGGCACATGGTGAACACGGCATCATCTACTAGTTTCTCTCCTGGCTTCCTAATTCATGAAGCTCCCCGGGAGGCGTTTTCCTTCTTCATCTCCAAAGGTCGCTGGCTGTGGACTCTCTGCTTCGTGGTGCTGCAGCATTCTCCGCTCTCTCTGAATCTCTCATTCTCCAAAATGTTTCCTCTTTTATGGACTCCAGAAACTTATTGAGACCCAACCAAATGGATGGAGACATGTCATCACCTAATCCAGCTTAACAACCACTCTTGATTAAATCATATCTCCAGGGAGGTGATCTGATTACAGTTTCAAACATACAGTATTGAATAGGGATTCTTCTGCCTTTACGAAATGGGATTTAGATTAAAACATGGTTTTTCTAAGGGACATACATCCTTTCAAACCAGCACACCCACTGACATGTTTGTTTTATATTTATACAAGAGTCATAATTTTATCTTCTTAAAAAATTTATCTTTCAACCAAAGCTCTAAGTTTTCTTCTCAGGATTGATTTATCTTCATCATTCCAATTTTGATATACAATGCTTCCATTGTCATTTAAACTTCGTAATTTCACTTTTAACCCAAGGATCGTTTAGTAGACAGTTTTTTAGATTCAAAACAATACAATTTTAGCTATCCTTCTTTTACCAATTACTGACTTTATTGCATTATCATCAAAAGGCTTCATTTATATATTCATATTTATATATTTATATCATTTATTTATACAGAATTTTAAGCTATATTATAATGGAGCAAAGTCCAGAGGAAACCAGACTCAAGGTCCCAAGAATCCTCTCCCAGTGGAGTCACATGGGACACACTCAATTCCTCCATCAACAAGAGAAGTTCAATAGAGAGTCAATACCCAGGGTTTTTCCTGGGTTGTGTCATGTACACAACCACTGTCTAGCATATACCAAAACTCCTGACTCCCAGAAGGAAAGCAGGGGTTCAACACACCCCACATTGTCTGCCAAGACTCTTTTAGGTACCTGAGCCACTCTTATCAGTTCTGGAAACCAGCCCTCCCTAAGTCTAAGTTCCCAGATGCCAGCCAAGGGCCAACCTAGCAAGCATGTTTCCCTAAGGACCATGGTCTCGGACCTATTTACTCTTTTCTGCACAAAAAGCCTCAGGATGGAGAACTCATCTTGAAGACAGTAGGAAGCCAGAATGGTGACTATTACCCAGTCTGCCTTGAGCAAAGCCAATGGAAACTGGCAGAATTCTAAGGAGAAATAAACTGTGAGTAATCAGCCAGTTTAAATGAACATCCCTCTCCCTTCCAGGCATTGAGGGAAAATCCTAGGAATTCGGAATTTATTTGGGCACAGAGTGCTTCATTGTCCCATGATGTGGGGTAAGTCTTTGGTTTCCCAAGGTAGACAGTGTTTGAGCAATCTCTAAACAAAATAAAGTTAGGTTATTTATAAGAAATGAGGCCATTGTTATCTTACCAAAAAAAGTATGCCTATCATATGGAGTCCAAATGAGGGTCTTAATGAGAGAATTCTTACAGCATGAGGTGGGTTTCGTTTTGCATTCCACAGAGGGAGATACTCTCCACCACCTCCACTACCACTTCCCATTCTTGCTGGTTTAAAGAGTAGAGCTTACTCTTTAGGATCACTCAAACCAAGGCTCATGCAGTCAGCTTACAATGAACCAAGAGTTTACACTTCCCCTGTGAGGCTCACTGGATGATGGAGGTGATACAAGAGAAGACTTGGGACTTGATCATTTCTGTAGAGTGGTCTGGTAGTTCCAAGGAAATGGGGCAGTTGGGATCAAGTTGGTGAGGTATGCTAATGAAAGAGAGCTTGAGAAGAGGAGAATGGAAAAGGAAATTATGGAATAAAAGAGAATCCATAGAGGGCATCCCTCAAGCCCTAGAATATGCTACCTTTCTCCTCAAATGAAAGTGAAGGGGTAAGAGGACACCCAGTTCTTCACCAACTCTGTGCAATGTTGGGTCAATCACCTAGATCCCAGTGAAAGCATTACATAAACATTCTTTTAGACCCATTATGTGTTTTTCCTTTGAGGGAGGGCAGGTACAGAAGCTTGGCCTGTCTTAATCAACAGTATTCTGACTAAGGTCTACCCTAGAGATGAAGGCACATCTGGAAAGAGAAAAGGTATTAACAATTCTACTCCAGGGTCACCACCCTCCCCCAACCACTGCACAACATAGGACAGTGAAGAAGGGTTTCAATTAATGCAGAAGTTGTCCATTCTCTAAAATCTTGAGGCCCCAAAAGAACTCTCTGGCACCTCTTCTAGTAAGGGGGAACACATCATTTTTGGGACACACTGACATGGGTCAGGGCTCTGGGACCTAAGGAGCAGCAGCAGACTGGAGCCTGGAGGAGCAGGATGTACCCAGAGGGTGCTACTGGGTGGAGGAGCATGTACTGTGAGAGGTTCCCCAAGAGTTCCCAGGAACATGAGCTAGAGGTCCTTCATTAGCAGGTGTGGTTAGAGCCAGGGACATTTGGGCTATGAATGTGACAGTGATCACTAATGAACCCAGATACTGAGACCTTGGTAAATCTGGGTTACATCAGAGAAATGCAAAGATAATACCAGAAAAAAACATTTAATTAATGGATAGGCAAGTATAGTTTCATAGTTAAGCGTTGCTCTCAAAAAAAAAAAAAAAATACAGGCAAAGTAATAGAAAGCCCTATCTTTATCAGCATAATCTAAAGAACATTACATGGGATCTAGTTCACAATTGTGAACAACTCTTCTAAACTGCCCCCAGGGATCTCTATTTGGCCTTGCACTGATTTGTAAACACTTTTATCTATAAACCCACCCAAGGAAGTAGAGCAGGCAGTGGTGTATGTTTAAAAAAAATTTACCCTGAGGTAAAAATAAATATGCAGTGTCCCCCTACATCTATTATTCATTCAACACCTAAAGAGGAGCTGCCTCTTCTTTGCCATGGGAGCAGAGAAAAAAAATTGAATTTAATGGAGTAAAAAGGGTGTTGTGGTAGAACAAACTTTCCAAAGGTGACCCAACAATATCTTTTGTTCCACTTTCTCTTCTAGAACCTTGTCATACCCCTAGAAAAATGTGGAGACTGTGTCCTCTTCCCTTGAACCTGGGAAGGCCTTTGCGATTGCCCAGATGCACTGAACAGGGCAGAGCCCCGCCCACCACTGGTTCCACCTTCTCAAGCAGGAGTCTGATACTGGCCTGTGCGTCTCCCAACTCCAGGGCATCTGATACTGGCCTGTGCGTCTCCCAGCTCCAGGGCACAAGCTTCAGAGCGCCGCCTGGGGACTCCATGAAGAACTTCTTGCTAAGCTTGGGCCACAAAGCAGGGACTCCAAATGAAGATGGGACTCATAGAAAGGTGAAAGCTCTCTCCAAAGACATTGTTTCATCCATCTTCACCCCTAGAGTACCTTGGAAGCCACACTTGGTAGAACTGAAGACACAGCACCTGCCCCTCAAGGGATCTGACAACTAGCTCTCCCTAAAGATACCCTCCTTCACAGAGTCCCCTCTACTCTCAGGTAGCTTTTTGCAATTTAAAATGGGGGAGTAGTTTCAAGATTCAGTAAGTAGGTTTTTTTATATCCCCTTTGAAAATGTTATCATGCATATAATATTTTTTACTCATCTTGGTAGGTAAAATCCTTCCTATTACAAAGGCAGGCAGAAATGACTTTGTAAGAGTCCTGCTCTAGCAACTGATTATACCAAATTTAGGAGCCTCAGTTTCCATGATTGTATGAGAGATCAGGTTCCATCAAAGACTTTGACTCAGTTTGCTAGTATAATTATTTGAGTAACATATGTCTGTGCCATAAAAATGTAAGCTCCCTGAATCTCATTTGCTTGCCACTGTATACTCTGTACCTGGTGCACAGTAGGTGCTCAACCAATGAAAAAAAGAGCAAATCCTATTTCAGAAGATTACTCTGGACATGTTATGAGATGGGCTACAACAGTCTGGCTTGGTTCTAATTTAGTCCACAGTGATTTTAATCACCTCTGCATTCCACAGGAAATCACCCAGGCTGATTGATTGCTCAGTGACATCACCTAGAGAACAGAAAGTAGAAAATATACACTAAACACCTTAGTAAAAACAGGTATGGCAGCCCTGCTGTCATCAAGATGGCGGCGTGAGACACTTCAGGTTGTTCAGCAGAAGTTTTGAATGACCAGGAAGAACTGGCAGAAATAGCATTCTAAACACTCCAGAAAACAATGGATTGTAGTACAGAGCAAGCACCAAGTCAAGGAAAAGGCCACAAAGTGGTAGGATCACCTAGGAACCTGGCTGACACCTCCCCAACTCCTCACTGGCTGGGTTCTGCAGGGAGCAGAGTAGCCCTGGTACACACACTCACAGCACATATGTTTGGCCCAGTCTGTTTGGTGGTGGCCTGAGGGAGAACTTGCCCTGGTATAGAAGGCAGCTCTCCAAACTCTCCTACAGAACATCAAGTTGTGCTGCCTGGGGCAAGGGATTGCTGGCTGTAGGAAATACAGTGTAATAGCCAGAGCTCTGAAGAAACTGTTTCCCAGGGAAGAGGAGACATTCAGAACCTTATAAGCAGGGAAATTCCTTGGGCTACATGAGCATGCCCAAGACAAGACACATGCACAGAAAGGATCAGGAAGGCCATTACCCTTTGGTATGGAGCTATTCTCCAAAGTCACTTGTGGATAAGCCTCGAAGGAGAGCACTCCCACAGGTCAGTTTTCAAAGACTGGGAAAGGGAATTTATTCCTCTCCACTCTTCACCCCTTTGCCCCACCTTTTCCCCTTTCCCTTCCTCTTCTTTATTCTTCTTCCTCTAGTCAACTCCTAACATTCAAGGAAAACTCAGTCATGACACTAGCTGTATATAAGCCTAAGGAACAGACACCCCAGAATCTAAATTCCAGCAATAACACACTAAAATATCAAAATGTCCAGGTTACAACAAAAGATTATGAAAGATACAAAGAAACAGGAAATGATGGCCCAGGCAAAGGAAAAGATTAAAACTTTAGAAGCCATCAATGAGGAGGATCACACCAGGGTCATTCAGACAAAAACTTTAAAAAAATGGTCCTTAATATGCTCAAAGAGCTAAAGGAAAATATGGACAAAGAACTAAAGGAAATCAGGAAAATGAGAAAAAAGCACAGAGAGAATATCAATAGAGAAATGGAAATTATGAAAAGGAACCAAACAGTAGTAGAAATTTAAAATTTCCTAGAGAGGTACAAAAACAGATTGGAGCTGGAAGAAGAATCGATGAACATGAAGAGAAGACAATTGATATTGTCCAGTCTGACAAGGAGAAAGAGGAAAGAATGAGGAAAACTGAACAGAGTCTGAGAAAGTTGTGGAACACCATCAAGTGTACCAGTGTATGCACTGTGGGAGTCCCCAAAGGAGAAGAAAGAGAAAGGGGCAGAGAGAATATTCAAAGAAATAATTGCCAAAAACTTACCAAATTTAATGAAAGACATGAACATACACACATGCAAAATGCTCAACTCCAAACAGGAAAAACCTAAATAAACTCACACCACTGATATGATCAAGCTGTTGAATGCCAATGACAAAGAGAGAATTCTGAGAGCTGGAGAAGAGAGAAGCAGTGGGTCACATGGACGGGAACCTCAATAAGATTAAGGGCTAATTTCTCTTTGGAAAATGTGGAGACAAGAAGGCAGTGGGATGACATATTTAAAGTGATGAAAGCAAAAAATTGCCAAACAAGAATTCTTTACCCAACAAAACTGCCTTTCAAAATGAGGGAGGAATGAGACATACCCAGATAAACAAAAGCTTTGGGAATGTGTCACCTCTAGACTGGCCCTACAAGAAATGCTAAAGGGAATTCTGCAGATTGAAAGGAAAGGTCACTCCCCAACTGACTGAAGCCACATGAAGAAATAAAGATCTCCAGTACAGATAATAGCATGGATAAATATAAATATCAGTACTATTATATTTTTTACTTATAACTCAACTTTTTTACTTCCTACAGGACCTAAAAGGCAAATACATAAAATGTAATGATAAATCAATAGTTTTGGCTCATATGTATAAATAGAGTAATTTGTGACAAGAACTACTTAAGGCGGATGGTGGGGTATAGGAACATAGCTTAGGTGTGCTACTGATGTTAAGTTGGTATCAAAGTCCTTAAATCTAACATTTAGGATGTTTAACTTAAGCCCATGGTAACCACAAAGAAAAAATCAGAGAATATATAAACTCAAATAGAAAGAAAGTACAGTACAGGTTACCAGGAGTGTGTGTGTGGGGGGAGGCAGGGACAGTGATGATTTAAAGCAAAATGAGCATAGGGTTTCTGTTTGGGGTGAAGGGAAAGTTCTAGTAATGGATGGCAGTAAGGGTTCACTAGCGTGACTAATCCTACTGAATGGCATACGAAAGAAAGATTGAGATGGAAAGATTTATGCTGTACATATATTTGTACAATTAAATGAAAAAGAAAAAGAAACTGAAGAGATAATGACAATTAAATGCAATATGTGATATTGGATGGAATCTATTGGAAGGAGAAGAAAAGGCTCAAAAGAACATTAATGCGACATAAGAAAAAATTAGAATATAGAATATAAGCTTTATATCAACATTAAATTTCTGGAACTTGATAACTGCACTTAAGTTGGTTAAATAAGTGAATAACCTCGTTCACAGGAAATGTACATGGAAGAATTACGTGTTGAAGGAATATGATGTGTGTAAACTGTTCTCAAGTCTTTAGGAAATAGATGATACACATATAGAGATCAGATAAAAACATAGATGACAGCTAGAAAGATAGGATAGGATAGGATAGATAGAAACAAAGGAAGGATGGAAGATAAATATGACAAAGATGATAAAATGTTGAAATTGGTGGATCTGGGTTTCTGGGGTATATTGGAATTCTCTCCATGGAGTTTGTATTATTTTATAACTGTCCTGCAAGTTTGAAATTATTTCAAAATAAAAAGTAAAAAAAAAAAATGCATGCATGCCAAAGTTTGGAAAATAAGCCCACAAAAATTCAGGGTTCTGCGAATTTTGCAAAATTCCCATGGGTCTAGCGGTTTGGGCCATGTAAAGATATTCCTTCCAAGGAGGAGGATAAGTTGCTGCATCTTGCCTCTCCTACAACTAAAAAGGAAACACAACACCTGGTGGCTCTCTTGGTATTACAGAAGCACCATATAGCTCACTTGGGCATATTACTCTGATCAGATCCTAGTAGACTGAACGCTTAACTGTGGGCTATCAAGTTATAATGCAACCTGAGCTGCCCATCGTGAATTAGGTGCCATCTGAATTACCAACCAACTAATTTGGACATTTAGGGCAGCACTTCATCAGTAAGCAGAAATAGTATATACAAGATCAGGCTCTAGCAGGTTGATTATGTTGGAACACTTCCCTCATGGAAGGGGCAGGTCTTTGTTCTTACGGAAATATGCACTAATTCTGAAGATGACTCTGCCTTCCTTCTCTACAATGCTTCTGCCAAAACCACCATCGGTGGACTTACATAATGCCATATTCATCACCAAAGATTTTCATGCACAGCCACAGCTAATCAAGGGACTCATTTGACAGTAAATAAAGTAGGCCAATGCAATGATGTTTGTGGAATTTATTTAGACTTACCATGTTCTCCCTCACTCTGGGGCGGCTGGCCTGGCAGAACACTAAAATGGTCTTAGAAGATTCATGGACAGTACTAGCTGGGTAATAACATTTTGCATGCCTGGGGTAATCTTCTCTGGGACATAATATTTGCTCTGACTCATTGCACAATATATGGTGCGATTTCTCCCATAGTATAGGTTCATTCTTCTGAGAATCAACGAGTCAGAATGGGAATGGCTTCCCTCATTATTACCCTTAATGATTAGTAAAAAACTTTACTTCCTGTTCCCGCAACTTTGGGCCCTGCTGGTTTGGAGTCATTGGTTCTAAAGGCAAGATCTTCACAAAGGGACTGAGCTGAAATCCAAACTCAGGGTGCCTAATTTAAAAACTCAGATTCTTGCCACTATACCACTCCCCCAGAGAAAGCTGACACCTGAGAAGAAAATTGAAACACCTCTTAAAATCATATTAAAGTATTCAAAATTGATCTAAACTTTCAGCTTTAACTTCGGAGCTTGACCAATTTGCTAAGATACCAATTTAACAACCAGCCCATGTATCTGTGGCCTAATCTATCTGCATAAGCAGGGAGTTTGGTGATTTATAATGAACATTCTGTGTAATCGTTCTATGATTTATTAAATGTTTTCACTAGCTATAGATGAATGATCAATTCCAGCATATTTAAGCAGCACATTTTAATTTTAAAATACTTTGAGAATAGCACAATACAAAGTAGATGAGATTAAAACACTGGAGGGGTAATAATGACAAACAACTCCGGGTTTATAACTTTATGATAAACACACACTCTGCACCAAGCAGATGGCCAGAGGGGCGAGGCCGACAGCGCAGCCTGATGCTTCACATCAGCGGAGGCACGTCGGGGTTATCTTCAAAGTCTGCGTCTTCATCACTTGGCATAGTTTTTGTTTCAGATCTAACTCTTCTGGGAGTGTTTTTTCCCTCTTGAACTATGTTAGCCACATCAGGGAATGAATGCTTGCTAGGGTCTACTTCTAGTTTCTCAATTTGCTTGCCTCTACAACAACAAAAAAGGCAAAGGGCAACTTAGATCATTAAAAATTAAGTTTCAAATAGATTCAACTCATTCATCCATTTATTCAACAAACATTGTAAAGTGCTATACCAAGAGCATGGAGATAAAAATAGAGATTTTATCAGAGACTGTCCCTGGCTTCACATAGCTTATAACCCCATAGAAGCTAGATTATGACATTAGAAGATATCAAGTGCTAAAAAGTGCTACCGGGCCTGTACTTAGCCACAGGCAGATGAAGAAGAGGTGATGTGGGAGATTCTGCTTACCTACAAATTATCTGATAATTGAAATGATACAGCAGGCAAAATCCTACATCAAGGATCAATAGTAGGACCACTCTAGGCAGCTGTTGCTCCTAACTACAGCTGATCAGGCTCCCAGGCCCTGCTGGTCTGGACAATCCAACATGCCATGCTTCGGTGGGAGTATTTACACTACAAGGGAGGGTGCACAGCATAACTTATCTCACTAGTTCTCCTCCCAAAAGTACTTGCTCCTGCTGCCATCACCTAGTTCAACTAGCAAGAGCAAGAATAAAATAGAATAAGGAAGGACTACAGTTGGCCAGTGAGTCCCATTAGCATAGCCTGATGAGAATCATGTAGATATGATACATTACTGGGCCGCTTTCCTGCAGTTTTGATTCAGTAGGTCTGGGACTGGGCCCAATCATCTGTATTTATATAACATTCCCCCAGTGATTTTAAAATCAGAGTATTTTTAAATCAGTGCATGGTTCATGCATTCATTCACTGAACATGTTTCTTAAATGCCTACATTCCAGTCGCTGTGGTAGATACTAAAGGTGCCACTGCCTGCCCCAGTGGACAAGGTTCCTGGAATCATGGAATAGTGTATCATGGTGTGCTACCACAGAATTCATCACACCCTCATGGAATTGTCTGATTATCATTCTGTTCCCCCAACTAGGCAACATCTTGTCTTTTTCATCTTGTTTCCTCGCCATGCAGCTTCATTGACTAAATACTTGTTGAATAAATGAAAAAAATTATTGTCATTGAAGGATAATGAAATAAAATAAGAAATGATATCTGACCTAAAGAAAATCAAATTAAATCCAGGAGATACAAATGTATGGTCTGCAGAATAAACTCGTTCAGCAGAACTCTTTTGCTGTGGAAAGGGAGGTTTTTTTTTTTAAGTTTTATCTATTGCTTTAGTTTCCTTGACTGCTCAAGCAAATACCATGCAATGGGTCATCTTAAACAAGGTGAAGAGAATGTCCAAATCACGGCATCCTCAAGGAGATGCTTTCACCCTGCAGACTGGCGTTCTGGGGCTGCCTGCCAGTGATCCTTGGTGCTAACCTTGTTACATGGCCAGGCATGTGGCAGTGTCTCCTGGTCTATCCCTTCTCTTCTGGGTTCTGATGATGTTTAGTTTCTGGCTTCTACAGCTTCTCTCTGCCTGTCTGAATTTTACTTTGCTCATAAAGGACTGAGTAACAGGAATAAGACCCACCCTGATTGAGGTGGGCCACACTAACTGAATAGCCTCATCAAAAGGTCCTGCAGTTCACAATTACAGGAAGGATTAGATTTAAGAACATGGTTTTCTGAGGTGCACACAGCTCTAAACCACCACATTTCTCTACTGTCTTTGCAATCCCTCTTGCCCCCTAAACTCTGTAATCTGCTCAGCCCTTGAAGGCATTTGAGCTTTTTTACTCCATTTGTATTTTGACTGATACACATGGATTCACTGCAGAAAAACAGGAAATATACAGAGTCTAACCTAGTATATTCTGAAGATCTAGATTGTACATATGATGTACTACAGAAGGACAGAGAAATCAAGGCAGACTTGTGCACTCTATGAAAAGGTAAAGGATATGGGAATCTGAAGACGCCTTGAAGAATGTTTAAGGATTTGGATAAGCAGAGGAGGAGGAGACTCAGGGTAAATCAATGCTCCTGCTAAATGGGTGGTCCTCTGGCCACTTTCTGGACAGAACTTCACTGATACCTCCATGCCTGGGATTCACTGACCCTTCTCTTTAAAAGGAACAGGGAATTGTAGCTTCAGCTATGATGTTTCTTATTAGTAATGCACAAGGACTCATCACTGCTACAAAGAGGGTGGCTGTGAGTGCAGACAGCTCTCCTCAGAAAGGCCAACTTGCAAGGTTGGCCCTTGACTGACATCTGAGCATATGGGAGGAAAACAGGTCCCTACACTAATATAACACTTTCCCACCTGGTGGTTCACTGTGGCTGAATTAAGCGCAAGCAACATGGTGTATGTAGAACTCTGCTTTGTTTCTGGGAGTCTGGAATTTTGGTACATGCTAAGGCAGAGGAGAACTACGGGACTAGCTCCCCACTAAAAACCCTATGATGCCAATGAGCTTCCCTAGTAGACAATACTTTGCACAATGAGCTTCCCTAGTAGACAATACTTTGCACAGGTTGTCACAACTTGTTGCTGGAGGAATTAAGCATGTCCTGGATGACCCCACTGGGAGAGGACTCTCGGAAGCTTGTGTCGGTTTCCTACAGACTTCGCCCTTTGCTGATTTTGCTTTGTCCCCTTCCACTCTAATAAATAAACCTTGACTAGGACTATATGCTGAGTTCTTTGAGTCCTTCTTGCGGATGTCTGAACCCAGGATGTTCCTGGGGATCCATGGCATACTGCCCTTATCGGAGCCATGTGTTTACTCTTAAATCCTCAGGATAACCTCTTTGCTACCTCCCTCTAACCTACAGTGGGAGAAGCAGAGTGATCTGCCAAGGTTCCACAGATAAAACAAAAGCAGGGTTGGGATTTGAATCTAGGCCTGCTAAATTCCAGAGCCTGTGCTACTAACCAATACACATACTGTTAACTCCAGAAAAATGAGGCTGTCCACACACAGCACAAACAGTGGGTTTTCTACCTATTGCATTCGACATGTGAGATTTTACCCATCAAAACTGAGAAAAAAAGTCCTCCAAGTCAGCACTAGTACTGAAACTGAAACCCATTACCTATAAAAAAGGCCCTCTTTCTCCTCATTTATAACTTAGTAATCCAGAACAAAAGTGTATTATAGGAAGTCAGGAGGCAGGAGAGCATCTGGGCTAGTTGTGAGATTCAGGCTCCTACCCAATAAGTTGTGTGAACTTTGGCAAGTAACTCAGTCACTCTGTGCCTCCATGTCCTCATCTGAAACATGGAAATGATGATGACGTGAATACAGGTTATCATCAAGATGAAATGAGCGAATGGAGGAAATATTCAACTTCCCAATTTGGAGAATTTCAGATAATCTCGCAAGCAGTGCGACAATCAAATCAATAAGCCCAGCCCTTGATCCCTGGGTTCCTATCTATGAAATTTATTCCTGCAAATGATAGGCTAAGCCTACTTAAAATTAGGTCTAAGGGTCACCTCCCAGAGAACCTCCTTCATTGCTCGGATGTGGCCTCTCTCTCTAAGCCAATTCAGCAGGTGAGCTCACTGCCCTCCCCCCTACATGGGACATGACTCCCGGGGGTGTAAATCTCCCTGGCTATATGGGACAGAAATCCCAGAATGAGCTAGGATCCAGCATCAAGGGATTGAGAAAGTCTTCTTTACCAAAAGGAGGAAGAGAGAAATGAGACATAATAAAGTTTCAGTTGCTGAGAGATTGCAGAGTCTAGAGATTATGCTGGAGGTTATTCTTACGCATTATATAGATATCCCTTCTTAGTTTATGGTGTATTGGAGTGGGTGGAGGGAAGTACCTGAAACTGTTGAGTTGTGTTCCAGTAGCCTTGGCTCTTGCCATAATAATAAAGTGTTATCATTAGCAAAAGGGGATGTTATTTTTAACAATAACCATCACCGTTTTTACAGAAGAGGTATGATTTGTCCCCACAAGGAACAATTTGACTGACCAAATGATCCAACGTATTCTGATGATTGAGAGGGACAAGATGCTTTTCAATCCATATGTGAAACAGTCTTACAGACACTTGAGCCATCCCTGACCCCCATTCCCCAACCCTATCCTCATCCCCTCCTCACTGGTGGTTGTGTGAAAGAGAAAAGAAGGGGTGGCAATGAGGAGCTGAAGCTGAGGGTCAAGAAGAGATATTTCACATAATATGTGGTCATTTTCATAACATCTCAGACCTTTTGACTGAGTGCAACATATGCACAGAAAAGTACTCAAATGATAAGCACAGAGCCCTCATGAATTGAGCACGCCCATGTGACCAGCCTTCGGATCCAGAAAGAACATCCCCAGACCTCTAGGAGGTCAAGTCCTGATTTATCCTCCTCCAACATCCCCTACCCTGACTTCTAACAGCATACATTTTACTCAGTAATTTTAAAAACTGAAATCTTTTTGACCCCCTGGTGGAAGCTGTGTGCCGCTGCTCCCAGGCAAAGTGGGGGCTCAGCACCACGGGATGGGCCATGAGTAACTTAAGTGTCCCTGGTAATTCCCTTGCCCCATATGAGTGACTGGGATCTAATTCTGCCAATAAGGATCAGACAATCTGTTGGCTGGAAGCCTGACCAGTTTTTCACCCTGCTGACCTCTGTATGACGTTCCTACTGATGCTGTGACATATTACCACAAACTGAGAGCCTTAAATAGGCACAAATACATCTTCCCACAGTTCTGTAGGTCAAAAATTCTAAACCAGTTCTGCTGGACTAAAATCACGGCGCAGGCAGGGCTGCACTCCTTCTGTAGGCCATGGGGACAATCTGTTTCTATGCCCTTTCCAAAGTCTGGAAGCTGTCCACATCCCTTGGCCCACAGCTCCCTCCATCTTCAGAGTCAGCAATGGCCAAGTGAGTCTGTCCCACTTCATATCCCACTGATTCTGCCTGTCCTGCCTCACAATCCCAGTTATAGGAACTCTTGTGATTACACTGGGCCCAACAGAATGATCCAGGGTACTGTCCCTATTTTAAGGTCAGCTAAGATTAGCAACCTTAATTCCATCTGCAACCTTCCCTTGCCATGGAAGGTAACATCTTCACAGTTCCAGGGAATAGGACATGGGAATCTTTGGGGACAGGGGATGGGGAGGGTGGAGAGAGGATCATTATTCTGCTGACCATACCTTCCTTCCTTCAGGGGCTGCTGACATGAAGACCTGCTACCTGAAGCTGCAGCAGCCCTCTTGTCACCAGGAAACACAGGCCAAAAGAACCAAAGAGAAGCTCACTGGAGCCTTCACTGCTAAGCTGCTGAATCACCACGAAACTACCTCCTGTTATTTGGGGTGATTACATGCCCTGATTTTTTTTAAGCCCAACTGGGGACTCTGACTTGCAGCTGACTACACTAACTCAAAGAAGCCACATCAAATGTCATGTGCAATAAAACATACAGAAAAGAATGCCAAAATCTGCCAGGAAAACAGAAATCCAACAATTTACTGTGACTCTTTTTTTTTTTTTTTTTTTTAGAGAGAGGGAGGAAGGGAAGGAAAGACAGAGAAGGAAGGAAGGATGGAAGGAAGAAAGGGAAACATCTTTAAACATTTTCTTGTTTTATTATATTTTGTTTGTTTGTTTGTTTTTTACATGGGCTGGGGCCGGGAATGGAACCGAGGTCCTCCGGCACGGCAGGCAAGCACTCTTGCCCGCTGAGCCACCGCGGCCCGCCCTACTGTGACTCTTTACATAGCTTGAGGATAAACTGGAACAGCTATTACTAAGTTTTAACAATTATAGTTATTACTTAGAATAGTCATTTAATTGCATAAAAAACAATAATTATAATAACAATTATCACTTACACTGGCATAGCACTTTCTAATTGGGAAAACATTTTTAATACAAATATAGGAAGTTCTGGTTTTCAAGAACCTATATTACAGTTATCACTAAATTTAGCTCTACTTTTTAATGAGCATGTTCTTATTTAAAAGTCTATGCTATCTGTGGCTTAAGTAAATCTCCAGATCCATCTAGTATGTTGTCCTTGAGACTTTGAAGAAAACCAACATATCTCTTCCAGGCATATCTCTTAGGTCATAATTTTTGGATCTTGGTAATAAACAATTAACTTAACCAGTATACAGTTAGTGTAACTCACCTACTTCAGACATTGTCAGGAATAATTTGTATGGAAGACTTTAACCACTCATGAAACCCTGCGTAATAAACAGTGAGCAGCTAAGCCTGGGGCACTTGAGGATCACACTAATTGCCAAAATAAATATGAGAGGGGCTTTTCCCTCCTTCTGTTCTGCGTCAAAGTTCAGTGTCAAAGGGACAGATGCATATTTCTAGTTTTACCCACCACCCATTAGAACCTGAACTTGATAAGAACAGACAGGAAACAAAATGAACAGATCCATGGAAGAAAGCAGGAAAATGTCAAAAATCATCAAAAAAAAATCACATCAAAGATTGGTCCCTTCTGTAAAAGGCTATAAAGTATGCTTTTTCTGGTAATATGGTAGTCTAACACATTCAGACAAACTGCCTCCACTTCCTGCTGAAAACTATCTTGAGATCACGGTAGACCAAGAAAATAAGGAGTTATCAGGTCAGAATACAGTGAAAGCGGGGCCCACAGACAGCCCCAGTGGGATTCTCTCTTGCAGAAAAGTGAAAGAGATGTCCACCTGTTTCTGCCCATCTCCCAGAGGATGGCAGTGAAGCTGCCTTGGAGGGGCAGAGGACAGTGGAGATGTCACCATCAGCTGGGACGTTGATGGATTTATAGCAGCAGCTGTTTAAAAGCTCTCAATCTTTTTTTTAAAAAAAATATTTTTATTGAGAAATATCCACACACGTACAGTACAACCATATTATACACTCAGTGGCTCACAATATCATCACATAGATGTGTATTCACCATGATCATTTTTAGAACATTTCATCACACCAGATGAAGAAACAGAAACAAACAAAAAAAGACCTCATACATCCCATACCCCTTACCCTTTCCTCTCATTGACAACAGTATTTCAATTAACCGAACTTTACCCTTTATCTTCCCCTATTATTTATTTATTCTTTATCCCTGTTTTCTAATTTTTTTTTACTCATCTTTTGTATATACCCTGGATAAAAGGAGCATCAGACACAAGATTTTCACAATCACACAGTCACACTGTAGAAGCCATATCGTCATACGGTCTTCTTCAAGAATCAGAGCTACTGGAACACCGTTCAACAGTTACAGGTACTTCCCTCCAGCCACTCCAATACACCATAAACTACAAAGGGATATCTATATAATGCATAAGAATAACCTCCAGGATAACCTCTCAACTCTGTTTGAAATCTCTCAGCCATTGAAACTTTATTTTGTCTCATTTCTCTCTTTCCCCATTTGGTTAAGGAGGATTTCTCATTCCCATGATGCTGGGTTCTGGCTCATCCTGGGAGTCCTGTCCCATAGTGCCACGGAGATTCACACCCCTGGGAGTCATGTCCCATGTAGGGGGAGGGCAGTGAGGTCACCTACCAAGTTGGCTTAGAGAGAGAGGCCACATCTGATCAACAAAAGAGGTTCTCTAAGAGTGACTCATCAGTATAATTATCAGTAGGCTGAGCCTCTCCATTGCAGGAATAAGCTTGACAGGGGCAAGTCCCAAGACTGAGGGCTCAGCCTATTGAACTGGTTACCCCTCTGCTTGTGAGAATATCAGGATTTCCCACATGTGGAAGTAAAAACTCTCAATTTTGACTTTCAATTGAAGTAGTCTCAAACTGACAGTGTCCTTACGGGCCTGGATCGAAACTTTCCAGGTGAGAAGTTATAAACTACTTTCCAAAGGTAACTGAGCAGTTCATAGTAAAAAATAAAAAGCCACTATGCTTGAAAATAGAAGAAACGAGGACAGAAACTGAAAGGCAAAATCTTCAGAGAGTACAACAGGAAAGCATGAGTTATAAAACCACTACATTTACTGTGTTTAAATAAATGTATCAGACTTATTAGTGAAATGCTGAAAACCTTCCTCTGGGTTTGGCAATAAGACAAAGATGCCTGCTATTATGTCTCTATTCAATGTTATACTGGAAGCTTTCCCCATGCAGTAAGGAATGAAAAAGAAATAAAAGATACAGGGATTGAAAAGAAAGAAACAAAGTTATCATTCTTTTCACACATACAGAAAATTCAAAAGAACCCACAGTTAATAAAATAATAAGAGATTAGCAAAGTTTCTGGGTAGAAAGTCAATATACAAAAGGCAACTGTGATTCTATACACTAACAACAAACAGAAAATAAAATGAAACATACATTTTTTGATGATAACTCAAAAATATCAAACAGCTAAGAACTGATAAAACAGACACATGATATCTATGGAAAATTACAAAATTTCATTGAGAAAAATAAATTAAGACTGTGGAAAAGAGAGATAACCCAATCCTATAAAGACTGTTCTCCCCATATTGATCTATACATTCAATAGAATTTCAAATAAAATCCCAATATACTGTCTGTGAGGGAAACTTAGCAAGCTGATTCCAAAATTTACATGGCAGTGCAAAGGGCAGAGAACAGCCTAACTCACTCTTCAAGAAGAATTTTGTAAGAAGAGTTTCCCTACCATTTATAAAGGTCTATAAAGCTACAGAAATTAAGGGACAGAAACATTTTAGAGTCTAGAAAACAGACCTACAAACATATGGACACAATCCATGACAGAGTTGGCCTTGTCTATTAGTGTAAAAAGGATTCAGTTTTATATATAAGTCACTAGGACAACAAGTGTCCATATTGGAAAAAAATTAGATAGTCATACCTTAACCAAATTGTCATACCCAAATAACACCCAACTCCTGATGGCTTATACCTAAATGTGAAAGGCAAAACTGGACAGTACTTTAATATAAGGAACTTCCTTTATGATATCAGGGTAGAAAAGGATTTCTTATACAAGACAAAAAAAGCATTAACCATAAAAACTTTTAATAGTTCTGATTATCCTAAAATTATGATCTGGAACTTCCAGAAAGATGGTGGAATAGGATAGGCTGAGTTCACCCATGCTCCAAGGAACACCTAGAAAAGTGAAAGAAAAACAACCAGGGCAGCAATTACAGGGTACAAGCAATCTGAGAGTGTTTTCTACACTACATAGGTAGGTCCTGAATGAAAAAGCTGAAGAATTGAGATGCAAAGAACTGGGTGAGTGGGCTCTAGCAGGACTCCACCGGGGACAAGAGGCCATGCCCAGCAAAGAGCCTACCCCCACAGCTGGCTTGGGAGACCAGTCCCCTCAGCTCCACAGCCCAGAGCTCTCTTGGGGAATGTGGAAGTCAGTAAACTTGCTTTCCCTGCTCAAAGAGACCATCCAGCTAATGCACAGAGCCTACCACTCCCCACAGAAGGCCAGAGTCCTCAGGAGTGCAAGGACTTGGAGACAGGGACAAGGAAGCAAGACACACTGCACCTCTAGCTGCCAGGCTTTGCACCCCGTGCTGCACCCCATGGCCCCATGCCATGTCCCCTGCCCTGCCATGTGCCATGCCTAGCCAGGGAATTTCCAGCTAGGCTGGAAACCCAACAACCCAAGGTCATTTCAAGCACAAGTCTGAGGCCACCAGTCCCACTGGGCCCAAAAGCAGAATCTCCACTGAGGTACACACAGCCCCCCCGACACAGCTTCAGGCTTTCAACACACACCAGGACAAGTGGACCTGGCTGCAAACGCACAGGGTCCCTATCCAGCTCACCTGGCGCTGCAAAGGGTCTCTATCCAGCTCACCTGGTGCTTATCCAGCTCACCTGGTGCTTATCCAGCTCACCTGGCGCTGCAGTCAGGGAGAGGGGGGCCTAAGGAGAGGAGGAATCCCAAGCACCATACACTGGGAAGAAATGGAAAGTGCGGACTGGCAAACTGTAGATCTGTCTAGCTTCAAACATATCTTCAAGTACAGTTGCATTCACTGCATGAGGCCTTGGCTTAGCAGGAAATTACTGATAAATCAAGTGCAAATGGAGACCTTAAATACAAATCCAAGCAAATATAAAACCTTAGATGACTGAGGGAAGCCAACCTCCAAAATAACCTGATTAAGATCATCAAATGCCTCAAAGCCAATAGAAAATCACAAAGTATATGAAGATGCAGGTAGATATAGCCCAGCCAAATGACCTAAAACACCAGAGAAGACACAGACTCTGAACCACTAATCAAAGCTCTCCTAAATGAATTCCGTGGGTTGGGTAATGACATAAAGTATATCAAGAACACACTAGAAGAGCATAAAGAATAATTTGAAAGAATAAGTAGAGAAAAAGAGCAGAAATCATAGATATGAAAGATACTGTAGACCAAATTAAAAATATTCTAGAGACATACAACAGCAGATTTTAAGAGGCAGAAGAAAGAATAAGTGAACCAGAGGAGGGGACAATTAACTATGAATGCACAAAAGAACAAAAGACAAAAAGATGGAAAAATTTGAATTAGATCTCAGGGAAATGATGGACAACACAAAGCTCACAAATATAAGAATCATCAGTGCCCCAGAAGGAGAAGATAAGAGTAAAGGGATAGGAAGATCAGTTCAGGAGATAATGCGGGGAAACTTCCCTACCCTTATAAAAGACATATATATGCAAATCAAAGAAGCCCAACAAACCCCAAATAGAATAAATCCAATAGGCTTACTCCAAAACACATACTAACCAGTCTTTCAAATGTTAAAGAGAAGCAGAAAGTCCTGAAAGCAGCAAGAGAAAAGTGACTCAACACATACAAGGGAAACCACATAAGACTGAGTTCAGACTACTCAAAGGGCACCATGGAGACGAGAAGGTAGTGGTGTGATACATTTAAGCTCCTGCAAGAGAAAGATTTACAGCAAGAATTCTTTATTCAGCCAAACTGTCCTTAAAAACTGAGGGGGGAGGGTGCACAGGGAGTTCAGTAGTTAGAATGCCCGCCTTTCATGCAGGAGACCCAGGTTCAATTCCTAGAACACGCACTACCCCTCCCCTGCTCCAAAAAAAATGAGGAGGGGGCAGGCCATGGTGGCTTAGCAAGCAGAGTTCTTGCCTGCCATACCGGAGACCCAGTTTCGATTCCTGGTGCCTGTCAATGCAAAAAAAAAGTGAGGGAGAGACTAAAATTTTCAAAGACAGACAAAGGCTGAGAGAATTTGTCAACAAGAGAGCAGCCCTACAGGAAATACTAAAGGGAGTTCTGTCGGTTGGAAAAAAAAAAGACAGGAGAGAGAGGTCTGGAGGATGGCACAGAATTGAACATTACCAGTTAAAGGTAACTTACAGAATAAAAAGATAAAGAGGAAAAAGAATATATAGATCTGACAAATAAAAACCAAAGGATAAGACCTGGGTTCGATTTTTGGTCCATGTACTTCCCCCAAAAAACAAACAAACAAAAATTCAATAAATGGTGCTGCAATAACGGGATACGCATATGGTAAAACAATGAAATGTGACCCTGCCATACAGCACACAAAAACAAAAACAAAAAACAAAGGATAAGACGGTAGATTTAAGAAATACCTTTACACTAATAACTTTGAATGTTCACAGATGAAGTTCACCAATCAAAAGGTACAGATTTACAGAATGGATTAAGAAATATGATCCATCTATATGCTGCTTACAAGAGACTCATCTTAGACACAAGGAAACAGATTGAAAGTGAAACGATGGAAAAAAATGTTCTATGCAAGATGTAACCAAAAGAAAGCAGGAATAGCTATACTAATATCAGACAAAATAGACTTTAAATGTAAAGATATCATAAGACACAAGGAAGAATTTACTACATATTAGTAAAAGGGACAATTTGCCAAGAAATAACAATCATAAATTTGTATGCTCCCAATCAAAGAACTCCAGAGTCCATGAGGTAAACACTGGCAAAACTGAAGGGAGCAATAGACATTTCAACAATAATAACTGGAGACTTGAATACAGTACTCTGTTCTATAGATAGAACAATGAGGCAGAGGATTAACAAGGAAATAGAGAACTTCAACAATTTAATAAATGAATTAGACCTAACAGACATATATATAGATTGTTACACCCCCAAACACCAGGATACACATTTTTCTGTAGTGCTCATGGAACATTCCCCAGGACAGATCACATGCTGGGGCACAAAACAGGTCTTTATAAGTTAAAAAGGATTGAAATTATTCAAAGCACTTTCTCTGATCAAATGGTATATAGCTGGAAATCAATAAATAACAAAGAATCAGAACTTTCACAAATATATGGAGATTAAATGATGTACTCTAAAACAATAAGTGGGTCCAAGAAGAAATTGCTAGAAACATAAGTCACTATCTGGAGATGAATGCAAATGAGAATAGAGCATATCAGAACTTTTGAGATGTGGCGAAAGCAGTGTTGAGAGGGAAATTTATGGAACTAAATGCCTATATTAAAAAACAAAGAAAGAGCAAAAATCGAGGACTTAATAACTGCTCAACTGGAGGACTTGAAAAAGAACAACAAACTAACACCACTGCAAATACCAGAAAAGAAATAACAAAGATTAAAGTGGAAACAAACAACTTGGAGAACAAACAAAAAAAGAATCAATAAAACCAAAAGTTGGTTCTTTGAGAAAATCAATGGACATCTAGCTAGGCTGACAAAATAAGAGAAAGGATGCAAATATACAAAATCAGAAATGAGAGGAAGGTCGTTTCCACAGACCCTGAAGAATTTTCTTTTTAATTTTTAAAATTAAAAAAAAAATTTTTATTTTTAAAAAATATCAGAGGATATCATGAGCAACTATACACCAACAATCTAGACAACTTAGAGGAAATGAACGAATTCCTAGAAACACACAAACAAGCTACACTGATTCAAGAAGAAATAGAAGATCTCAACAAATCAATCACAAGTAAAGAGATTCAATCAATGATTAAAAACCTGCCTACAAAGAGAAGTGCAGGGCCAGATGTCTTCACTGGAGAATTTTATCAAACATTTCAAAAAGAAGTAACACCAATCCTGCTCAAACTCCTCCAAAACACTGAGTAAAAAAGGAACACTACCTAATTCATTTAATGAAGCTAACATCACTCTAAAACTAAAATGAGGTAAAGATGCTACAAGGAAGGGAAACTACAAGCCAATGCCTCTAATGAAAACAGATGCAAAATCTCTCAACAAAATACTAGCAAATTGAGTCCCACGACACATTAAAAGAATTATACACCATGACCAAGTGGGGTTTATGCTAGGAATGCAAGGGTGGTTCAACACAAGAAAATCAACCAATGAGCAGATTAACAAATTGAAAGAGAAAAATCATCTGATCATCCCAATTGATGCTAAAAGGCATTATAAAATGGGCTAAAGAAATGAATAGACATTTTTCTGAGGAGCAAATACAGTTAGCTAAAAAGCACATGAAGAGATGCTCATTTTCATTAGCTATAAGGAAAATATAGATCAAGACTACAATGAGATATCACCTCACATCTATTAGAATGGCTGCTATTAAATAAACAGGAAAATACAAATGTTGGAGAGGATTGGAGAAATTGGAACATTTATGCACTATTGGTGGGAATGTATAATGAATGGTACAGATGTATTGGGAGATAGTTTGGTGGTTTCTTAGAAAACTAAATAACGAGTTGTCCTATGACCCAGCAATACTACTACGTGGTATATACGCAAAGAGTTGGAAGCAGTGACACAGTCATTTGCATACTGATGCTCATAGCAGCATTATTCACAATTGTTAAAAGACAGAAACAATCCAAATGCCCATCAACTGATGAGTGGATAAATAAAATGTGTTATATATACATGATGGAACATTATGTAGCAGTAAGACAAAATGAGGTCTTGAAACATGAAAACACAGATGAAACTTGAGGATGTAATGCTGAATGAAATAAGCTGAACACAAAAAGATAGATAATATATGATTTTGCTATTATGAACTTGGTAAAAGTAAACTCAAAGGCTTACAGTATAGAATATATGGGACTTAAAGATACACAGAAGCTAGAGATGGGTGAACAGTTAGCTAATGAGGTTGAGCTTAAACATAAGGGAATGGACCAAGTTCATTAGTGGGTCTCTAAGTAATATTGCCATATTGAAGGTGAACATGATTGAAGGGGTTGTATGGAGCCATGTATCCCACCAATTAACACTACAAATATAAATAAGTTCTTGCAAGAATTACTTCAAAGGTATAAATCTTGTACAAAGATTAAATAATAGAGGGGCATGGTATTGCATGCTATAGCCTATATTTAACAGGAAGACATCAATAGCACCATAGCAATATCAGGGTTAAATAATTATGAGGGTGAGGAAGAACTAGAGTTAAGGGGAGGTTTGGATTTTCTATTTGGTGAGGGTGTGTTTATCAGTATTTTCTCTTTGAGACGATGAAAATTGTTTAAAATTGAGTGTTGACTATTGTATAACTAAGTGAGGATAATGTGAGACATGGATTGTTGACTGTGGACATTATATATGATGCCCAATAGAAGGAGGTACCTAAAGGATACATTGACTGAGAAGCAGAATGGTGAACTGTGGGGTATTCATATGATGGACTATTTCTAAGAAAGGAATGAAGTTGTGAGACATGCAGTGAGGTGAATGAACCTTGGGGACATTATGGTGTGCAAAATAGGGCCAGAAACAAAAGAACAAGTATTTTATGGTCTCATTTACAAAATAGTTTTAAGAAAATTGGGGCCTAGATTGTGAGCTCTTATAGAAGTCACATTTATTCTGGAACTATAAATGTTATTTCTAGATTTTGAGATGCTGTGCTATAAATGTATAACCTGTAATCTCCTTGGAACTTTGGCTACCAGCATGAGATCTAAGACTCAGAGTTGGGGTTCTGCAGCTGTGAAAGTCAGCATTGCTACATACAACAACTGCTAAAGAAACCAAAAAAATATCAGGCTTCAATTAAAGATAAGAATGAAGCTGGCTGGGTCAGGATTAAGGTAAATCAGAATACAGGGGTAAGGATGACATTGCCAGTATTTCAGAACTTTGCCCATTGTATGAGATCAAAGGAAGAGAGATTTAGGTTGTCCCAAACCTAAATTTTCTGTGGGACATAATCTAACTAAACCTGTCTGGACAGCTAATTTAAACAACCCAAACATATGGATTCCAGAACGGGAATAAGGGCTTGTAATTTTGCATAGCTTAATGTTATACCCAGATATATCCCAGAGTATGTTGAGAACATAATTAAAAAAGTATTGGCAGAGTCCCTTAAGGGTTGAGAGAAAAAATATGGAAATATTAATATTTACTACGGGGTAAACCAGGTCAACACACCAAGCCCTTGATCTTGAGGTTTGCTCTTGTGAAGCCTATTTTTGTAGCGGAGAAGCTAAGTCTACCAATAGTTAGACCTAAGAGTTATTTCCAGAAAACCTCTGTTGTTGTTCAGATATGGCCATTTTCTCTTTAAGCCCAACTCTGCAAGTGAAATCACTACCCTTCCTGCAATGGGAGACGTGACATCCAGGGGCGAATTCTACCTGGCAACACGGGTCATGACTCCCAAAGCTGAGCCTGGCCCTGGCACTGTGAGATCGACAATGCTTTCCTTACCAAGAGGTGGAAAGAAATGTAACAAAATAAGGTATTAGTGGGGGGCGGGGAGGGGTGTGTGTGCAAGGGTAGTTCAGTAGCAGAATTCTTACCTGCATGCAAGAGACCTGGGTTGGATTCCCAGTCCATGCACTTCCTCCAAACAAACAAACAAACAAACAAGCAAAACAAACAAATCCAACAATGGTGCTGCAATAACGGGATACTCACCATGGAAAAATAATGAAATGCGACCCCACCATACAGCATACAAAAAAATAAAAAGGGTATTTTAGTGGCTAAGAGAGTTCAAATAGAGTTGAGAGGTTACTCTTTCTTATGTTAGCTTCACCTAGATATTACTAATTACCAGGGTTTGCCAAACTCCAAAATCATTCCTGTCAACCCTAAAGAACACCTAGGGCTTTATATGAGCCTCTACAAAAGTTTCAAAAGCTAAGTTTGTTTTCCAGAAACCTACAATCTCCAAATGGGTTCCTAGGCCAGATAAATCCTGAAATCCAGAGGGGCAAGACTGTCTAAGAACATCAACTAGTTCTATCCCCCATCCCATATTATTGACACCCATTTCCAACATGAAAAAGTTTGGGAGAAGGATCAAAGCAGGAGGAGTTATGATAGAGAAGATGGGATTTAACATATGAGTATAACTACTGAATCATTAAATTGCTATTTCTTTCAGTCTCCAGTGTCTTGGAGCAGCTTGTGGAACCATCACTCATACCAAACTCTGAAATCTGTTCTATAACTACCTGTTACAAGGTACTTTGGAATTTATTGCTTTTTTGTATATATGTTATATTTCACAATAAAAAATAAATTAAAATTATGAATTGTTCATTAAAAGACACCATAGAAAGTGAAAAGGCAAGTCTAAAGAATGGATCAGATTTTATGATCCTGATTCTACCACTTACCAGCTTTATGACCTTTGGCTAATTACTGAACCTCTCTGAACCTCAGTATTTTAGGAATAATAATATTTATCTCTCAGTTTTATCTTGGAGATCAAAGAGAGATAACGTACCACCTCACTTGGCACAGAGTAGTTATGGGTCTGCCTTCACCCCTCCAGCCCACAGTAATTGACCAAATCAGTTACCCTCTTGCCCAGTCATGGTCCCATCTGGACCAGACAAACATAATCCTACCTGTTTGCTCTTCTTCCTCCCCTAATTTGGGCCTCACAGCATGAGAAACAGACCATCCTAGCTAGGAGAAGGGCCAGGGTCTCCTCTGGCCTGTCTTGGGCATCCCTGTATCCGCTATCCCTCTTGCCCTCAAACCAACAACCTTCCTGGCCTCAGTCCCTCGTGTGCTGCCTGAAATGGCAGGTGTGTGGTGGAATGGCTGAGATAAGGCAGGTGATGAAGTCTGCCAATGTGATTACAGAGTGCCACAAACAACCTTTGCCCAGATATTTTACCTGCGCTCGTGAAGTGGTCATTTCTCAGTCATCCAAAGGAAAAAGTAAAGTGTTGTAAGAATACATTAGGAGATACAACTCTGAAGACTTGGGCTAGGAGGTTTCCATGCATCAAGTGTAATTAACAGTAGGGATGTTTATTGTGGGGTCTGAAAACCAGCTCCAATCTGTGTACAGATGATTTGGCTTCCCATCCCTGCCAGTTCTCACAAATTAGAATCAGACACTTTACACATGTTGATGCTGCTGGGGGTTAATTATGATGGTGAATATTCATAATAGCCATAATGCCCTTGAATCTCTTTAAATTACACATGTATCTAAAATGGAAATCACTAAACTGGGAAATATGAATTGATTTCCAAGGTTAAAAACAACAACCTGCTATTCAGTAGGAATTAAAGTTTATACCTGTTGTTCAAACAAACCCCATGTTTGAAATCTCTACAAATTTCAACAGTTAGCTGTGAATACATGAATGCCTGGCTGCTTATATTATGCATAACATAAATATAGCTCTTGTTTAGGTATTTTTATGATGATCATTCTGGCATATACATTTGTATCACAAAGATAGTTTGCCTTGGCTCAAAATAGATTTCACCATCTGGGTAAAAGTCTTGAAATCCTGACAAAGAGAAGGGCAGTTGAAAGAACTGGGACACTCATTCTAGAGAAGAATTGAGAAATGTAAGCACTTTGTTCAAAATACTTTGTGGAATGTCACTGCTTAAAGGAGAACTGCTTTGAACCACAGGTCCTGGGATTAGGGTTCCTAGGATTAGGGTGGGTGTGGGCAGAGCTGGGATTGTAGGTTAAACATTAGAGAGAGGCTGTTGGGGATCGAGTCCTGTCTCTCACAAAAGCATGTTCAGGTCCCAACTCCTGGTCCTGTGGGTTGCAATCTATTTGTAAATAGAACCTTTGAAGATGTTATTAGTTAAGGTGTGCCCAAATTGACAAGGGTGAGCCTTAAGGCAATATGGCTGGAGTCCTTATAAGCAAAGGAAATAAGACACAGATAAAGAAGCCATCAGGGAGCATCCTAAAGCTGGAAGAAAGACAAAGGAGAAGACGCTGCCATGTGCACTGCCATGTAACAAAAAAGCCAAGGACCAAGGACCACCCTCAACCAGCCCTGGAACACCACAGTCTTTGGGGAGAAAGCATCACCTAACTTAAAACCATGAGCCAATAAATTTCTGTTGTATAAGCTGACATACTGTGTGGTATGTTTTTGCAGCTGGGAAATTTCTCACATAGAACACACTGAGAACAGGAGGAATATTCTCTTGTGAGGGCGAAGATCTGGCTGGGAGAGGTGCTTAAGCAGAGACCAGAAGACAACCTGGTCAGGAGACTGCCAGGAGGGTACACTGTAGAGGCCTCCTGGGCCCCAGCAGCCCTGCACGTCCTGAAACCTATGAAGTGACACACGGATTGGGAAGGGAGGCAGGGGGAGCAATGATGTGAGCGCAACACCTCAGAGCTTCTGAAAACATCCCGGCTACAGGACCTTGGGGATGCTCTAAGCGTCTCTTTGCCTGAGTTTCCCCACCTGTAAACAGGATAAACACTGTGAAGATTAAATGCATTAAAATGGGTAATGCCCATACAACAGTGCCTGGCATCCAGGGAGCGCACAGTAACTGTCAGCAGTCGCTGGTGTTGACAGCACCCTTCTTTGCACAAGAACCACAGATCTGTATAGACCTATTTTTCAGGGATCAGGTGTCCCACAAATCAATGGTCTAAAGTCGGGGGAACAAACATTGCCATTCATAGCGTGAATCATTTTTAAACTTTAATAATTGTATCTTTTTGTAAGCTACATACTAGCCAGCAAATGACAATGAAGAAAACAATATGATAAAGCTGTGGACAGGTTGGGGAGATAATACCTTTTATTTTTCTGCTCTCTGCCGCTGTCCATGGTAGCTTTTACAGACTTGCATGCTTCTCTGCCACTTGTAATCACTTCTCTTACCTAAAATAAAAATGCAACACAGACTAAGTGATGCATTACTCTCTGATATTCCTTCAAAAACATATGCTATATATATTTTGAAGATCGTAAAATGTTTTAATTTTTCACCAAGCATGCAATGAAAGAGAACTTTCCATCCCTATGTGTGGTATGGAAAAGGTTATACCACACTGTGCATTTGGTCACGATAATCTTGCAAAGCCATCATCTATATTTTAGACTGCCAAAGGCCAGCAATGGGTTATGCTGAATTGGTTCTTTTAACACATTTTATTTCCTGAGGGCCGACAACAAGCCAGTCCCCTCTTGGTGGATGTTATGGATACAGATGTGACTGAGACACTGCCTCTGAGGAGCTCCCGAGGAAATGTGACACAGCAGGAGGAACTCAGAGCTGAAAGCTTCACTTCCAATTCTCCAAGGATTCTTCCTCTGTAAAACGAGGGAAATGGATTATGACCCCAAAGGTCCCTTCCTGGTCTGCAAAATTCTGTAGCTCTGCTACTTCTTTTAAACAAAATAGGCTCAGGTCTAAGCATGTGGGAGGTATCAATAAAGAAAACTGACTCAATGCAACAAACATACTACAAAACAACTCAGACCCAGTACCTCCCCTCCTCAAGAGTTCTTAAGATGAGGGTGGAGAAGGAAGATATGCTAATACATTGTGGACCCTGACTACGAGCTGGGCACACACCTGCCTGTACAAGGTATTTTACATGTTTTATTTAACACCCACCCCCAACATTCCTATGAGCACAGAGATTACTTGTAGAAGGAATGTAAAAACACATCACCTCTTTGTGCCTTGGCCTACTGAGCAAAGAGGGAATTTCTGTCCTTTCTTTTCAGGACCAGAATCTGTTGTGGGCTGCCCGCCTTTCTCCACCCTCCCTGTCTCTTTCTCTTTGGCTGGGGAATGACTCATTCACTGGGCCACACCTCACTTGTAGGTGGGGTCACTGCTCTGAAAGGTGAGCACCACCTGCCATACTTTCTCTGTTCTGCCTGAGACTTGGTATGTTACATGATTCAAATCCAAGTAACTCACTAAGGGAAAAGTAAAGCCTTTAACTTTGAGGGCCAATCACTACCCTCCCTGCCATCTGCTGCCTCATACAATCACACCAGAGACAGATCTGTATTCGGGGAGTAAATTGGGTGCCCCAGATTAGCTTCAATCCTAAACCTCAGTCTTCATCCAACCTCCACCAGACATTTACATTGGAGGGCTGGGCACTGAATCAAATTAATACATTGGGTGATCTGCTTCTCATGTGATAAGCAATTTTTGGTTAGAAACACAGAAAGACTAGCCCATTGGTTATTACATGTATGCTCAATAAATAAATGGACAAAGAAGGAATGAATTCTAGTCTGTGGGACTGTAGCATCAGGCCCATGGAGGTGATATGCCTTATGGATAATCACTCCTGGATGGCAGACCTCTTTTGTCATCATCATAAGGTGGTGCAAGAGCCCTGCCACTCAGGTATTTTTAGATAATGCAGTTACATATTCTTTCTATTATATTTTATAAAAAAGATGCAATACATGCAACATGTATGATTTAGTTCACTTTCTAACACAGAAGTTCAACTAAATAAATATGGCTTTTCCTTCCCGTAGTCTACTTTTAGGAGGGTCAATGTGCAATGCAGAAAAAAAGATGTGCTTAAGCGCTTTCAATATACATACTGAACACCAGACTAGGGCAAGAAACACCTAAGCATCACAAATAGTTTGCACAATGGCCAGACTTTCACTGATACAGAAGAATAAAACAATGAATACTGCATGTACTAATGACATTAAATTTTAAAGCTGGAAAAGTTTGTCCAGAAACGTTTTTAAAGAGGTACAGTCTGCATAGTCAAAGCCTGTAGAAGAACACGTTAGAAAAATCAGTAACTAAAGCCACCAATGCAAGGTTTCCTGAATAATTAAAGAGGGTGACTCATGAAAAGAGTCACCTAACAAAGCAGGAATTTTTTATAATCATACGTGGTTTGCTTCGGAGGAGGCTATATTTTAAAATATTTTTAATGTTATAGATTTACTGTTTTCCATTAATTTCTTGTTGACCAGTGATGGCATATTTTTGGATGCCATTGTGATAGCATGTAGAAGTTTAGACTATCTTAATATAAAAACTTAACTTTGGTTTTCTTCCTTTTCTTTAATTCAACTATTGGGATGGAATAAAAATATTTCCCCACATCTTCCTGACCTGCCCTTAAGAAAATGGAAAGCACTTCTTCAGTGGCTATTGATTCCAGTTCTGATTTATTAGGCCATATCAATGTCTAACATGAAAGAAAAGAAAATTAGAATTGCGGAGAGAAGCTAAAACAGGATTCCTTCTGGTTGAGGGAAGAGAGAGGGGCCACAGGTGTTAGAGTAGTGAGAACTGGCACCTTCTGCCACGGCAGTATCTCGGGAGGCAGCATGACCTCTGAGAAGCGGGCTGCACAGCACGTGTGTTGGAGTATGTGTGTCCGGAAGAATTATCTGCAATGTTGGAAATGTTTTGTGCTGTTCAACACCGTAGCCATTAGCCACATGTGGCTGTAAAGCATTTGAAATGTGGCTGATGCAACTGAGAAACAGAATTTTATGTTATTTTAATCTATTTATATTTAAATGTACATAGCCAAAGAGATGGGAAATAAGTAGAGCTGGCCCCTGAACGCTTATGGGATGGGCAAGTGATGGGCTGCCCAGATTCTTCTTCAGGAGGGATGAGCATCCATCCAAATTGGCTACCCTTAATTCACCTGTGCTCCTTGACCATGCGACCTTACCAGTTCTGGAACGCTCTACTCCTTCCTTGACCTTGTCAGTTCTGGAACCACTTCCTCCTTCCTTGACATCCCAGGACCTGGAACTCTTACATGAGTGTGAGAACCCTGGAGCCTAGATTCTAATCTCTCTGATCTGTGTGGGGTCTAAAGGCCTGATCTCCTATCCTCACTCAAGGCAACTCTAAAGGACCAGCTCAGCCACACGGCTCACTGAGGGGCTGGATGAGGCCTTTGCTGGGCCTGCATTGCAGCTCCACACCTGCCTTTTCCAAATCCTGGCTCCTTCTGTGACACCCCCCCCCCCCCCCACCAACACACACACAGCTATGGATCACAGCATCACTTCCTAATAAACATTTTGCTCACTCATCAATATCTCAGCCTGCTTCCGAGAGAGCCCAACCTGTGTCACCATAGCACAATTTTTATTATTTAAATTTTAATTACTTTCAATGAGACCAAGGTTAGTCAAAATTAATTACAATATTGGCTTTACACGCTTCAACTAAAAGTACAAGTTTTATATTGCTTCTCATTGTAAATGTACTGACAAGAATTGGGAACATGTGCATAATTAGATTCTTAAAACACCCCATTTCTAACACTGTTATTTGTCACAGAATAAGAACAGACAAAGATTCTCTATGTTTATGGAAATACAAATAGAATCACAAAGTCAGAGCTTTTCTTCGCAGAAATTTCACAGGGCACCAGAATCTAAATATGTTTTGAAAAAATATTTTCAGCTCATTTGGTTTCAAAGAATCTTCTATATTTAAAACTTAGAAAGAATTAAGGACTCAACAATAAGAAAAAACATTAATATCAACTTTCACATTAACACCAACATTCAGTTTAACAGCAGGAAAAACTCTTCTAAAGAGACCTAATTTGCACAAGCAGAAAACTATTGGTCAGAGTTCCAAGGGACGGAAACCTAGAAAGCCTGGCCTTCACTGTCCCTGAGTTCCCGGTGCTGCTCCTCTAGGAAGTGGAGCTCACTGACATCAGGACCTTCTTATCCATTTGTACTAACGGGGTTTAGGGATGACTAATAGAGAAGTTGTAAGAGCCAAGCTGTGTTAAATAAATTAGATAATGTGGGGCTAATGATTTCCTGGACCCATGGAGGAAAATGGAATCAACTTGAAAATTCAATTATGGGGTAGGCACAAAAGTACAAATTAACATTTTAATGATGTTACATCATTTTAACTCTCATAGAATCATGCAGTAGAAAGCTGGGAGTGATTGTGGAGGTAGTTAATCAAGTCCACTTTTCTACAGAAGGCAAAAACTGCCTCTAAGCCTTCCCTAAAAGATGGCTTTCCAGTCTTTCCTTAAATAGTACCCTGGACCAGAGTCTCATTATCTCCTGAGGCAGCACTCTACACTGAGAGGATCTATATTTACTTTAACAAAATGTACGTGGCTGTTTTACCATCTCTAAAATTACTCAAGCTAAGACACACGGATTCTATGTGAGCTGCATAAAAATAAAATACAAACGTAAGGGAGAGAAAGACTTAGCTCTTAATTCTTATCTTTAGGTTGAACCATAAGAAAGCATCAATATCTGACTATTTTTTATTTATAAAACAGGGTTGAAAATAATATATATATATATTATTTATAAGATATATAAACTTCATATATATATGAAATTAAATACGAACGAGCAATCACTCCACTGCAGATGAAGACTTGCTAGAGGTAAAGTGAAAGAGTTAAGGGAGAAAGAAAATGGAACATAATTGACGTATCTGTTGAGAGAAAATATATAAAATACCCCTTTTAACCTTTTCCTGTGAATTTGGCAAGGTTTTTTAAATTGTAGTATCCTTTTGTTGGGGATTGAACTGTGTCCCCCATGAAAGGCATGTTCAGGGCCCAATCCCTGGTTCGGTGGGATGCTATTAGTTAAGATATTTCCAAACCAAATGAGGGTGGGCCTTAATTCAACATGGCTGAAGTTGTTATAAACAAAGGAAACTAGACAGAGAAAGATGGGCCATGGGGAACAGCCAAAAGTTAGAAGTCAGTGGAACACAGAAGTGAAAGGAGAAGGAGCTGCCATGTGCACTGCCATGTGACAGAAAAGCCAAGGAACAAGGATCACTGGCAGCCAGCCTCAGAATTCCAGAGTCTTTGGGGAGAAAGCGTTGTCTTGCTGGTCCCTTGACTGTGGACTCCTCCTAACCTCAAAATCTTGAGCCAGTAACTTCCCACTATTTAAGTTAACCCATTTTGTGGTATTTGTTTTAGCAGCTTGGAAACTAAAACACCACCAATGAAAATCACAATTTCTCTTGGAAATTTCATTTTCTTTCACAGTTTCAACTATTACCCACCAGATCTGCTAAAAAAAAAAAAAAATTGGTGAGCATCTATGATTTGGCAAGCATAGGACTAAGTGGTAGATATGGAATTGCCCTGAATCATCTCATGAGGGAAATAGCTACATAAACCACTAAAATACCCTAAAGAAAGTACAATTGATTGATAAATACATAGACGATTAAGGAAGCTCGAAGGAGGGACACCTAATGCATGGAATGGGGGCAGGGGTATAAGAATGGGAAGCTCCAGTATACATGTAAGAATGCTGGAAAATGTGAGGCTTGAGAATGAATTTTAAAGAATGAGCAGGAATTTCCATAAAGATGGAGGTCATGTAGGGACTGAAGAACATTCTAGGGAGAAGGACCCACTAGTGGGTTGCAAGAAGAGAAATGGCATCATAAAGTTTGAATTTTGGAAGGTTGCTGGAAAGTGGAGTCTCCATTGAAGGGAGGAAACCTGGAGAGTAAACCCATTTACAAGAACACTGTGGTAATTAGTTGAGAGATGATTGTTATCACAAATCAAAACAGTGACAGTGGCAATAAAAAGAAGAAGTAACTTTGAGTGATATGAAAGAGATAAAATCTACCATATCTGGGTGGAAGAGTTACAGAAGAGAAAAGGTCAAACAATTTTGAGTAAATGGAGTAAATTTTCTTTATTCATTAAGAAAACAGATTTGGGAGGTGTATTAGTTCACTAAGGCTGCTGAAATACAATACACCTAAGATGGATTGGACTTTATAAAGGGATTTAATTAGTTACAAATTTACTGATTTGGGAAGGCACAGGGTGATGTCTTCTAGGCTTCTCTCCTGGCTTCTGGGTTCAAATTGCTTCCCCCTGGGCAGTTCCCTTCTGCAACTCGAAACATCTGGGTTAGAGCTGCATTGGCTAGGCTGTGCTGAGCTCTCTCCTGAGCCTCCTTTTAAGCCTTCAGCTAATCAAATTAATATGTCACTCACTGTGGAAGACACGCCCCTTAGCTGCTGCAAATGTAATCAGCCCTAGATGAATTTCAATGCTCACTATTTAAGTCCACAGCAAAAGAAAAATTGGGCACCATCACCTGACCAAGTTGACACCTGAACCTAACTATCACAAGAGGCATAGTAAGTTTGGAAGGGAAACATAGAGTTCAGATTTAAACTGAAAATTTTGCAGATACATACTTTACAGTTAGTAATATTTAGGAAGTACCTGAGGCCACCTCAATGAATAATATCAATCAGGAGATTGATAAGAGTTAGGAAAAAACAAAAGGGTGGCGTAAAAAACACTGAAGAAGGTAAGCATTTAAGGAGGGAAGGAATAAAATAAGTATTAAGACATTTCTACTGGGCTTAGTAAATAAAGTAAAATCTTTGTTTAGTATGATAGTTTCTGAAAGATAAAAATTATTAACTCTGGAGAATATATATACATACGTGCCTGTACAAACACATGCACTATTTAAAGGTCTTAAAGAACAACCAAAACTGGGCAGAAGCTGGAGCAAAGTTGACCTTGAAAAAAAGAGACAGCAAGATTCATGTTCATATAGCTTATTAGTAGAAGCACTCCCTGGTCCTTCCTGGATGAAGTGGTTGCAACCCAAATATAAAAATGTACTCTTAGGGCAGGCCATGGTGGCTCAGCAGGCAGAGTTCTTGCCTGCCATGCTGGAGACCCAGGTTCAATTCCCGGTGTCTGCCCATGCAGGAAAAAAAAAAAAAGAAAGTACTCTTCATAGATTGAGGAATCAAAAGATGAAATTTGGGGAAACTAGTAGCTGGAAAAGAAGGGGGCCTAAAAACAGGTATCTAAACTCCACTCAAATCTGTAGTTATAGCTGTTAATATATACAAGGCAGCATCTCCAAGGAGCTCAGTAAAAAAAAGCCATAATTAGGAAACTGAAAAAAAAAAAAGGATGTGTAAAGACTTCAGCTGTAGGCCACTGTTGGGGAGACAGACTGTAAAACTGCGTACAGTCAAATTAACAAAGCAAAAGCCAACTCTTCAGAGGAAGCTAATATGATTTAGTCTCTAATAGCATATAATCTATGATGTTCAGATTATAAGGAAAAATTACTAGATATGAAGAAATAGGAAAATGTTTCTGGTTTCACAGCCAAGACAAAAAAATCAGACACAAGATCATCCAGATGTTGGAATTCAAGGGTGGATGAACATATCACGAATCTCAGCAGAGAAGTAGAAATTATTTTTAAAAATGGAAACTCTAGAACTGAAAAGTACAATATCTGAAAAGGATGAAATTAACAGCAGACTGGAGTAAAAGAAAGGGCCATTGAATTAGAAATGATCCAGTCTGAATAAAAGAAGGAGAAATATGTTTTATAAAAGCATAAATCCTCAGTGACAGGTGTGGCAATATCAAGAGGCTGAGCATATATCTGACTGGTGTTTTAAAAGGAGAAAAGAATGGGGATTCAGCAGGGCAAATATTTAAATAAATAATGGCTGAAAATTCCTCAAATGTATTTCAACACATAGGGACACTGATTCAAAGTGTTCATTAAACAACAAGCTGGGTAAATACAAAGAAAATTTTACAGATTAAAACAAAACATAAAGACAAAATCTTGAAAGAAACCAGAGGGGTGACATATAAGATACAGGGGACACTGATGTGGATTACTGCTCACTTTTCTTTAAAGGCCATGGAATAGCATCTCTAAAACACTGAACAAGGAAAACAAAATCCTGTCAAAAACCTCTCAATATCACAGATGAGGCCTCACTCTCTCTAAGCCCAACTCTGCAAGTGAAATCATTGCCCTCTCCGCTATTTGGGACATGACGTCCAGGGGTAAAAGTCTCCTTGGTGGCATGGGTAGGCATCCATTTTGATCCCATGGTGCCAGGGGTGAAATTGGCGGCGTGGGAGATGACTCACAGGGATAAATCTGGTCCTGGCACCACGGGATCAACAAAGCCATCCTGACCAAAATGGGTAAAAGAAATGTAACAAAGAAGGTATCAGTGGTTGAGAGAGTTCAAATAGAGTCAAGAGGCGACTCAGGAGGTCACTCTCACACAAGCTTCAGTTAGACATTACTACGTATCATAACTTGTCAAACCCCAGCCAAAACTATTCCAGCCAATCCTAAAGAAAAACTAGGGCAATACATAAGATTCTACAAAGGTTCCATGTATTAGGGTAACTTTCCAGAAACTTACAACCTCCAGATGGGTCCCTGGACCAGATAAGTCCTAAAACCTAGAGAGGCCAGCCAGCCTTTCCAGAACATCAGCTAGTTCCATATCTCTATCCCATATTAGTGATAGCCCTTCCAACAGGAAAAAGTTAGAATAGGGCATAGCCCAAATACCCCTAAAGAGTAGGATAGAAAGATCAAAGGTCATGGTGGCATTATACAGAGAAAGTAGGGTTTAACAAATGAATATGATTGCTGAATCATTATATTAGTATTTCTTTTAGTCTCCTGTATCTTAGAGCAGCTAGAAGTAAAAATCTAAAATTGTGGAACTGTAACCCATACCAAACTCTGAAATCTGTTCTACAACTAATTGTTGTGCTGTGCTTGAAATTTATTGGATTTTTTGTATGTATTTATTTTTCACAAAAAAGAAAAAAAGTCAATTGTGATGATAAAATATTTATTCCTTCTAGCCTCCAATGTTCTGGAGCAGCTAGAAGGAAAAATCTGTGATGATGGTATGGCAGCCCATGACAAACTCTGGGATCTGTCCTGTAACTACCTGTTGAAAAGTGCTTTGAAAATTTTTGCTTCTTTCCTTCTTTGTTTTGTATACACATATTATACAATAAAAAACTTAAAAAAAAAAAAAACTCAACATGTACCCAGTGAGAACATCCTTCAAAAATGAAGGCAAGTTCCACATCTGATCATGTGGAAACAACTGGTACTGAATCTGATCAGCTGCTATAAACAATTAGAAAACTGAACAAAAATAAATGAAGCAGCCCTTTTCGGACAGTGGACAACAGACAATGCAGAACTGTGATCTATGAGAGAAGAGAAACAAGGTGACATCTATGACAGCCTGGGCTTTCTCTTGAGGCACTTTCGACAACAAATAAATAGATGGATAAATAAACAACAGATAAATTAAATATATAAATAAGGAATAAAATATAGAAAGGAAAAAGAAAAACTCTCTATTCAGATTGAAGCTGGTCAGCCCTGGGAGTTCTCAGAGAAATCAATACCTCAACCAAAGGCTAGCACCATGAGGGTCCTTGGCTAAGACTCAGGAAAGAGTCAAGGACTAGTCAGTATGTACAGCCAAATAATTTAATAAGCTCGATGCCAGAAAACCCGAGGAGTTCTCAGTTGGATGCTGGAGAGCCCTGGGAATTCTTGGCTGGACACCAGAGAACCTGGGAGGTCTAGGCTGGATGCCGGAGAGCTCCAAGAATTCTCGACTGGATCCAGAAAGCCTCAGGAATTCTCAGAGGAGTCTAGACCCCAGAATTCTAGACCCTGAGCAGGGCCTGATGCCATGAAGTTTCTTGACTCAGGTGCAGGAAATTTAGCTGCAGGAAAGAACTTGAGGACTAGGCAGTGTGTACAGCTCAAAACTTTAATTCATAGCAAAAGTACATGCTAGTAAGGGGTAAGCATGGACATTTTCCAAAGGAGGAAAAGCAGTCTGAGGCCAGGATCCTTGCATTATAAGGATTTGGGGGGGCCCTTTCCCTTCTGGCTATGCCAATAAGGGATTAATGAAGTGCACTTTTCATTGGTTCTTTTCAGGTGCTGGCCTGAGTGAGGGCCAGGTGTGTAAGTGCTAGGTATGTGGGGGCTGGGTGTGTGCAAAGAAAAGGAACATGTGTTATGTGGTTCAGGGTCACTTACCTCCCTCCTTTCCTATCTAACCTGCCTCAAGACGACTTGATCTTTTACAAATGAGAAATCCTGAAGAACCTATGAAAGAATTACCAGAAATATGAAGGGGACTACATAAGGTCAAAATATAAAATTTTAATTTTACTTCTATATGCTAGTAGCAAATAACTGGAAAAAAAACAAATAAAACAATTTCATCTTCAATGGTTTAAAACAAACATAGGGATAATTTTTAACAAATTTTAACATCAGCATAATTTTAACTGTGCAAGACTTCTACCCTCAAAACTACAAAGTGCTGCTGAGAAGGATTTTAAAACACATAAGGGAAGGAAATGCCAGGACCATAGGTCATGTCAAAGTGACTGTTAAGTTATCAGCTCTCACCAAATTGACCTAGAGACTCAATGTAATTCTAATCCAAATTCCAGCAGGCCCCTTGGTATGGAAATTCACAAGCTGATACTAAAATTAAATTAAATAGAAAAACAAAGGATCTGGAAGAGCCAAACTGATCTTAAAAGAGAACAAAGTTGGAGGGTTTATTATCTGACTTCAAGCTTTACTATAAAGCAATACTGTGGTATTGGCATAAGGATAAACAGATAAATCAATGAAACAAAATTAAGAATGTAGACATAGACCCTTATTTATAAGGACAATTGATTTTTTAAAAAATATTTTTATTGAGAAATATCCATACACATACATATAGCCCAAACATATTATACAATCAATGACTCACAATATTATCACACAATTGTATATTCTTCACCATGATCATTTTCAGAACATCTGCATCATTCCAGAAAAAGAAATAAAAAGAAAAAAAAGAACTCATACATCCCATACCCCTTACTCCTCCCTCTCATTGACCCACAGTATTTCAATCTAGTCTTTATCTACCACTATCATTTATTTATTTTTTATCCTTTTTTTAAAAAACTGATCTGAAGGACAACTGAGTTTTGACAAAGATGCCAAGACAATTCAATGGGGAAAAAGTAAATCTTTTTTTAGTGCTAGAACTAGGTATCTACATCGAAAAAAACAAACCTCTGATACTGCTCTATATCGTACATAAAAATTAATTTGGCATGGATCATAGACGTAAAGGTGAAAGCTAAAATGATAGAGCTTTTATAAGAATACATAGAAGAATAACTTAATGAACTGGAAGCCAAATATTTTATAGTAGGACATAGGAAGCAATAACCATAATAGCAAAAAAATAATAAATTAGAATTAAAGCAAAAAACTTCTACTTATCATCCAATAAGAAAATAATAAGCAAGTGATCAATGAGGAGAAAATATTCATAAAACATATAAGGCATGATAAGATATGAACAAGCAGTGTTGGGTTTCATTCTTCAACTTACATTTATTTGGTACCTACTAAAAGACAGGCATTTTTCCAAACATTGAATCTTATATCTAGATAGGGGAAAAAAGACCATACAAACTTAAACAGATAAAAAAGGTCACCTCACATGCTGAAAACAAACCAGGTAGTATGGCTGAGAGGAGTAACTGCGGGAATTTGACAAGCGATGCTAGATCTGTGAAAAGGTAACATGTGAGCTAAAATCTGAGTGATACAAAACAGACATGTGTGAAAAGATAAAAGAGCAAATTATCCTCAACAGAAAGAAGAGATGGTACAAAGGTCCTGGGGTGGGAATGAGGTTATTCAGTTCCTGGAGGAGAAGAAAAGGAACATAATGATAGAGGGGAAAACAGAAGACACTGGAAAGGTGGACAGAAGATACCTTCTACAGAGCCTTGTGAGCCACAACAAGGAATCAATATTGTGCCAAGTGGTACAGAAAGCCACCGATGGGTTTTAATCAGGGGAAGAAAATGGAGGGGGAGCAGTATCAGTAGGAAAACAGAAGACTGCATGAAGTAGTCCAGTTGAGAAATTATGATGGCTTGGACAGGAGTAGGAGTGATGGAGGTGTTGGCAAGTAACTGAATTCAGGATATATTTCGGAGGTAGTGCCAGCAAGATGTGGGTTATGAGGTAAGAGGTAACTTAAGAATGCCTCGTAACCTTTGTCTTGAACAACGTATAGATGGTAGTGACATTTTCTGAAATAAGGAAATGATGAATTTTTTTTGCCATTATAAATTAGAGATGCCAATTACACATTCAATTGACTTGGCAGTTGTAAATAAAAGCCTCAACTCAGTGAAATATAGCTCTAAGACTGGAAGAATCAAACAAACTGGTTTAGATAGAGGAAGAAGAGGGCCCAAGACTGAGCTCAGGAACTGTTTTGGTTTGCTAAAGCTGCCAAAATGCAACATACCAGAAATGGACTGGTATAAACAATGGGGATTTATTGGCTTACTGGTTACAATTCTAAGACTGTGGAAATGTCCAAATTAAGGCACAAACAGGTAGATACCTTCTCTGAAGAAGGGCTGCTGGTATCCAATGGAAGCACATGGCCAGCATCAGCCGATCTTTCTCTCCTGGTTTTCGTTGCTTTCAGGTTCTCATGTCAGGGGCTCTTTCAACTTCTGTGTGCCTTTGCTTTTCTGGGGCTTTTATCCCTCAGCTCACTTAGCTTTGTCTGTCTCTTATCCTCTCTTAAAGGACTCCAGTAAGGATTAAGACCCACCTTGAGTGGCGTGGGTCACATCTCAATTGAAATAACCTAACCAAAAGATGCCACACACAATAGGTCTGCAGCCACAGGAGTGGATTCAGAGGACATGGCCTGGCTGCTGTGAGCGCTGCGCATGCACACACAGGGCCACACATCCTCGACTAGTGCACAACGGGGCCTCGCCCTCCAGACCTGTGCGCCCGCACAGCCACCTCCTCCCTGCCGCTGGGTGCCCATGCCCACAGATACAAGTGTAGTATCCCCAACATGCACCTATACCTGCACTGCAAGGAACTGTTTTGCCCCGCCCAGTGCCCTGCATCTTGCTCCACATCCATCCCACAAATACAAGGCTTCAGACTACTGAAGGAAATCAACTTCAAAAGTAACCCAATCAACATATTTACATGCCACAAAGAATGCAGAAGATCACAAAGAATATCATCATGCAGACAGATATAGTCCAGCCTAATGACCAAATTAAAATACCAGAGGAGACACAGATGTTGGAACAACTAATCCAAGATGTTCATATAACTCTACTAAATAAAATAAATGGGATGGCTAATGACATAAAGGAGATCAAGAAGACACCACTAGACATAAAGAGGAATTTAAAAATAGTAGCTATCACAGAGATTAAAAATGTTGTAGACCAAATAAAAAATATACTAGAGACATATGACAGCAGATTTTAAGAGGCAGAAGTAAGAATAAGCAAACCAGAAGTCAGGACAACTGATTCCGAACACTCAAAACAGTAACGACAAAAAAGACAGAAAAATTTGAACTGAACCTCAGGGAAATGTTGGACAAAACAAAGCTCACAAATATAAGAATGATTAGTGTCCTAGAAGGAGGAGAGAAGAATAAAGGACTGGGAAGATTACTTGAGGATATAAGGGGAAAACTTACCAACCCTTATAAAGGACATAAACATGCATGTCAAAGAAGCTCAACAAACTCCAAATGGAATAAATCCAAATAGGTTTTCCCCAAGATACATACTAATCAGTCTGTGAAACGCTGAAGAGAAGCAGAAAATACTGAAAGCAGCAAGAGAAAAGCAATCTACTACATACAAGGGAAACCACATAAGACTAAGTCCGACTACTCAACTGGCACTATGGAGGCAAGAAGGCAGTGGTATGATATTAAAATTTTCACAGACAAACAAATCCTGAGAGAATTTGTCAACAAGAGGCCGGCCCTAAAAGAAATACAAAAGTTGAAAACAAAAACAGGAGAGGGAGGTCTGGAGGAAGGCACAGAATTGAAGAGTATCAGGAAGGGTATCTTAAAGGATAAAAAGAGAAGGGGAAAAGAACATATAGATCTGATGAATAAAATCCAAAAGATAAGATGGTGGATTCAAGAAATGCCTTTTCAGTAATAACTCTGAATGTTAATGAACTAAACAAAGATTGGCAAAATGGATTAAGAAATACAATCCAGCTATATGTTGCTTACAAGAGACTCCTCTTAGACACAAGGATATAAATAGATCGAACATGAAAGGATGGAAAAAGATGGCCCATGCAAGTTGTAACTAAAGAAAGCAGGAGTAGCTACATGAATATCGGCCAAAATAGACTCTAAATGTAAAGACATCATAAGAGACAAAGAAGAACCCTATATATTAATGAAAGAGATAATTCATCAAGAAGAAATAGCAATCATAAATGTTTATGCTCCCTATTAAGGAGCTCCAAAGTACATGAGACAGACATTAGCAAAATTGAAGGGAGCATTAGATGTTTCAACAATAATAGTAGAAGACTTCAGTACACCACTCTCCTCTATGGATAGAACAACCAGACAGAAGATCATTAAGGAAATAGAGAAGTTAAATAACTGGATAAATGCATTAGACCTAATAAACATACATAGGTCACTAAACCCAAAACACAAGGATATACATTCTTTTCTAGGGCTCATGGAACATTCTCCAGGATAGATCATGTGTTTGGGAGCAAAACTGGTCTTTATAAATTCAAAAACACTGAAATTATTCAAAGCACCTTCTTTAATCACAATGGAATGCAGCTGGATACCAATAACCACCAAAGAAAGGGAACTTTCACAAATATATGGAGATTAAATAGCACACTTTTAAACAAGCAGTGGGCAAAGAAGAAATTGCTAGAGAAATCAGTAGCTATCTGGAGATGAATGAAAACGAGAATATAACATATATACGGGATGTAGCAAAGGCTATGTTGAGAGGGAAATTTATTGCCCTAAATGCCTATATTAAAAAACAAGAACAAAAATCGAGGACTTAACCGCTCATCTGGAGGAATTTGAGAAAGAATAACAAACTAGAAGTAAATAGAAGAAGAGAAGTAACAAAGATTAAAGCAGAATTAAATGAATGGGAGAACAAAAGAGTCAACAAAACCAAAAGTTGGTTCTATGAGAAAATCAATAAAATTGATGGCCGACTAGCAAAACTGACAGAAAAAAAGAGAGAGGATGCAAATAAAATCAGAAATGAAAAGGGGTGAGTTACCACAGATCCTGAAGAAATAAAATAAATCATAAGAGGAAACTATGACTACATGCCAACAAACTAGACAATTTAGATGAAATGGACAAGTTCCTAGAAACACACAAACAAGCTACAATGACTCAGGAAGAAATAGAAGATCCCAACAAACCAATCACAAGTATAGAGATTCAATCAGTTATCAAAAATCTTCCTACAAAGGAGCGGGCCATGGTGGCTCAGCAGGCAGAGTTCTCACCTGCTATGCCAGAGATGCGGGTTCGATTTCCGGTGCCTGCTCACGCGAAAAAAAAAAAACAAAACAACTTCCTATGAAGAAAAGCCCAGGGCCAGACAGCTTCACAGGGAAATTTTATCAAACATTCCAAAAAGATCTAACACCGACCCTGCTCAAACTTTTGGGAAATTTTATCAAACATTCCAAAAAGATCTAACATTAATCCTGCTCAAACTTTTCAAAAAAAATTGAGGAAAAAGGAACACTACCTAACTCATTTTATGAAGCTAATATTTTAATGCCAAAACCAGGTAAAGATGCCATAAGAAAGGAAAACTACAGGCCAATCTCTCTAATGAATATAGATGCAAAAATTCTCAACAAAATACTAGTAAATCAAATTCAACACACAGTAAAAGAATTATATACTATGATCAAGTGGGGTTTATACAAGGAATATAAGGATGGTTTGTAATATAGCACATTAACAAATCAAAAGGGAAAAATCACATAATCATCTTAATTGATGCTGAAAAAGCATTCGGCAAAATGCTCAACATACTTTTCTGAAAAAAAAACCTTCAAAAGATAAGAATCAAAGGTAACTTCCTCAGTATGATAAAGGGCATATATGAAAAACAGATAGCCAGCATCATACTCAATGGAGAGAGACTGAAAGCTTACCTCCTAAAATCAGGAATGAGACAAGGATGCCCACTGTCACCACTATTATTCAACATTGCATCAGAAGTTCTAGATAGAGCAATCAGGCAGGACAAAGAAATAAAAGGCATCTAAATTGGAATGGAAAAAGTAAAACTTCAATTATCTGCAGATTACATGATAATATACTTGGAAGATTCTGAGAAAACTACAGCAAAGTTATTTGAGCTAATAAACTAATTCAGCAAGGTGGCGGGATATAAAATTAATGTGCAAAAATCAGTAACATTTCTATACACGAGCAATGACATAACTGAGGAGTCACTTAAGGAAAAAATTCCATTCAAAATAGCAACTAAAAGAATTAAGTACCTAGGAATGAACTTAACTAGGGACGTAAAGGACTTGTATACAGAAAAATATATAACATTGCTAAAAGAAATCAAAGATCTAAATAGACAGAAAGACATTCCCTATTCATGGATAGGAAGGCCAAATATAGTTAAGACGTCAATTTTTACCCAAATTGATCTATGGATTCAACATACTACCAATCAAAATTCCAACAACCTACTTTGAAGACTTCGAAAAGCTAAGTATCAAATTCATCTAGAAGGGAAAGAGACCCTGAATAGCTAAAAGCATCCTAAAAAAGAAGAATGAAGTGGGAAGATTAATATTTCTTGTGCTGGCTTGAAAGGATTCATGTACTTTAAAAAAGCAATGTTTTAATTCTAAATAATCTTGTGAGAGCAATGGTTTCTTCTAATCCCTATTCAGTACTGTATGCTGGGAGCTTTAATTAGATTATCTCCATGGAGATGTGACTCAATCAAGAGTGGTATCAAACTTGATTAGATGGAGATGTGACTCCACCCATTTGGGTGGGTCTTGATTAGTTTACTGGAATCCTATAAAAGAGGAAACATTTTGGAGAAAGCAGGAGATTCAGAAAGAGCAGAGAAGGACATAGCCATGAGAAGCAGAGAGCCCACAAGCCAGAGATCTTTGGAGATGAAGAACGATGCCTCCCGGGAAGCCTCATGAAACAGGAAGCCAGAAGAGAAAGCTAGCAGATAATGCTGCGTTCTCCATGTGCCCTTCCAGATGAGAGAGAAACCCTGACTGTTCACCATGTGCCTTCTCACTTGAGAGAGAAATCCTGAACTTCATCAGCCTTCTTGAATCAAAGTATCTTCCCCTGGATGCCTTAGATTGGACATTTCCATAGACTTGTTTTAATTGGGATATTTTCTCTGCCTTAGAACTGTAAACTAGCAACTTTTAAAATTTCCCTTTTTAAAAGCCATTCTGTTTCTGGTATATTGGCAGCTGGTAAACTAGAACACTTCCTGACTTTAAAAGTTTTTAAAAAAACCACAATGATCAAAACAGCATGGTACTGGCACAAAGACAGAAGCATTGACCAATGGAATCTAATCTAGAATGCAGAAACAGACTACCTGGTCAACTGATTTTTGACAAGGCCCCCAAATCCACTAAACTGGGATAAATTAGACTTTTCAATAAATGGGCATTGAAGAACTGGATATCAATAGTTAAAAGAATGAAAGAGGACCCTTATCTTATACTCTCTATAAAAAATTAATTCAAAGTGGATCAAACACCTAAATCTAAGAATTAGCACCATAAAGCTTCTAGATGAAAATGTAGGGAAACATCTTCAAGATCTAATAATAGGAGGTAGCTTCCTAAACTTTACATACAAAGCATAAGGAACAAAAGAAAAAATAAATAAATGGGAACTTCTCAAAATTAAATGTTTCTGCACCTCAAAAGACTTGGTCAAAAAGGTGAAGAGGCAACCAACTCAGTGGGAGAAAATATTTGGAAATCACACATCGGACAAAGGTTTGATATCCTGTATACATAAAGAAATCATACAATTCAGCAACAAAAGAACAACCAACCTAATTATAAAATAGGCTAAAGACATGAATAAGCATTCTTCTGAAGAGCAAATACAGATGGCTTAAAAATACACGAAGAGGGTAGGCCACAGTGGCTTGGCAGGCAGAGTTCTTGCCTGCCATGCTGGAGACCTGGGTTCGCTTCCAGGTGCTTGTCCATTTCAAAAAAAAAAAAAACCAAAAAAGAACCACACACGAAGAGATGTTCATTTTTATTGACTATAAGAAAAAATGCAGATCAATACTACAGTGAGATACCACCTCACACCTATTAAGAATAGCTGCTATTAAACAAACAGGAAACTATAAATGTTGGAGAGCACGTGGAGTAACTGCGACACTTATGCATGCTGGTAGGAATGCAGAATGGTACAACCACTATGGAAGACAGTTTGGCAGTTCCTTAGGAAACTAAATATCAAGTTGTCCTGTGACCCAGCAATAGCACTATTTGGTATATACCCAGAAGAGCTGAAAGCAATGACACAAACAGACATTTGCACACTGATGTTCACAGCAGAATTATTCACAGTTTCCAAAAGATGGAAACAATCCAAATGCCCATCAACAGATGAGTGGATTAACAAGATGTGGTATATACACACGATGGAGTATTATGCAGCAGTAAAATGAAATGATGTCCTGAAATACATGACAAGATGAATGAGCCTTGAAAACATAATGCTGAGTGAAATAAGCCAGACATAAAAGGACAGATACTGTATGACTCCACTATTATGACCATGGTAAAGGTAAAATCAGAGGCTTATAATACAGAATATTATTATAAGGGACTTAGGGATACACAGAAGCTAGACAGGTGTGAATGGTCAGCTAATGAGGTTGAACTCCAATGTAAGGGACTAGACAGAAGTGAAGGTGGTTCTCTAGTGGGTCTATAAGTAATAGTACCATATTGAAGATGAACAAGATTGAAAAGGGTTGAAAAGACCTATGTGTCCCACTGATTAACAATAGAAATATAAAGAAGTACTTGCAAGAACTACTTCAAAGGTATGATTTGTGTACAAAGAGTGTTTAAGTCCAAGGTACAAGGGGAAAACTTCTATTGAATGGTCTGGGCTGTGTTTAACGGAAAAGCATCAGCAGTGCCACAGCAACAGGAGGGGTAAATAATGATGGGAGGGACAAGATTTAAGGGGAGGTTTAGATTTCCTATTGGTGAGTGTGTGTTTATTGGTTATCTTTCTCTTAGGAAGGATGAAATTATCTAAAATTGAGAATGCTGATGGACTGTGGACTTTGGGCATTATACATGATGCCTAATGAATGCAGGTGGCTGAAGGATGAACTGACTGAGAAGTAGATTGGCGAATGATGGTGTATACATATAATCAAATACTGTGCTGCTACGAAAAGAATGAAGTCATGAGGCATGCAACAATGTGAATGTACCTGTAGGACATTTGGTGAGGCAAAACAAACCAGAAATGAAAGAACAATTATTGACCGTTCTCCTTTAGAAAATGCTTATATAAAGACAGGGGCCCAGATTGTAAGCTCTTAAAGCAGACACATTTAGTCTGGAGTGGGAATTATTATTTTTAGATTTTGAGATGCTGTTTTATATATGTATTTCCTGGTATTTAGAGATAAGAATGAAGCTGATCAGCTCGGGATTAAGGCAATTCAGAACACAGGGGTAAGGAAGACATTGTATTTTAGAACTGCACCTACTCTTTGAGTCCAAAGGAAGAAAAGTTAATTTTTTCCAGAACCTAAATTTTCTGTAGCGTATAACCTAACTCAATCCTGTCTGGAGAGCTCACTTGTTCAGTTGTTCACTTGAACAACTGAAACACAGGGAGCCTAGAATAAGAATGAGGGCTTTTAATCCTGTATAGCTTAATGTAATGCCTGGATATATCCTGGAATATATTAAGCAGATAATCAAAAAGTATTGGCAAAGTCCCTTGAGGGATGGGAGAAAAAATATGGAACTATTTAACTTCACCATCAGGGAATCTCCTGATACTGTGTGTCATGGTCAGGTTCACATGTCAACTTGGCCAGGTGGTGGTGCCTGGTCATCTTGTTGGGCAAGGGCTGGCCTGTCTGCTGCTATGAGGACATTTCATGGACTTAAATCATGATTACACTGGCTGCTTCCACAGCTGATTGCATTTGTAACCAGCTAAGGGGAGTGTTTTCTGCAATGAGTGGTGCTTAATCTAATCACCAGAAGGCTTTTAAGGAAGATTCAGAAGAGACAATCACTCTTCCTGCTTCATTCTCCTGTGGAGTGGGTCTAGACCCTTCATTGGAGTCACCAGCTTCACAGCTTGCCCTATGGATTTAGGACTCTTCCATTCCCACAGGTGTCCAGCAAGCCTCTCCTGAGAGTTTGCTGAGGAACTTCATTGGAGTTACCAGCTTGCGACCTGCCCTACAGACCTTGGAACCTTACATTCCTGCAGTTGCCCAGACAGCCTCTCATGAGAGTTCACTGAGGACCTTCATCAGAGTTACCAGTTTGAACTTTCCAGAAACTTACAACCCACAGACCTTGGACTCTACATTCCCATGGATATATGAGACACTTTTATAAATTTTATATCTATGGATATCTCCAGTTGATTCTGTTTCTCTAGAAAACCCTAGCTAATACACTGTGTCAAACATTAGAGATACACAATCAATAGGTCAAGCCCCTGATCTTGAGGTTTACTCTTGTGAAACTTACATAGGTAGTGGAGAAGATTGGCTTACATATAGGTATGCCTAAGAGTTACTTCTGGAGGACCTCTTTTGCTGCTAAGATGTGGCTTCACACTCTCTAAGCCCAACTCTACAAGTGAAATCACTGCCTTCCCCTCTACATGGGACATAACATCCAGGGGTGAAATTGGCAGTGTGGGAGATGACTCACAGGGATAAATCTGGCCCTGGCACCATGGGATCAACCATTCCGCTCTGACCAAAAGGTGGAAAAGAAGTGTAACTAATAAAGTACCATTGTCTGAGACAGTTCAAATAGAGTTGAGAGGCTACTCTGAAGGTCAGTCTTATGTAAGCTTCAGCTAGACATTGCTACCTATCATAACTTGCCAAACTCCAGCCAAAGCCATCCCAGCTAATCTTAAAGAACAACTAGGGCAATATATAATATTCTACAAAGGTTCCATGCACCAGGGAACTTTCCAGAAACTTACAAGCTCCAGATGAGCCCCTGGACCAGAAAAGTCCTGAAACCTAGAAGGCCCAGCCTCTCCAAGTTCCTTCTCCCTACCCTATATTAGTGACAGACCCTTCCATTATGAAACAGTTAGAATGGCCATAGCCCAAATACCCCTAAAGAGTGGAAAAGAAAGATCAAAGATCATGGTGGAATTATACAGAGAAGGTAGAGTTTAACAAATGAATATGATTGCTGAATCTTTATATTGATATTTCTTTTAGTCTCCAGTATTTAGAGAAGCTAGAAGTAAAATCCTAAAATTGTGGAATTATAACCCATACCAAACTCTGAAATCTCTTCTACAATTAATTGTGCTGTTCTTTGAAATTTATTGCCTTTCGTACATATGTTATTTTTCACAAACAAGAAAAAACAATCAATTGTGATGAGAAAAAAATATTTATTCCTTCTAGCCTCCTATATTCTGGAGAAGCTAGAAGGGAAAATCTGAGATGATGGTATGGTAGCCCGTAACAAACTCTGGGATCCATCCTGTAACTATTTGTTGAAGAGTGCTTTGAAAATTATTGCTTTTTTCTTTCTTTGCTTTGTATATATGTTATATTATACAACTTAAAAAGTTAAAAAAAAAGAACAAGGTCTTTTCTGGCATACATAACAGCTCCAAACTAGCACAGGAACCTCTATCACCTGAAGTTGAATAGAGAAGGGGCCATCCAGGGAAATTAAGTAGGAAAAGCCAATGATTTAGGAGGAGAACAGAAGAGTGTGGTATCTGGGAAGCACAGAAAGGAAGAAAGGATGGTGGGGTCAGTCATGCCCAACACTGTTAATAGGATAAGATGAGGACACAGAAATGGACACCTGGATTTGACAAAATGGAGACCTTCAATGACTTTAATGAAAGTCATGTCAGTGAGGCAGTGAAAATGGAATCTCATTTGAAGAGGATAATAAGAAAATATGAGATACAGAAGGAGATAAGGGGTTTGGGGAAGGTTTTTGAGGAAGGAGATATTGATACAGCTAGAAGAAATATTAAGGAAAGCAAATAAGAAGCTCAGTGAACATTAAGTGGGAGAAGGAAGAAGAAAAACTCTGGGCTACACCTCAGAAAACTGTATGGTTATGGTTTCTGTTGGGGCAAGACCAGTAGTGCTTCCTCTGTTGACCTTTAGGCTCCTTAACTGCCATCTCAGAGCTGAACATCTGAAGTAGAAGTTAGTTTAGAAGGCTGAACAGGCTTAAGATAGACAGATGACAATTCGGAGACAAGTTAATAATAACAAAGTTAAAAATTTAGCTAGATGGATTATGTGGATTCTTCCAAGTACCAGCTATGTGAATTAGGATGCCTTCTGTTGCAAGCTGCAGAAATCCCAACTCAAATTAGATGAAACTGAGTAGATAGATGAAGCTAAGGAAGGCTCCAGGAAACTTTAATTTGTCATGGGTTGCATTTAACTTCCCTATCTACCCCAGATATCTGTTGCAACATTAGATCTAATGGATCTAATACTAGGAGAGTTACTTGTAATGTAATGGATGGATGAACTGGAGAAACTTCTATTACTCATATGCTTATCCTTAATCTGAGAAGCATCAGTAGATAGTCAATAAATGTCCTGATAGCACAGTCAAGTTATGATCCCAATATTGTCCTTAAACTCCAATGGTCTAGGGTGGGCTATGGTGGCTCAGCTGGCAGAGTTCTCACCTGCCATGCCAGAGACCCGGGTTCAATTCCCAGTGCCTGCCCCCCCCCCAAAAAAAATCCAATGGTCTACCAAACATTGCTCCTCATTCTCAGTTGATATGAGTTGGCACAATTTTTTTTTATTTCTAACGGCCATCCCAAAATGCCCTCTACCACTTAGCCCCCATAAAATTCATTTGGGTGGGCTGCCCCCAAATTTCAGTGGACTTTGATTCTCTGGCATACTAGGACATGTCAGATACCTACCTGCTTCTTCTTGCTCATTAGTTTCAATAACTTGATGCCCCCAATGTGAGTACCTCAGTGTAATGTCTGTGGGAAAATGAGATGAGCCAAGTTGCTGAGACTAAGCTGTGACAGAAAGCAGGAGGTGGAAAAGGTATACAGTTATTTCAACTAGATGAACGCAAGTGACTTGATAATCTCTGTTTACTGGAATATAGAAAAGCAGGTCTGAAAGTGCAGTAGCTGCTTTCAGGTGCCAAGAACTGTGTTGATTTGCTTTAATCCAACAATCCAGCAATAATTTCTGGGAGAGAAATGCAACTGGAGAACCTGCTTGATTCAATTTCAGATAATCCACTCTCATTTTCCAAGACCTATCTAATTTGCATGCCAGACAGAAAAGTTTAATTAGACTGTAATAAGAATCACCCCCATATTTTAACTCCAGCAGGAACACACACTGCATGAACTACCTATTTTGCAAATGTGTAAAATGGACTCTTGGTATCTCACTCTCCGATGCTACCAGAATGCTCCTTGCTGCCTTAAATAACCACAACAAGGTAAAATAACGGATCTCAGTTTCCTATCTCTTTGAGTTAGTTGCTTTCAACTATTCCTGGTAGCAAAAACTGTTTTGATCAAGGTTTATAAACAGTGAAGATAAGCTACTGTAGATAGTTTAGGCGAATAGGGATTTATTACGTGTGTTAAATAGTTGAAGAAACAGACTTTAGGCTGAGCTTCCAGGAACCATACTCCAAAGCTACACTGAAGATTTGCTCAGTCAAGGGTGCTGCTTCTGTCAAGATTAGGAAATAACCTGCAAACTAAGCCAATAGCTGCTAGTTTCAGAATGATGCTGCATCTGCTAGGATAAGGCTCCTTTCTCCACTAAATCAAGCTGCTGCTGCTACAGTCGAAAGCTCTAGAACCACTTTCTCTTCTATGAACTACTCCAGCAAAAAGAATCCCTCATACCCTGACTCTCTCTTCACAGAACTCAATTCCAAGTGTAAGGAAATTTTGGAAATGGTGTCCTTCTATTTGTAGCTTCTATGGTCTAGGAAGGTACAGTAGAAAAAGAACAGATATTGAGTGAGCATTTTCATGATACCATCTGCAGTGGTTGTTCTTAATATTCTAGCCTTTGAAGTGACTTAAATAGCATTTAGAATTTATCGCAAATTAAAAATTAAAAAAAATTCACAGGTTAAATCATCTGGCTCTGGATTCTTTTCTAGAAGTGATCTTTCGAAAATATTTCCAATTTGTATTCCGCTCAGTTAATTTCAAGGTTCATGTGTGTCTGTAGTTAAGCCTATTTCATCATGGGCCATCTCTGTCAATGAAAAAAAAATGCTCCTACATATGATATTTTGTTGCTTCGGTTTTATTGGCGTTTTCTTTCTTTGTCTATGAATATGACTTGCCAGAGCAGGCTATTGTTGAGGCTATAGCTTTCAGAGACATTTCTGGGATTTATTTATTTTACTAATATGGTGCTTTCTATTTCTCTAACCTCTACATCTATCATGCTTTATTTCTTACCTCCAAACTTAAGAATTTTTACATGTTATTCTTTTTTGTTTCCTGAACTGAATAGTTTCTTTATTTTTTAAATAATGTTATGAATTCACTCCTCGTGAAATTTGATCTCATCTTTTTTTTAAATTTTTTATTAATTTAAAAAAAATTACAAGAAAGAAACACATTCTTAATATATGCTCATTCCGTTCTACATATATAATCAGTAATTCACAATATCATCACACAGTTGCATATTCATCATGATCATTTCTTAGAACATTTGCATCAATTCAGAAAAAGAAATAAAAAGACAACAGAAAAATAAAACAAAAACAGAAAAAAAATTTACATACTATTTCTCTTACCCCTCCCTTTCATTTATCACTAGCATTTCAAACTAAATTTATTTTAACATTTGTTGCCCCTATTATTTATTTTTATTCCATATGTTCTACTTGACTGTTGACAAGGTAGATAAAAGGAGCATCAGACACAAGGTTTTCACAATCACACAGTCACATTGTGAAAGCTACATCATTATACAATCATCCTCAAGAAACATGGCTACTGGAACACAGCTCTACATTTTCAGGCAGTTCCCTCCAGTCTCTCCATTACATCTTGGATAACAAGGTGATATCTACTTAATGCATAAGAATAACCTCCAGGATAACCTCTCAACTCTGTTTGGAATCTCTCAGCCATTGACACTTTGTCTCATTTCACTCTTTCCCCTTTTGGTTGAGAAGGTTTTCTCAACTCCTCGATGCTAAGTCTCAGCTCATTCTAGGGTTTTTCTCAATCCCTTGATGCTGAGTCTCAGCTCATTCTGGGATTTCTGCCCCACATTGCCAGGAAGGTCCACACCCCTAGGAGTCATGTCCCATGTAGACAGGGGGAAGGTAGTGAGTTTTCTTGTTGTGTTGGCTGGAGAGAGAGGCCACATCTGAGCAACAAAAGAGGTTCTCTTGGGGGTGACTCTTAGGCCTAATTTTAAGTAGGCTTGATCTATCCTTTGTGGGGTTAAGTTTCATATGAACAAACCTCAAGACTGGGGGCTCAGCTTATAGCTTTGGTTGTCCACACTGCTTGTGAGAATATCAAGAATTCAACTTGGGGAGGTTGAATTTTCCCCCGTTCTCACCATTTCTTGAAGGGGACTTTGCAAATACTTTTTCACTCACTGATCAAATCACTCTGGGATTCATCGGGGCATCACCCTGGACAAATCAACAAAATCTCATGTCTTACTCAAGGTTCCATGCATTTATGGTGTTCAACCAACTATCTACATAAGTTATATAAGGAGATGTACTAGTGAAAATATAAATTTGTACCAAATAAACATTTTTGCTTTAGTCTCACACATAAGTTGAAATTTTAAAACATTAAGTGCCATCTATTTTCAGCACCCTGCACTAATGACATGCCCTTGTTCTTCCTCATGCAAAAACATTTTTTAGATTTGTACATTTAATCACTATCATTATACACTCTAGGCATTCCTAGATTATACCATCCCAATCTTTACCGTCCATCTTTCTTTGTAATTTCATTTATGCCCCCAGCCCTCCTCCCTCTATCATTCTTACATTCAGCTTCATTCAGTGTTTTAACATAATTGTATTAAAGTTAGGTAGCATTGTGCTGTCCATTTCTGAGTTTTTATATTCAGTCCTGTTGCACAGTCTGTATCCCTTCAGTTCCAATTACCCAATATCTTACCCTATTTCTATCTCCTGATGGTCTCTGCTACCAACGAAATATTCCAAGTTTATTCACTAATGTCAGTTCATATCAGTGAGACCATACAGTATTTGTCCTTCTGTTTTTGGCTAATCACACTCAGCATAATGTCCTTAAGGTCGACCCATGTTGTTACATACTTCATAACTTTATTCTGTCATACAGCTGCATAATATTCCATTGTATGTATATGCCACAGTTTGCTTAGCCACCCGTCTGTTGATGGACATTTTGGCTGTTTCCAACTCTTGGTAATTATAAATAATGCTGCTCTACACATTGGTGTGCAAATGTCCATTTGTGTCCTTGCCCTCATGTCCTTTGAGTAGAGACAGCATATAGATAGATGGGTCCTATTTTTTAATCCATTCTGCCTGTCTATGTCTTCTGATTGGGGAGTTTAATACATTAAAATTTATTGTTATTACTTCATGGGTAGTACTTTCTTCTACTATTTTGCCTTCTGGATTTTATATGTCATATTGAATTTTCCTTCTTTTTACCTTTACTCATAGCCTTCCTTTCTACACTCTTCTCCATACCTCTCTCTTTTGTCTTTTCATATCTGTCTCTAGTGCTCCCTTTAGTATTTCTTGCAGAGCTGGTCTCTTGGTCACAAATTCTCTGTGATTTTTTGTCTGAAAATGTTTTAATTTCTCCCTCATTTTTGAAGGACAATTTTGCTGGATAGAGAATTCTTGGTTGGCAGTTTTTCTTTTTTAATAATTTAAATGTATCATCCCACTGTCTTCTTGCCTCCATGATTTCTGCTGAGAGATCTACAAATAGTCTTATTGGCTTCCCTGGTATGTGATGGATTGCTTTTCTCTTGCTGCTTTCAAGATTCTCTCTTTCTCTTTGACCTCTGACATTCTGATTAGTAAATGTCTTGGAGTATGTCTATTTGGATTTATTCTCTTTGGGGTATGCTGAACTTCTTGGATCTGTAATTTTAAGTTTTTCATAAGAGTTGGGAAATTTTCAGTGATAATTTCCTCCATTAGTTTTTCTCCTCCTTTTCCCTTCTCTTCTCCTTCTGGGACACCCACAACACGTATATTTGTGCGCTTCATATTGTCTTTCAATTCCCTGAGTCCCTGCTCATGTTTTTCCATTTTTTCCCCATATTTTCTTTTTCTTGTTGGATTTCAGATGTTCCGTCCTCCAGTTCAGAAATCCTATGTTCTGTCTCTCTACCATTGTAGGTTTCCATTGGTTTTTTCATCTCTTCTACCGTGCCTTTCATTCCCATAAATTCTGTGATTTGTTTTTTCAGACTTTTGATTTCTTCTTTTTCTTCATTCCTTGCCTTCTTTATATCCTCCCTCAATTCATTGATTTGGTTTTTGATGAGGTTTTCCATGTCTGTTCGTATATTCTGAATTAATTGTTTCAGCTCCTGTATCTCATTTGAATTGTTGGTTTGTTGCTTTGACTGGGTCATATCTTCAATTTTCCTAGCGTGATTTGTTATTTTTTGCTGGTATCTAGGCATTTAATTACCTAATTAGTTTATTCTGGAGATTGCTTTCACTTCTTTTACCTAGGGTTTTCTTGCTGGATGAATTTGTTGTCTCTCTGTTCTTTGACATTCAGTTCAGCTTTTTCTGGACTTCTAGCTTAAGTTTTGTTTAACAGAGCAGAATTTTTCAGTTCTTGTTTTCTTGTTTCTTGCCCTGATTGTATGGTGCCTTTCTCTGCCCCCCACCCTTAGGAGGGTCTAGTTAGGTATTATAGACCCAAGTCAAATTTTCCCAGACCAAACTGTCCTCCTATCAGGAGGAAAGAGTCACCTGCATCAGTTTTCCCTGAGGATGAGACCCAGCAGGTTAAAAGACCTTCCTGTGAAGTCTCTGGACTCTGTTTTTCTTTTCCTGCCCAGTATGTGGCGCTTGTCTACCTGCGGGTCCCACCAGCAAAAGATGATGCGGTACCTTTAACTTTGGCAGACTCTCCCTGCTGGGGGCGTGGTGGAGACCGAGGAGAGCACCCTGCTGTAGGCTGGTTTTAATGGCTTCAAATTACCAAGCCCTGGACTCTGAATTCCTTGAGGGAGGGATTCCACCTGAATTGGGCTTCATCCCTCCCCTTGGGGAAGGCACAGGCTCCAGACAGGCCCTCAACCAAGCTTGTTTCTGCCTATGCCTGGGGCAGTTGCAGCCTGAGAAGCCCACCACTGTCTCCAAAGACAGTCAAGCCTTTGTAGAAACACAGCCACAAAAACCTCTGTTTCCTTCTTTTTTTTTTTTTTTTCTTTTTCTGTCAGGCCTGCCCCCTTGGCGCTGGAGCAAAAATGAGCAACCTTCGCTTTGACCAGGCTCACCTGAGCTGGGAGCCTATTTTTAGTAATCAGAATTTGTTAATTAATTCCACAATTGGTGTTTGGTTGGGCTCAGCTCCTGCTGCTGGTAAAGTCTCTTTCCTTTCCCCTCTGGGAAGCAGCCTGCAGGGAAGGGGCGCCAACACCATGGCTTGGGGAACTCACGGTCCTGGGAGGGTTTGCAGCCCATCTGGCTCGTCCAGACTGGGGTACACTGTGTATCCGGTGACTGACATGGCCCCAGGAGCTGTTCTGTACTGTTTCTGGTTATTTAGTAGTTGTTCTGGAAGACAAACTAAAATGTGCACATTGTTAAGCTGCCATCTTGGCCCGGAAGACAGTCTGATCTCATCTTGATTTGACCTTATCTCTTGATAACAATGTCAATGAAGGACCTGATGGTAACCATTCACTGGGTATCCACCGAGTGCTACAGGAGGCACTGTATCTCAACAGTGTATCTTGAGACTGATTTACTTACATTAAAGAAATTGAGTAACACATCCAAAGTTACACAGAACTAGCAAGTCATAAAACTTCATTGAATTGTCTTTGATTCTAAAGCTTATCCTATTTAGTAATACTTTTAAAAATTTTCTAAACAATATCTACTTATATATATTTTTATTTTCTTTGGAGTTTAACAGTGCTTTAGGACAGTATTTTTATCCTCCCAATTTTAATTACTGGTTTAATTCTATTTTAGAAATTTTATTTCTATTGACTTGTACGTAGACAATATAATTTTCACACATTTTTGTTTGAAAATGAAAATGAGGTTTTCTTAGGGTTTTGCTCATGTTTTAAGTGAATGTACGGGGACATGGACTTATTGCCATGTGCACTCTGTACTCTGTCCCTCACTCGCCACTGACAGCCTGCTTCTTTGTCCACACGTCTGGCCGCTGAACCATAGAAATGCTTCAATTACCAGCAGTCCTTTGCCAGATGAAGCCGGTATCCAGGGCACTGGCTCCTCATCTCACTTGGGCTTATGCCGAAGATGTAAAATTCGATACAGATGTCCGAGCCTTAATTCTTCAAGGTGTAAACCTTTTAGCTGATGCTGTAGCTGTTACAACAGGGCCAAAAGGAAGAACAGCAACTACTGAACAAAGTTGGGGAGGTCCTAAAGTAACAAAAGATGGTGTGACTGTTACAAAGTCAATTGTCTTGAAGGATAAATACAAAAATATCGGCACTAAACTTGTTCAGGATGTTGCCAATAACACAAATGAAGAGGCTGGGGATGGCACCACAGGTGCTATCATACTGGCACGCTCTATTGCCAAGGAAGGCTTCGAGAAGATTAGCAAAGGTGTTAATCCAGTGGAAATCAGTAGAGGTGTGATGTTAGCTCTTGATGCAGTAATAGCAGAACTTAAGAAACAGTTGAAATCTGTGACAGCCCCTGAAGAAATTGCTCAGGTTGCTACAATTTCTGCAAACGGAGGCAACATCATTTCTGATGCAATCAAAAGGGTTGGAAGAAAAGGTTTCATCACAGGCAAGGATGGAAAAACATTGAATGATGAATTAGAAATTACTGAAGGCATGAAGTTTGATTGGGGTCATATTTTTCCATACTTTATTAATACATCAAAAGGTCAGAAATGTGAATTCCAATGTGTTCTGCTGAGAGAAAAGAAAATTTCTAGTGTCCAATCCATTGCACCTACTCTTCAAATTGCCAGTGCTCACCGTACGCTTTTGGTCATAACTGCTGAAGATGTTGATGGAGAAGATCTAAGTACACTTGTTTTGAATAGGCTGAAAACTGGTCTTCAGGTTGTAGCAGTTAAAGCTCCAGATTTTGGTGATAACACAAAGAACCAGCTCAAAGACAGTTATTGCTACTGGTGGTGCAGTGTTTGGAGAAGAGGGGTTGACTCTAAACCTTGAAGCTGTTCAGCCTCATGATCTGGGAAAAGTTGAAGAGGCCATAGTGACTAAAGATGTCGCCATACTCTTGAAAGGAAAAGGTGACAAGACTCAAATGGAAAAATGTGTGCAAGAAATCACTGAGCAGTTAGATGTCACAACTAGTGAATATGAAAAGGAAAAACTAAATGAACGCCTGGCACAACTTTCAGATGGAGTAGCTGTGCTAAAAGTTGGCAGAACAAGTGATGTGGAAGTGAATGAAAGGAAAGACAGTTACAGATGCACTCAATGCTGCGTGAGCTGCTGCTGAAGAAGGCACTGTTCTGGGAGGTGGTTGTGTTCCGCTTCGAGGTGTTCCAGCCTTGGACTCACGAACCCCAAATAATGAAGCTCACAAAATTGGTATAGAAATTATTAGAAGAACACTCACAATTCCCGCAATGACCATTGCTAAGAATGCAGGTGTCAAAGGATTGTTGATAGTTGAGAAAATTATGCAAAGTTCCTCAGAAGTTGGCTATGATGCTCTGCTTGGAGATTTTGAGAATATGGTGGAAAAAAGAATTACTGATCCAACTAAGGTTTTAAGAACTTCTGGGGTCGTCTCTTTGTTAACCACAGCAGAAGCTGCAGTCACAGAAATCCCTAAAGGAGAGAAGGACCCTGCATTGGGCGGAACAGGTGGAATGAGTGAAATGGGTGGAACGGGTGATATCGGAGGTGGCACGTTCTAATTCCCAGAACAGTGCTCTACCCTGATCAATGAACTGTGATGGGAAGCTCAAGGCAGTGTTTCTCATCAATGACTTAAATTCATTTCAAGAAAATGACAGAAGAAAAGGCTGGCTGATGTAAGATAATCACTGTAACCATCAATTACTGGTTTCAGTGGACAATATATGATAGTTTATTGCTGTTATTGTCCATGCCTACTGATAATTTATCTTGTATTTTTTTTAATATAAAGACATTTGTACATTCCTGATACTGGGCACAAGAACCATGTACCAGTGTACTGCTTTCAACTTAAATCACTGAGGAATTTTTACTGATTTTGTTAAATCAGGATTGCAGTGCTTGACATTATTAGATGAGATGCTAAGAAGCAGCCTTCTTGAGGAGAGAAAGAATAACTGTGTACAAAGTAGATAAATATCCAATTATATGACAAACTTTGGTGTAAAAAAATTGTTTAAAGTTTAAAAAGACCCCAGTCTTTGTATAAGATATGCATTCAAAATTATTAATTATGCTGTTCAAATACAATTGGTTTTACTTTTTGTTTGTCATTTCTGTCAAAGAGAGAAATTCTTAAACTTCTACTAGGTATGGGTTCTGTTGGTTTTCCCTGTATTTCTAAAACTTCATGCTCGATTCACTTAATGTACAATGCAATGTGTAAAAGGTTGTTGTAACTTCATTCTGTATTATTTCTTTCATTACTATAGAATGACCTTTGTGGTCCTATTGAATGCTTTTTTTTTTTTTTGCTTTGAATTCTATAATGCCTGATATTAATTTTTTTGACACTTCCTTAGTGTTGCTCGTATTCACCTAATATAGCTCTATCCATTTTTTTCCTTACATATTTTCTGTCTTAAGATTGAGGTATCCTCTGGCAAACCGGAGAGCAGAGTTAGTTGATTTTATTATGTCTTTTTTATCAGTTACTTTTTGTTTTCCATGTTTCTTCCTCATGTTTTTCTATCTAACTGGATTGACTATTGTTTGTATTTATCTTCTGTAATAACTTGTACTTTACATATTTTATTTAATTCTAATTCATTTTCCATGAAAATATTTACAGTAAATGTCAAAGTGAATAAAGTCAATGTACATGCTGGAGGCTGTGAAAAATAAAGTACTTCAGGGTTTATTATCCCCACCTACGATGTTTCTGTTTTCCTCTTTAATTGAATTTATAAATTACATAATTTTCTTTCTATATCATTGTTACATCTTCCAAGGAAATAATAACTTTTTGAGTTTTTCTGAAACCTTATTTAAAACAATTATAACTGTTTCCATAGACTATCGTAGTATGGACAGATGACAGTGTCTCAGCAGCAGAGGGCTAACTAGGACTGGAAAATGAGAATCCCTCACTGGGTCTTCAGCTTAAGATAAATAGTCAGGATGGTATCACAGGCTCAATCCTAACTCTGCAAGAGGATATCCCTTAGTGGAAAACTTCCTTTTTGTTTGCACTTCTCAGAATCTACCTAGTACAGTGTCCAGCAGGCAGTGGGGACTCATTAAAATTTATGGAAATCTGTTGAAAGAGTGAATGAATGAATGAATGAATGAATGGTAACCAACTAGAAATATGAGAGAAGACCCCCAGAGATGCCTTTTCCTGCCTCAGATGTTTATTAATGGGGAAGAGGAGGGAGTTCTGCATGCTGGGTCCTGCTGGGACTGGGTTAATTGGGAGGAAAGGGATTGGGGAGCAATAAGCATATCCCAGCAGTTATGTCTATGACATAAGTCTCTGAGTCACGGACATAGTTTCAAGCCTCAACACATGAGAAGAGAAGCTACCTGCAAAGATCAGAGCCTTTACGAAACTGGGGTTAAGAAATTGAGGGAAAGGCAAATCTGGGTCCACAGGAGATGATGAAGGGACCTAGTAAAAGATTGGTTTGATTTATTCATTGATTTCCTCTTTACAGTAAATCACACAGTGCTTTATCCATGTGAAATGCTCAATAAATCTTTGATGAATTGAACAAATATTTTAGTTTAATAATTAGTAATTCATTATCTAAAGTTTTTCAGAATTTTGCAGAAAATTTTCTATTTCTGAGTTTCAGCACCTTATTTCCATGTTGCAGCAACCCAAACATGCTGAATAATTCCATCATCTGATATTAATAATTTCCATGTAATTTATTTAGGAATGCCATCTTTTCTCCATTATCATTTCACTTAGTTTACACATTTAACATCTTCACCCATGCCTCATAAATAATTTTTATTATGTAGCCACATTTTTTTTTTTTGCATAAAACTTTCAAACTCTCTAAGTCCTCGCCAACCTGTCTTGCCTAAGTCAATTATTTGATTTGGGGTTGGGGAAGAATTGTATCAGTTACAGTCTTAATAATGCTTAGTAATGAGGCTCAGCCACATGATTAAAATAGACAGTTTTTTTCTAGCAAATCTCATTTTAATTTTAGTTTAACTGGCTCACTTGTAAATTGTTCATCTTCTTACATATTTCTGGTACTTATATTTATTCTTTAATTATCCATGATACTGATGTGGAACACTTAAACACACAAAATTTTTACTCTTAGAAAGGAAGGAATATTAATAATATAAAAACTTCAGAATCAATGAGATTTTTTTAATTGCCTCCCAGCTTTGGAAGAAGTTTGCACAGATCCAAATTTACTGTTGATATTATAAAGAAGCACTTCATAATTTAACTGTCTTCTGACTGACTTACTAAGAAAGCATATAATTTCCAGCACCTATTAAAAAAAGGTTTCCCTAAAGAAAATAAGTGCTTTTTTCTATTTTTAAAAAAGTCAATAATCCTCAACTTCAGAAACTAAATTACCATCAACACATTAAAAATCTCTGAACAGATAAAACACCCTACATAAATCAAACATTTTTGAGGTTTGTATTATCTCAAAAATAAATGCATAATAAGCAGTAAAGAAAATTAAAATACTACCTGACCAGACAGATAAAGAAGATGAGAATGGTGGCTTCCATATATGCCCAAATTTCCTGAAGAAAATTTTCAAAGGTGTAATTACCAAAGTTTATATGTAAAACTAATATTGGCAGTTACATAAGACAGTACATGTCTTTGGGAAAAAGGAGAACAAATATCACTATCAAATGGCTCCTTCAAAATTATTTCATGCTTGTGAAGTACAAGCTTCTCTGAAAGGTCTCCACAGAGGATCATTGGTACATCACAATCTAATATTAAAAATGATATTTAATCAAGTTAGAAAAACTTGAAGAAAGATCATGCTGTTTGAAAACACTCTTTAATGATCCTGTTAGAGACAGTCTCAGTGGGAAGCATCTTTCATTCACATCAGAAAGTTCATGATTATTCTTGCTTATTGATCATTCATTCATTCAACAAACATTTATGAAGTCCTCACTATGGGCTGAGCAATGTTCTAGGTCACAGGGATTCAGTCATGAATGAAATTCACAGAAATCCTTGCCCTCATACAGCCTCCAGCCTAGTGAGAGGGAATAGATGTCTGGTGAATATACAGCACATCATGCTATGGAGAAAAAGGCGACAACAAAGGGGCCTGGAGATTAAATAGGGTGTCAGGGGACACCTTCCTGAGGAGACATTTAAAAGAAGATCCAAAAGAAATGAGGGGACAAATCCTGCAGGGAGCTGGGAAAGATTTTTCTCTGGCAGAGAGAGGCAGTGGGGACAGGGAACCCAAAGAGGACAGCAGGAGGTGATGCTTGGACATGATGGAGGCCCAGATCACACTGGACCTTGGGCCACTGGTGGGGACCTCGGCTTGTACTCTAAAGTGCAATGGGAAGCTCCTGGAACATCCTGAGCAGAGGCAGGACGTGATAGGACTTTTGTTTAAAAGATCCTTCAGGCCGCAGTGTTGAGAACAAACTAACAATTGCTTAGTTGCCCTTGTTGCCATAGCAACTGACCCCAGGGTGACAAAAACCACATGCAAAAGCAGTAGTTAGCAAATAACGGTAAAGCCCAAGCAGTTTTACTGGCACCACCTTGAAAAAAGGTCTGAATGTGTTTGAGAGGCCTTTGTACCACAGACAAAAGCCTATACTTCCTCTCCTACTTCCCCATGTGAGGATCCAGGCTTGTCATCCATCCTTGAAGGGACTTGGTAAGCTCCATCAAATGATGAATAGATTCTTCGCTTCTCAGATGCTTCAGGTAATTAAAAGAGCCTAAGGAATCTCACAGGTGGCTTGAATCACTGTCCATCCTCACCTTTTCCCCATTTGCTGGCAGTCAGAAGAGTGACCTGTCACCCAACGCAACTGGTCACCCATTCAGAAAGGGGAAGAGCCCATTTTAAGTGACAGCTTCACAATTCTGTAGAAGCTTTGAAACCAAGACACACAATAACTGTGTTTGGAGTCATCGCAGTCAGGGACAAGGTCATTGCTTTACCAGCAGAGAGCTAGCCTCACGTCCTCTTTTATTTTCTTATAAAGACTTTTTACAGCCTTGTGGGGATACGAAGGGAATCAAACAGAAAACAAGATGCAATTCACTGATCTATTTCTAGATGTGACTCTTCTACAAAGCCCATGCTGCCTATTCTTGAGCAGCTCCTTATCAGGCATCCCCTGCTCAGTTCCAGATCCCCTCTGCACAGCAGAGAGGCGCTCACCTGGCAATGCAAGATGCTCTGGATTCCCAGTACCCTCAAATTTGATTCTTTTCTTGGATCAAGGTCAGTGTGCAGGTTGTTCTTGACAAGAACTGCATAACCTTTTGAGCAGCTGAGGTCTCATTATCATCTGGCATCTGCTATATTCATATTTTGACAAGCATTTATTTAGTGAAAAATAATAAATTGTATTTAAATGGCATTTGTTTATTCAATTTTCATGGAACCCATAAAAGAAAAATGTCGATCTACCCCATGCAGAGGGAAGCTGGCAAGGGTTGAAGAGAAGGCACATGGTCTCTCTTGCAAATGTGTTTCCTTGTCCTTTGACAACGTAGCCAAGGAACTATAGGAACTATATGGCTATCTTTCAGTTGGTGTTACACAGAGTCAGGGGGTGAAGGCAAATTTCATCATATCTAATTCTGATCTTGAACAACTTTGTAAATGTGGAATACAATCTAAAAGATGAATGAATGCTGCCGAGTTCCTGACAATCACAAAACCCCCTAAACCACCCCTTTGTTTTAGAACAGAAATACTGGAAATGAAATTTTGAAGGTGAAGCTGTATACTATATCAGACTGCTAATGATCTAAAGTATTTTGGTCATAGGCGAAATTACGAGGCTCCACTTACGTACATTTGGACACATAGGCTTCTGGTTTAAGGTAGACTGAGGCTTCAAATTGTTTTCTTCTGTAAAATGGGTAAATAATCACGTGACCTTCATAAGACAATTAAAGCATGCAGCACAGTGTGTAATGTACGGTAAACATTCAAAATGTGGTAACTTCTTCCTCCTTCTTTATTATTAACAGTTATGAGGACAAGAGTGAGCGAGCATCTTGTCTAATATCGCATGCTTATTAGAGGCTTCTGACAGAAGGGAACTTATGATCCCCTCTCATCTAGTACTTTTTTAAATTGATGTACCATCATCCATTTATTAAGTTTCGACCTTCGGAGAAGTTATACAACCTTACCAAGCCTCAGTTTCCTCACTGGAAAAAATACAGATAAGCATCCCTATCTCCTGGAGTTCCTGCAATGAGTGAGTTGCTTACAGCGCTTAGCACAATACATGAAAAGCTTTTGCTAAATGTTAGTAATTAGTATCGTGGATTTATTGTATCTCTGAATATGTGGTAAAACCCTTCAGGGCAGGGGCCAAGTGCAATTCAGTTTTCTATTCCTCAAAGGCATAGCATAGTGTCTCACACGTAGCACATGTGTAATACATTAGCAATCTGTACAGTGGGCAGCCTTGCACAGATCCTAACCACAAAGCCTCATTCAAGACCCAGCTGTGTGGGCATTTAACCAATGGAAAGCTGGGCTGCAGGGCCCTCTGAGGACTAATCTACTTCTGGCTCTCCTTCGTCCCACAGTGCAATCCTTCAGTCGCATCACTAGGTAGGGGTGGTTTACTGGAGGCTCCGTCCTTGCAAACTCTGGACTTCGACTTTTCGCTTTTTTCTTCCCACCCTGCATGGTCATTGAAAGCATGACTCATCCTCTCAGCCATTACTTCCCGATCAGCAAATGCCCACAAATACGAAGGGGGCTACCTTCTCTGAATTCTGGGTTTTAGCCAGTAATTGTTCACTGACATCTGAAGTAGTCATGCTATTAAGATGTTTTAAAAATATGTAATCCAGCTTTCAAAGTTTTCTTCAGCAGGACTGTTGTTTCTAATTTCTTAGTTGGCATTTATCAGAAGTTGGTGCTCTGAAGATTAGATGGAGCTGTAAAATTACATAAAACACTGTCCAGAGAATGAGTATAAATAGAGAAGAGAAGGAGCCCCAGAACCGAGTGGTCAGACATGCCAACTTTTAGAGGCCTGGAAAAAAGAAAGAATCAGCAAAGAAATATCCAGTAACATACGACATCCAAAGAGTAGGAACACCAGTGACAAAGAAAGGGAGCCAAGAGAAAGCAGGACATCCAAAACCAACTGATTAAGTTGCTTAAAAATGGAGGGAGTGATTAATGGTGTAAAAAGCTGCTGAAATCTGAACCATAATCTACGCTATTCGAACCAGGTGAAGTGAGCAAAACTGAAAAAAATCTCATCTGGCAAATTGCTAATATTTTTAAACAGTCATAATTTTTTTTTCCATTTTCAAAGAAATTCCTGTTTTAAATGCATTAGCACTACATAATAAATAGATCAGCCAAAGAAAACATAAAATTTTAGGTAAACAGTTGAGACCAAAAAAAACCCCCAAACTACTAAAACGTCAAACGAGAAAAACATGAAGGCTGATCACTAGATTTAGAAATGTGGAGATGACTGGAAACGTCAAAAAGAGCTGTTCCAGTGGAGTGGGGCTGGGAGGAGAGGAAGGCCTGCTTGGAGTGGGTTTAAGAAAAAACATTTGAAACAGCAAATACAGATGTCCGTTTTAAGAGTTTTTATGTAAAAGGCATTGGTGCAATAGATGGAAAGGATGTTTATGTTTTATTTTGTTTTGTTTTTTTTTGCTTTTAAAACACGTTTAAGCATATTTTCCAACACAGGATCCAGAGAAGGGGAATTCAGTGAAACAGTAAAGAGAAAATTGCCAGAAGGTGGGGGAGGGGGGTATGGGCTTGTTAAGGCAGGTGGAAATGGATCCCACACACAACTGGAAGGCTTAGATAGGGCACAGCAGTTCACTCACAGAATCAAGAAGGAAGGATAAGTGATGCGTACAAATGCCAGTGGGTCGGTAGATATGATAATGGGAGTATGTGGAAATTATCTTTTGATGCTTCTATGATTTTATTGTTGGAAGTTTCAGGAAAGAGCTAAAGATGTGAGATCACGTAAAAGAGAAGAAGTAAGAATGAAACTGGGAAACCTAACAAGATGACCAGGCAGCACTCCAGATCCATTTGTAACGAAAAAAGTAAATGTGAGTCTATGTTAGGCATACCACAAGCATATCCGAGCAGAGAAAAACTACATGGAAGCACACGCCCAATTAATAAAGAGAAGGGAGTCTGAGATTGTACTTTTTAGAACTGTGATATGTTTTATTTACTTTAACATATGACCATCACCTCTTGTTAGTTATAAGGAAAATCAAACAAGATGCTCACCAACTGAAGTTATAAATGTACTTTGCTATTCTGCTCAGACATATTTTGCTATTCTGCAACTTCCTTAATCTCAGTTAATTATTCTGAAAGAACACCCAAAGGAAATCATGAAGCATATTTTTGGAGTGTTCCTGTAACTTGTCAATTGAGAATCTAGATGAGAGTTTAATTTAATGACTCGATACAAGTGAATAAGCCTCACAGTGAATAGAAAATTTCAGTTCAATCTTGTTAAGTTGGAATGTGGTGAGATCATCTGCCAAATATTTCCAGGTTGATGCTAATAAAACTGTTTATGAACATATAACTATTCTGAGTCCTTCATGTAAACTATCTCATCTTCAACCAAGAACTTCTAAAATGCTGTTTCCCTGGCAAGCCTTTTTTTTTTTTTCATGTGTTTTCAACCTGAAAAATTTAGACAGATACAAAAAGGAAGCTAATCAAAATAGAAGATTTTGTTAATTTAAAAAATCCATAAGCAGTGATCAAAGAGGCTTTCTGATGCCTTGCACCCTGCAAAAGGTACACAAATATGTCGTGACTTCCATTTAAGAAATAGTGGGGCTACCATCAAAACTTTGGCTTTTCTGTTAGAATGGAAGTTTCCACAAAAGGCTGCTGATCAGAGTTACATGCAAATATCTATATCAAAGTACTGAGGTAAGTAAGTTATCTTAGATTTCCCTACAGGATATTCTAATTAGCACAGAAGCATTTCCTTAATTTGTTGTAGTCACCAAGGACAACACAAGGTTCTTATATCGTGTTTGTTATTTTATTGCTTGAAAACAAATTGTATGTGCTGCCTTAATGCTGCAGAGTAAAAATATGTGGGTGTACTCTGCAAAATATTTCTTTACCAATAATTAATTTATTGCAAAGTCGAAATTGACTATGGAAAAACAGATTAAATCATTACAGATACCATATCTGTTAATCAAGTATGTATCCTTTGTGAGATACTCTTGGGTACATCCTTCTTTTCCTCACCAGCAGAACCTCTATTCGATTGGTTTAATTACTCTTTCCCCCTAAAACCTGAGTGACTTGGGAAAAGTTGGGCCAGCCCTCACTTCAAAGATGAGGTCTGACTAATAGAAACAAATCAAAGTAATACCATCTGTGCTGGTTTGAAACTATTATGTACACTAGAAAAGCCATGTTCTTTTAATCCAATCATGTGGGGGCAGACCTGTTCTTGGATGAGACCTTTTGATTAGGTTATTTCCATGGAGATGTGACCTCACCCTTCAAAGTGGGTCTTAATCCATTCACTGGAGTCCTTTAAGAGGGAGACATTTTGGAGAAAGCATAGACACTTGGAAAAGAAAATACCCTAGGAGATGCTAAGTTAGGAGATGAAACCCAGAGTTTGTCCCAGAGAAGCTAAGTGAGGACCCACAGAAGCTTAGAGAGAGAAACGCCCCAGAGATGCTAAGAGAACACCCACAGGATACAGAGAGAAAGTCACTGGAATCAAGCTGAAAGCAGGAATGAATCGGAAGCAAGGAAAAGGAGATGCCAGCCATATGCCTTCCCAGCTGACAGAGGTGTTCCAGACGCTGGCAGCCTTTCTTCAGAGTCCAGTTATCATCTTGTTGATGCCTTAGTTTGGACATTTTCATGGTTTTAGAACTGTAAATTTGTTACCTAATAAATCCCCTTTGTAAAAGCCAATTCATTTCTGATATATTGCATTCCAGCAGCATTAGCCAACTGAAACACCACCCCATTGGCCAGAGATTGGTTCAATTATCCAGGGTTATGTTAATCAAGACTTGACGGGCTCTTCAGCTAAAATGGCCTAATCGGACCAAGGGAACTTTTATTCCATGGTGACATTCACTCTGTGTCTCTTTCTCTGATTCTCTGTCCTTCTCTCTTTCTCATTCAAGGCAAGAACAAGAAAGTACATCTCCCTAGGTGCCACTGGTGCTCCTCTCATGGAAGCACACCAGACTAAGGACAAAGCGAACACACCAGGAAGACGGAGCTGACAGCAGAGAGACAATGGCCAGACCCTACCCTGTCTGCAGCTCTCCCTGGCTTCTCGCATCTTGTTATAAGAAATGGAACATTTCTTGATGGTTAAAGCCAGTTTTGTTTGGGGTTCCTGTAGCTTATAGCCGGGAACATCCTAACTCATCAAATACCTATAACGAGGAATACAGATACTCATATGGACAAATTCATTTTTTAAAGTTCAATTTTTCTAAAGTTCTCTCAGGATTATCCTCTAAATTAGGCTTGAGAGAGCTTCTGAACAATTTCTGATAACAGTTATTCAGTTCTAGGTGAAAGTTAGGGAGTCTAAGTAAGCAGAGGCAATGCCATCAGTCTTTAGAAGTCATTAATACCACAGTTTGCTTTATCAAGGGGGAGCAACCTGTATTTTCATCTTCCTTCTTCCATTCTACATTCAATGAGTCTTTTATTCTATTTCCTTAATGTTTGTTCAAACAATGTCATCATCTTCTTCCCCCACATCCTCCCTTGATCCTCAGCCCCTTCAAACCACTGTCCCGTTTCTCTGTTCCCATTCACAGCAAAACTTCTCCATGTCTCTAATTCTCTCATCTACCCTTTCCACACAAAGTTCCATTTCTACTGCCCTAATGAGATGACTTTCATCAAGGTTGTTGATTACCTCTATTTTGTCAAATCAAATGGTCACCTCTGTATCCTCATCTTCCTCAACCTCCTCCCTTCTTTCTTGAAGCCTTTCTTCAAGCCTTTCTTCAGAGTCCAGGTATCAGTTTTATTCTCTAACACATACTTCTGTCTTTCCTCCTAACTCACTGGCTATTCCTCCTGCTTTCTTCGCTGGCTCCTTCTCTAATCAAACTAGAAATGATGGGATATCCCCACAACTCAAACATAGGCATTCTCTCCTCCATCTAAATTCTCCCTATGTTATCTCTTTCCATCCCATGGCTATAACTATCACCTATATGGTGGTAATTTCCAATTTCACATTCCCAGCCAAGATATCTCCACCAAGCTCAAGGCTTCTATATCTAAATATCTACCTAAGACTTCAGTTGGATGCTTTAAGGTAACTCTATTTAAAAATGGCCAAATGAACCCAGGATTTCCCTGTCTCAAAAAATGCTGCCACCATTCATCTACCCAGGAGTTCAAATCCAAGATTTGGAAGCATCCTTGACACGCTTCTATCCTTACAACTCACACTATTTTGGCACTACTTCCAAAATAGATCACCTCAACCACAGTCATCCCTGAGTCATCATCTCTTAGTTGTACCATTTCACACAACCTTCTGTTTTCTCTTCTTCCCTTCTTTCTCATCTTTGATCCCTTCTCCATAGAGAAACCAGAGTTACCTTTTTAAAATACAAATCAGACCATTTTATTACCCTGCTTAAAACCCACCACTGGCTTTCCATGGCACTTAGAACAACATTTAGATCATGGCCTATAGGTATATAAGGTAGCTTCTGTCCACCTTTCTGGCATCTTCTTCCACTTTCCTCTTCTCTCATTACATTCCAGACACTCTGGTTTTCTTTCTGTTCCTGGAAGAGAGTAACCTCATTTCCAGCACAGGGCCCTTGTGTTTGCTGTTCCTTCTGTTTAGCATGCTCTTTCTGCACGCCATCTGTGTGTACCTGGGACATTCATATCATTCAGGTCTCAGTTCAAATGGTATCTCCTCACAGAGATTGTCCCTGACTGCTTCCTCTTCAGCAGCCACTCACTTTCCTTCAGTCATCCCTCTCAATAATGGCTTATTTTCCTCACAGAACTTATCTCCAGCTGAAATAACCTTCTTTAATTGTTTCCCTGTGTGTGTGGCCTGTCTACTACTCTCTACCCCCACAGCTCATGAGAATAGAGACCTTGATTCATTAAGTACGCTGCATAGAACCCAGCTTCTCATAGTTACTTCAATAAACATTTCAAAATGAAACTATTGTTCCTAACTTTATATCATTTCTCACTGGATGTTTCTAGCGGCAACCTCCCAAATACCCTCCAAAATTGCATCAAGAGTGAGGATTCACCTGAGGTCATCTATCATTTTTCTCCTTTGTATCATCAAACCTCCTCTTCCTCCATCCTCTCACATTCGTCCTATGCTACAGCCAGACACAACCACTTTTCCTTCACAGAATGTCCCTCATAGCTCCCTGCATCCTTGCTGTACTTCTCCTCTACTCCTCCACAAATTCACTCACCCTTCAGTTCCCCACAGTGGCTCTTCTGAGGACCTCTCCCCTCACCAAAACAGAGTCAGCAACTCCAGAACAAGAATAAAATCATTATTGTTTTTCTCAGACAGTAAAGCAACTGTTTGTTTATAATCCTGGCTCCCTTACTAGACCATGAGCTTGTTAAAAACCAGAAGTCTGTAGTCTTCTGTCTTTATTTCAGCAACTGGCCTTACATAGGTACTCATGAATACTTGTTGAATTGAACTGAATCAAACAGGTATCAGGCCATATCAAAAGTATATATATATATATACTTTTATATATATATATATATACTTATATATATATATACTTTTATATATATATATATACTTATATATATATATACTTCTATATATATATATATAGAAGAAAAGGAAGTAGACAAAGGAGGAAGTAGAGGAGGGAGAGGGGAAGAAGAACAGGAGAAAGACTTTTAGTTAAAATAATATCTGAAATAAAATGCAGTATATACATAAATGGAGCATTGTTCAGCAGTAAAAATGAATGAAGTCCTGATACATGTGACAACATGGATGAACCTTGAAGACATCATGTAAAGTGAAATGAGCCAGGCATGAAAGGACAAATATCACATGACCTCACTGATTTGAAACAATTAGAATAAGCAAACTCAAAGAGTCAGAATCCAGAATATGGATAACCAGGGAATGGGCTAGGGATAGAGAATGGGAAGTTAAGGCTTAAAATGCATGGGGTCCCTTTTTGGAATGGGAAAATATTTTGGTAATGGATGCTGGAGATGGTAGCACAACATTGTGAAGATAATTAACAGCATGGAAATATACACCTAAATGTGATTAAAAGGGGAAATATTAGATTGTATACATGGCAACAGTATAACAAATTTAAAAATCCATGGAACTACACTATACACTGAACCCTAAGTTAGATCATGGCCCATAGTTTATAGTACAATTATTAAAATGTGCTATCATCAATTATAACAAATGTTCCATACCAGCACAAGGTGTTAATAATAGGATGACACAGGAATCCTATATCTTATGCATGATTGTTCTGTAAATCCATAACTTCTCTAATAAGGAAAAAAAATCTTAAAAAATTAATAACCTATGGTACATGTCATAAAAATATTAGCTAATAGTCACCGAGTGCTCACTCTGCTATGAATTTTATATGTCTTATCAATTTTAAGTGCGATATTTGGAAATGGAGGCCTAGAAAGGTTGGGTAACTTGCCCAAAATTATGAAACTAATAAATTGAATATTTGGAATTAAATACTTTTTTTTCTTAAGATCCAAGGCTGAGCCCACTGCATCTTCTCTCAAGTTATTTTTGTAAGGGAAGAATTGATTTCCATGTAAGTGACATGCCTGATGGCTCCTTCTCCACTGTGGAAGAACCTCTGACACACCCACCCCAACTCCCACTCAACCTAGATCTAGTCTGCAGAGATCGGAAAAGGCTGCAGAGGCTCCGAGAGAGGCAAGTACAAGAAGCATTTGAAAAAAATGGAGGGATGAGCCACCTTAGGCCCTAACTATTTTCCATTCTCAGCTTTTTGTTTTCATAATTTTTTGTTCTCTTACCTGAGCTATTATGAATAGACTGCTGGTCCTGTCAACCAAAAGAACCTTGATCTGAAGTCAGCTTTAGCCCTGATAGCTCAAGTTCCTTCAGGAACCAACTTAGCCATACTTGAAATCAACCCAAATGGCACTGCCTACCTTGGGCATGCAGATGACTAAATGTCCTGTTGTCTGAGACCTCCGGGCAGAACTGCTATCAGGCTTGACTTCCACAGGAAGGACAAGTTGAAAGGGCTGAAAATAAATTGGAGGTATAATCTAGACTAAGCATTTACATGAGAGTATTAGTTTGAGCGGTATTTTCATTACAGTTTCAAGATACATTCTTCAGTTTAAAAAATGTGTATTAACTCGTTAGGGAAAAAATCATGTTTGACTATGCTTGATATGCATGAACTATTTTACCTCTATTAATTAAGAGTCTAAAGAGCAATCATCAATCACAAATGTGAAATACTTACTGGTCTATTTATGTTGACATGGCTGAAAAGCAATTTATAGATAAAACTTCTCTACATAAAACAGCAACATATTTCTTTTCCTGCAATTCTAATGAGATCATATTTCCATTTTAAAAGTCTTCAAACTCTTACATTCAACACTCAGTATCAGCAAATAAATGCTATTTCAAAAATTATAAAGTAACAGTTGCTTTTAATGAAATCAATGCTAACCTAGAACAAGTACACTATTTAACTTCAGATATAGGCTCCTGCATATAAGATCATCTTATTAGCTTTGAAAAAAGTACTAACCCAAAAGATACAGGTGTGGAAAATATTAATTTATGCAGCCATCCAATGACAGAAGCCATTCCCATGGTATATAATTCCCATAAAAAAAAACAGGGGCTTAAAAAATAACTCACTGATTGGGCCTCTCTTTTTTGGTATTTTAATAATATTTTTAAAAGTGTAATTCAAAAAAGCAATAGGCTGAGCCCCCAAACTTGGGGTTTGTTCATATGAAACATAACCCCACATAGGATAGGTCAAGCCTACTTAAAATTAGGCCTAAGGGTCACCCCCAAGAGAACCTCTCTTGTTGCTCAGATGTGGCCTCTCTCTCCAACCAACACAACAAGAAAACTCACTACCCTCCCCCTGTCTACGTGGGACATGACTCCCAGGGGTGTGGACCTTCCTGGCAATGTGGGACAGAAATCCTAGAATGAGCTGAGACTCAGCATCAAGGGATTGAGAAAAACCCTAGAATGAGTTGAGACCCAGCATCAAGGGATTGAGGAAACCTTCTTGATCAAAAGGAAAAAGAGCAAAATGAGACAAAATAAAGTGTCAATAGCTGAGAGATTCCAAACAGAGTCGAGAGGTTATCCTGGAGGTTATTCTTATGCATTAAATAGATATCACCTTGTTAGTCAAGATGTAGTGGAGAGGCTGGAGGGAACTGCCTGAAAATGTAGAGCTGTGTTCCAGTAGCCATGTTTCTTGAAGATGATTATATAATGATATAACTTTCACAATGTGACTGTGTGATTGTGAAAACCTTGTGTCTGATGCTCCTTTTATCTACCTTATCAACAGATGAGTAAAATATATGGAATAAAAATAAATAATAGGGGGAACAAATGTTAAAATAAATTTAAATTGAAATGCTAGTGAAGAATGAAAGAGAAGGGTAAGGGGTATGGTATGTATGAATTTTTTTCTGTTGTCTTTTTATTTCTTTTTCTGAATTGATGCAAATGTTCTAAGAAATGATCATGATGAATATGCAACTACGTGATGATATTGTGAATACTGATTATATATATGTAGAATGGAATGATCATAACTAAGAATGTTTGTGTTTGTTGTTATATATTTTTTTAATTTAAAAATTAAAAAAAAACATATATACAAAAAAAAGTTTAATTCAAGGCTTAGCTTTTTAGTTGAGTGCAAGACTTAGCTTTTGAGATTACAAGAGTCTCCAAGATACACTCACCTTTCCTTTGACCATTACTCTCACATAAGTTGGCTGCACATCAACGTCGATTAAAGAAGTATCCATGTACCTTCAGAATTAAATATAACAAAGTCTTATATTCAAAACTTTAAGTTTGCAGAAGTACAACTACAAATTCACATTTACTGGACCATTTTAAACGAAGGAAGTTTTTTAAAAACTATGGTAAATAGGCTTTTAAAATTCAGTCTTATATTAATCTCCAGATGAAAGGAAATTCATTAAATCAGCAATTTCATTTTTAGACCCCTAAGTACATTTGGCATTGATTGCCCCAACCCAAAAATATCTGAGGCCTGAAACACCGTAGACTTGCATAAAACAGCTTTCCATGTTTTTCTATCATGCATATTTTATTTTAAGCCTGTACAACTTCAATAGCCAGGAATGCTGAATCCACTACACTTGGGGCTGGCGACTACCAGCTCCTGCTGCCTCAGCAGCTCTTGAGCCCTTGCAGCTGGTCGGCAGCTGTCCTGATACCATCGCTCCTGGAAGACTAGCTCAGCTTCCCCTCCACCAAGGCACATCCTGCTGAGTTAGCAGAGCCTTCCATTTACAGCAGTGACCCAGGGATCAGAGGGCGGATTGTACTCCTCCACTCAAGAGAAATGAAAGACTAGATTTCATATCACTCATTAAAACAAGATTTTAGCATAGTGACTGTGAACATAAGGAAACGCAGGATGATTTAAAAATCACAAACATGAAGGCAGGAGTTACAGGCAGACTCTGGAGTCACAGATGTGGAGGGGAGAACTGACTCAACCCTTCCTGTGGTGGGACCTTGGACCAAGAGACTTAACGTTTCTAAGCCTCAGGATTTCCCCTGTTAAATGAGGATACTAATAGGACCGACTCCTAAAAATGTCAGGAAAACCAAAGCACAGTTCCTGATGCATAGTGTGAACACAGTACCATTACATTTCACTTAATAAAAATTTTAAAGTAGAGTCAAATTTCCTACAATTTTACATTTAGTATCTACAACTTTGATTACATATTCTTTTCTATGCTTAGAGCCTTGAAAGTGTTCATCTGTCCCTATGCACGGGGCCTTAGCACGTGGTCCTTTCTCTGTCTGAAATAATCTTTTGCCCGTTCTTTGCAGAGGTCACTACTTCTCACCTTCATTTTCACTGTTCATGTCACCAACTTCCCCTGACCCCCTTCAGCCCACCCCACTACACATACACTTATTCTCCACCCCTGAATGCTGTCCTTTTTCTTTACAACATTCTTCTTATTTGTAACTGCATCCTGAGATATTTGACTCTTTTTTGTCTGATGGCCATTGGGCAATATCCACATGACAGCAAAAATTGTTTGGAGTATGGCAGTTACCGTCTCCCACTGCTAGGCACATGGTAGATATTCTACAGAGATTTGTTGAATAAAGGCAGGAAACATAGAAATGAACAAATATAACTTTTATGTATACATTCATGGGTCAATAAAAATAACAAGGAATTTTAGCAAAATTATTTTAGACATATTCATAGGAATAGAAGGACAAGGAAAGTTTCCATTTGAGGACTGAACATGAAGCAGCTAATGGGTGAATAGAGAAAAGGTTACACATTCATTAAACTCCAGAAATGAGGCCTAAAAATGGAAAGGACTGAAAAAGATGGAGCAGAAAATATTTAATAGAGAAACAACAGAAAGGTGGTTTTGGGTGCTGGAAGAACAGTGAACAAGAAATCAGCTGGAAAGATCTGGGAGCTCTTTAAGGCAAGTGGGCCTGGCAGTAAGTGGGCAGAGAACTGACATGAAGCATGGAAGGGGCAGCTTGGTGTGAAGAGAAAGAGACCAAACTTGGAGCCAGGCCTGAGGGTCCATGTCCTGGCTTCTCCATTTACTGCAGCTACTCTGACAGCTAATTTTCACCCTTTGAAAATTTACCCCTCTTGGATAAGCAACTCCAGGATAATAACCCTCCTACCTCCCAGGATTACTGAGAGATCCAAATAAAGGACAGCTGGCAACAAGGGCTGTCAAAAAGAGAAAGGCAGTCATTATAATGCATAGATTCTGCCCTTAGCATTCATTCATTCATTCATTCACTTCTGTACTTTGTGAGCTCCTGCCAGGTACCAGGCACTGTTTTAGGTCCTGGAGATATGGGAGTGCAGAGGGGGTAGAAAGGCCAAAGTTCAGGCTTTGACCACAAATTTTAATAAATAGAAGTAAATTTATAGTTTATTAGATGGAAACCAGAAAGCAGGACAAGGTGGAAGGGAGTGCTAGGAAGGGCACTGTTTCCTACAGGAAGGCAGGGGCGGGGAGGCCTCTCTGTAAGAAGGTGCCCCGTGAACAGAGGTCTGAGGGACATGGGGCCACAATCTACCAGGACTCCTGCAGTGAGAGCGATGCAGGCAGAAGGTAGCACAAGTGCTGAAGTCAGAGGCATCAGCAAGTTCAAAAGGCTGGAGAAGAGGAAAGTCACGTAAGTGGATACTGAAATCATTCAAGGCATGACAGGACTGGAACCAGAACCTAAGATCTTTAAGGAATGAGGCAGAGGGACCTGAGTGCATTTAGATGACTTCCAAAGTAGGGTAGAAGTGGTGTGGGCTAATGATCTCACTGTCAAAGCCACAGAGTCTCAGGACAGAGAGAAGAACAATCATCTGGAGGTGACAACGAGGGGCAAACAGGACACCTCTGCCACTCTTGCCATCATCAGGTGAAAGCACTGCAGGGGAAAAGTGTCCTTTGGTGACAAAGAGGCCGTGGTTTTATTCTCAAGGTCTCCAAGATGGAACTGTGAAGGAGGAGAGGGTCACTACCTAAAACTTATTATTATTATATGAAAATATTTTAGAAAATTCAAAGAGGAATACAAAATTAAAGTGGCAGCAATAAAAGCAGAGAGTATAGTTTGTAGTATCAGAATTTGAAGAGAGCAAAGTCTGGAAATTATTTAAAGTCTGCCTACAAAACAGATATTCTGTAGTTCAGTCATGGAATTGCAGGTTTATTTCCTTTCTTTTTCCTCTTCATGCTTTTAAAAATGACAGTTAAGTTCTGAGCCTTAAAAAAACGAACATTTTCATTAACTACATGGCAAATCAAATTCCATTTCATAATGTATCAGAACTCAAAAGATTGGTCACTGAGAATGAAAGGAAAAATATCATTAAAGAAATGCAGAATAAAATGTCATTACCTATAGACAGCAAGGTCCAAGGTGAGCTGGTTATGTTTTTCATCATCTTTCAAAGTGAAGTCAAGTCTAAGTAATAATATATTTGGGAAAAAAGATTAATTCTTCAGCAATACTGTATGGAAACAACAGTAAATCTGATAATACTTTAATAATAATTTCCAAAGGCAAACTAATTTGGGTAGCTGGAAAATAAAATGCCTATACTAATTTTGAAACTTCAATAGAAACCTAGAAAATATTGATAAACCAATTATATTTACATTGCTTAAATGTAACAATCTTAAGGGAAATTAGAGACAAAAAAATTAACATTGGTGCAGAGAAAGAGACATCTGGTGGTTAAAGCTTTTTTTTTCTATTCTATTTGAGTTTGCTAGAAGCAAGCTAATTCACTGGAATTATTAAAGGAGAACTAGATATTGTATTTTCTAACATTTTATCCAGCATTCTATTACTTAAATTTTAAACAGCTCTGACTTCCTTCTTTTCCCTTGCCATCTTTTTTCTTCTCCTTTCTTGTTAATCTTTCCATTGTCCCAGACAAGGCTGAGACAGGGCACTTCATCTACTATCTCCACCTTATAGATGAAGAATCAGGGGCCCAGAGAGGTTGGTACAACTGGAAAAGTGGTTACATCAGCCCAGTTGATTGAGCTTGCAGAGCCCTAAGTCTTTCAAACTGTATACAAAGGCTGAGCCCTGGGTGTAGCTTCCATACTGTCAATTCATGATTCTGAATTACCTGGTCAATTTTATTTTGAGCATGTTCACTTACGATATTCTGTAAAGTATATAATCACGTAATATTAAAGAAGTTAAACTAAATGGCCCGGGGGAATGCAGAGTTAGCTATCAAGCTGGCTGCTGGCTGCATGTCTCCTTGTGGCAGTCACTCGCATTGTTCTCAGCAATTCAGCAGTGCAGGATTTTTTTGCAGTTTCTGAAACACACCATGTCTTCTTTATGCCACCTCAGGATCTTCTATACGCACTGTTCCCAATTCCCCATCCAGCCAAATTGAACTCTCCTTTCATTTTTATCTTGTGAAAGATAATTTCAGAGCGGTTTTCTATGGAAGAGATTGATATGCATTCCTCATTCTCTGTTCCTCCTTTATTCATGCTACCAGAACCCCTCATTTTGGCTGGTGAATGGCTATGCAGAACACATTTTACATTTTCTAGCTTCCCTTGCCTCTAGGTGAGGTCCTGTGATTTAGTTCTGTGAGTGAAAGTGTTGTATAGCACCCACCTTTCAGTAATTTTCCTTAAAAGATAGGCGTGCAGGCTCTTTACTCACTTCTGTTTTCTTTACTCAGCAAGGAGAAAGCAGTTCAAGAGGTCAAGAGATAAAGTAACTTAGCGCACTATTGCAGCTGTCCATGCAAGAAGTCAGATGGTATGAACTACGGTGGTTTGGACTAAGGTAATGGGTAGTGGTTGAATACTTGGTAATACTGAAGAAGGAGCTGACAGGGTTTCCTGATAAAATCAGAGGGAGAAGAATCAAAGATAAAACCATGTTTTTCAGTCCTTACACCTGGGTAGATGCTCATTCCTGAGATGGAAAACTTGGGGGACAAGCAAGTTATCGAGGATAGCAGTAGAGGAGATGGAAATTAAGAGTTGCATTGATAAGTTTAAGATAACTATTTTATATCTACATCGTGTTGTCTGCTGTCACAGAGTGAAGAGAACATACAAGTTCTGAGCTCAGGGAACAAGTTGGGTCTGTCTGTGAGCAGTGAAAAGACAGCGCCTCCGTCATAAGATTTGGTATCCCCAGAGTGTGAGTGTAGAAAGAAAACAAATGAGGAGTTTTCTCCATAGCATTTAAGAGACATGGAAAATAGGATCCAACAGAGCATAAGAAGAGCAGCTAGTAAGGTAGAAGGAAAATGAGAAGCAAAGGGAAGATACTGCTTCAAGAAAGAAGGGGATGATCAATTTGGTTCATGTCTGCTAGAAGGTCAAGGATAGGGACTCAGATCTAAAATTGAATATAGAAATGATGTGATTAAAGAAGATTCAGGATGATGGAATCTACAGAAGTAGCTATGAAGTGAGGAACTGGAGGCCGAGTATGGATAACCCCATGAGAATTTGGGGTATTAAATGGGGACAGAGAAATAGGACACTAGCTAGAAGGGAAACTGGGCCAAGGGAGGTTTTTAAAAATGTTTTAAGATGGAATATATTACAGTATGTTTGTATGCAGGTGAGACTAATCCAGCAGGGTGGGGAGTACAGATACAGAAGAGAAGGATAATTGGAAAAGCAAATTCCTTGATAAGGAGAGAGGTGATGGGATTAGGGTGCTAGCAGAGACTGCCTTCAGATGGGAAGTTCACTCATAGTAGCAGGAAGCAATAGATGATGTGGTACAGGTAAGTTGGTAAATTGGCATTGGGAGGATGGAAAATTTCTAATTGCTTCAGTTTATACCTGTGAAATTAGAAATGAGGTTCTCAGTTAAGAGTGGGGAAGTATAAAGTGATGCTGAAGGTAAAGCGAGAGGTAAAAGTTGTGAAAGCATCCCACAGGAGAGTGGAAGGATACAATGCCCAAGAAAATACTCTAGGATTTCCAAGAAGTTCTGAGATCTGTGTCCATAAATCTATAAGTAAGGCAGGCAAGTAGAGTTGAATGTTTTCCTCTGGCCATGCCTGAGAGCAAGCCCAGGAATAGGTGTAATGTTAGATTTAAACATAGTTGGAGTTTTGTGTGGTGATTATGATGGAAGAAAAAAAAAGGACAAGTAAATGGGCTATATATGCCAAGGACTAATCTCTGCGATGAACCATTAAACCAAGCAGGGTGATACAAAGTAAGAACATGAGGAGGTGGGAGACAATAAGGAAAATAGTAAATTGATTTACAGTATCAATGAGGGTACAAGATTGTTGGTATGGAGGAAGTTAACAGGAACTTAAGATGGTGTACAGTGAGAAACTGGAGGCAGAATTGCTATAGGTGGCAACAAATCTAGGAACGAAAGCATAGTTGTGTGGCTGAGGTTGGCTGGAGAAAAAGATGTTCGGAAGTGAGGCTGTGGAAGAACTGAGAGTCAAGGGGTTTTGATGGGTTGTCTACATGCATTGTAAGATTACCTAGAATGATGATAGGAGGAGAGGTAAAGAGAAGGCACTGGTCTTGGTGCTAAAATCTTCAATGAATTGAGAGGGGCAGAGCCTGAGAGTCAATCAGGAGGTAAGTGGGTAACTGCAGTAAGGGGTAGGAGGAATAAGTAGTATATCCTAGTGGACTGTGCTTCAGGTGAGCTAGGAATTTTTAGTGGAAGAGGAGAAAAACAGTCTGAAAGTAGCTATGAGACATAATTTTCCCTGTGGTATAGGTGATGAGGAAGAATAACCTGGGCAGTAGAAGCAGCATGCTTAGTTTCAGCTAGAGAGTGAAGATAAAAGAGAAGAGGTTGAGGATACAGGTTTTACTGAAGCATAAGCTTCAGAGGACACAGTGAAAGGTTTGGGGACCCAGGGTGGGAGGGGTTTTGGTGAGATGAGGAGTTGATTAGAAGGTATATGGAGTCATGCGAGAATGAAATTCTGGATGAAGATTAATGACCTGAGAGGGTGAAGAAGGGTGACCATAGCATGGTAGGAGGGGGCAGTGTGGGTAATCATTTCTTTACTGGGTCCCCTACATGGAATTCATTTGAGCAGGTGAACTGGTAAAGTGCTCTGGAGTGGTGGTCTTACCAGGGTACATGGAGCTCTGAAGACCTCCCTTAAGCCCCGTCATAGGCTGAAAAGGGATGGTCTTTCCCTTAGATTGTCAGCCCCATGAGGGCAGAAACCTGTCATTTTCATACATATATCCCTAGCACCAAGAATAGTCTCCTATGCTGCATTCATGTCTGCACCAGGAAGCTCTGTGTGACTGCGTGTGGGTGTATGACTGTGATTATGAATGTGTGTGCTTGTACAAATGAGTGATTACAAACTCTATCTTGAAAATGACTAGATTGGGTAAGTATGGGTTAGACAGCCATGTATCTGCCACCTATTTAGCAATGTGACCACAGGCAAGTCATTCCACCTCTCTCAAGCTCATGTTTAGTACCTATAAAATAGAAATACTGCCCACCCTATGAGATTGTTGTGAAGATCAGATGAATGATGGATGGAAATGAGTCAGGATAGTGCCTTTATCATGGTAATCACAGAACATATGAAATGATTGGGTTTTGAGTAGTGAAATAAGGACTCATTTGTTTTTTGGTCCATATTTTAACTACAAGAAGGCTTTTAGGACAGAGATAGGGTAGATCAGATGTTACAATACTTAAAGATTTCCATTGTGAATATTTTTCCTCTCTCATTTACTTACTTGAGGTATTCCTATCAGTTTATTTCCTTAGCTTTCAAATGCTTTGTAGCTGGGTCCCAGAGTAGACAGTAGATGTATAGGACATATACCAATATTCTCAGTCAACTCCTTCATGGTAGATTTTAAAAATTAATAAATACAATAATAATGCACTGGCTTTGCAGGCATAAAATCTGTACAATGTCCAAAGTTTTATGGAATGCATAAGAAACTAAGATTTTCATATACTGAGATCATTTTTTGGATGCTAAGAAAATGAAATATAACTTGAGAACATAACTTTTGATTTTAAATATGCACAAAATGACCTATTATTAGAGTCAAACTTGTTAATAGAGGTCAGATATATTCTTCGCAGTGTGAACTTATAATTAGAACCATCAAAACGCCCAACACCACTGACTTTGCTTCTCTAAGTCTCTATTTAGCCTTACGTACTTGGGCTCATTGACATTCAGGACTTTTCCATCTTCAGTGATCAAAATCCTGGGTGCTCTCACTTTCTTCTTTCCTTCACTGAAGATTAGGACGGATGGGAACAGGGACAATGGGGAGTGGGAAAAAAACAAGCAAAGTGAATATAAAAGCAACAAATATTTCTTTGTGAAACAGTTTAAGAAAAATTAATCAGACATTTACGAATACATCAGCAATTTACTGTCACAAAGTCCATTACCTTAATTCTGCAGTAGGAATTAACAGTTAAGCCAGATTTCTGTGTGGCTCTAGCTATAATTGTAAAGTAAAACTGTGGCCAAGAAAATTCAGATAATTCAAAGGTGAGGGTGGGGTTTCTTTTCATGAAATATCCATGAACATTTAAATGACTATTTTATGCATGATTTACACAGATAACTGTCAATTTTCCATTGTACTTAGTGTATATAGCTTCTGTTTTAGATAAAATTAAGTATTTTAAAATATCAAGCAGAATCTATTCTATAGAAATAAAAGTATCAGTATACAGATTCTAAGTAAATGGACGTTTATCACAGCATCACTTGTAGCAGGCAAAAACTTGGAACCTTTGTGAATTTTTATTGATGGAGAAATGACTGGAGGAACTGTGGTATATATTCATATGATCAAATAGTTTTTAGCTCTTAAAATATGTGTTTGCTTTTTAATCTACTGACCTAGAAAAGTGGTGATGATGTATATAGTGAAAACAAATAAATAAAATGTTATTATATGGGGGAGTTAAAAAAAAGACACCCAATCCTACATATGTAGAGATGATTTACAAAATTGTAGAAGGTTGATAAAGATCTGATGGTATAGACCCACGTCTGTTAACAATCATAAACTCGAGGGGAGGGGGACAAGAATAAAAAAAAAATGGAGCAAAGAGTAAAAGACTCTTGGACTAATGTGAAATAAAAATGTAGAAAATAAGGTCTATTTAAAACAATATTGAAAATACCTAAAAATTACACAGGCCTATATTGATAAGGTCAAGATGACAAGATGGACAAACATGTTCAGATGATGGAACTGAAGGCAATTCTTTGCCTTGAACTTCTATTGTCACAATACAGATCTTGTGTCAGTTAACTTTATTCTTCTAAAAAGTCATCCACATTCTTCTGTTTATAAATGGGCCCCCAGGTCCAATTAAGTTAAAATTTCAACGAACTGCACTATTCTCCATTATCCAGGGCAATTAAGAAGCACCCAGAATTAGCAGACTTCACCCCACTCGGTGCAGGCAAGAGCAGATGTGGACAGGATCAAATGATGTCTCTTGCTCGTGTTTTCTCATAGCTAATGAAAATGACAACGTCATCTGACATGTCAACATCTCTGGGACCCAGCGGATGGGATCGACTACAGCACACTGAGCACAGTGACCATGACCTCCATTCAACAGAAACTGTGTCCACTGATTTCAGGCTCAACCCAATTTATGGCATGTACTATATATGTATATGTATCTATATATGTATATATATGTGTATTTATATATGTGTGTAAATATATGTTAAAAACTAATATATGTTATACAGAGAATTTCCATTTCAAAAAGTCTTTGGTGTCTGTAAAACACTTTAAAATTTATTGACTCATCTAATTTCCTTAACAATACAATGGGGTGGGGAAGAAAGATCTAGCAATCCTGTTTAACAGATGAGGAAACAGATGAAGAGAAGTTGATGCTTGCCAACATCAGACAGTCAAGACATGACTCCACAACTGCTTATGTCAGTCCAACGCTCTTCCCCAAGCACTGTGGCTTCTATGTACAAACCACTTGAGTTTTACAAGCAAGTGCTTTAGGTAAAATGTGGTCATTTAGTGTGTCTCACTATCGAATTAATGAAGAAAATGTAATGAAGTCAGCAGAGATTTCTAATATTTTCTACTTCTTTAGTTTCTTGCTTTTAGTGGCTGATCACAGGGAGAGACGCTGTGTTCACACCTGTCACTGCCTGCAAAGTACTGCATTTCAGAGCTCATGGATCACATTCCAGAGCTCATGAATGATAAGTCTTCCCAGAAGTGACACATTTTTCATACTAGACTTCAGCAATGGCATGAAATGGAATGACATAGAGCCTATCTTTGCAAAAGCTACTCTAGAAATAGTAGTTTAAGCATCCCAGCAACAAATAATAATATCTAAATAATTCAAAAGTGAAAGTATACTACTAAATGTCCAAGAGAGTTGAATTAGGAAAATATAATGCCTAATGAAATAGTTTCTGATTACTCAACTTGTAAAAGAAGGGAAAAGAAGAAAAGGAGTTCATTCATCCTGCCAAGTGGCCTTTCTCCTTTACTATGGTAACTGGTATCTCTGACCTGGGCTATACTATCACTAGATATATTTTAAATAGTTAAAAAACTAATAACATAGAAACAAACAAAACTGCATTGTAAGCGGTATGACTCATGATGCTGTAACATAGAAGCTGGTTTGATGTGAATGAATATGAGCAGACACAGTTCAATAAAAAACTGTACTTAGGAAAAGCAAAGTCTATGAGTGATGGCTAACAAAGGTTTAACACAGACAATGGGTAAAATAATGTGTGATCAAGAAAATATATTCCATAGGAAAGTGTTGTTATTTCAGTGATAGGAAAAAATGGAATACCTTAATTTTTCTTTTTTTTTCCGTTGTTTTTCCATATGTCTAAGGGTTTCTAATCTAGATTCAGGAGTAAACAAAGAAGGCTTATTCCAGAATGCCAGGTCATCATCTTCACTTTCATCTAATTTCTTTTTGTTGTTTCCCTCTTCTTGTGTTTCTGGGGCCTGGAGGTGGTCTTCACTGTCTAAAGAAGATGGGCTAAGGAAGAACAAATGCACACAGAGCAGATGAGACCAGCAATGGATGCGCGAGTTTCCTCCCTAGTCCAGCCCTTTAAATATATACAAGTCCTTATGTTATTGTCTCACATTCGAATGACAAAATGCCTCTGACGATGCCCAGTGTCAACATTTGTTCAACACAGACTCAAAAAATATTTATTGAGTATCTTCTGTGTGCTGGGCACCAAGGTAAAACCCTGGTCATGAGAGGAGGACACATCTTTGGGAGACTTTATTCTGGTGGAGAGAAAATGACAACATTCAAACAATAAACACTGGATATAGCCTCTCTCCCCCATTTCTCATCTCTAGCTAGAATATGTATTCTATTAAGAAAAAATGAAAAAGTCCACGTGCAGCCTTCAAAGTTATGGCAAATAGTAAGTACTCAGTGAATGTCAGCCTTTGTTGTTGTTGTTATCATTGAAACGAGGAGACACAAAAGCTCCACGTTAGTTGACCTTCAAATAAAATGCTTTTTAAAGGACTAGAACAAAAATACAAGAAAATCAAGTTTTAAAAGCATAAACAGACCACAGAATAAAATTCTGCTTAGGCTCTTTATATGTTACAAATTAAACTAGGTATTTAAATAAGCCATAGTTCTTTATGGTATTGAAAAACAATCTACTAAGGGACCTGTACTATTCTACAACATTCTAGCTAATTGTCACGGAAATAATTGGTAATCGGTTCCATTCTCATTTAAAAGATTTTTTTTTTTTTTGCTGGAGTTGACTAATTGGATCACCTTAACTTTCATAATATAAAAAAAGATAATGAAAATATAAATAACAACCATACTTAAGAAAAAATATCAGAGATATCAATTAAATTAGTCTCAAAGACAAAAAACACATATAATTTATGTAGCCAGGTGAGGACACAGACCAGTGCCACTAGGGTCTGGACAACAACAGAAAATTGTTCAACTACCACCTTCAAAGCTGCTCTCTCGGGACGCCCTTCCCCACCCACAGGCCTGGTCACTTTCAAACATGTCTAATCTTGTAACCGAGAAATCAGGATTTAAGGGATGATTTTGATTACTGAATCGTTATATAAATATTCCTTTTTGTTTTCTGGTATATTGGAGTAGACAGGGAAACACCTGAAATCTCTGAGTTGTAGCCCAGCTGCCTTGATCTCTGATAATGGCCGTACAGTCCTTATCTTCTGCTCCTATGACTGTAAAAACTTTGCTGTGACTAACCTTCACCTGTACCTACTTATCCAGTTTTTCAACTTTGGAGTCTTGTAACCACTAAAGAGTGCCCATAATGAGGGGTCTTGGGTCCACTCAGATCTAACCCACCCCTACTCCCAAATTACCTTGATAACCCAAACCGGATTTAACCTGTGTGCCCACCTGACATGCACAGTAGTTTAGACTTAAACTTACAAGTCACTTATACCTCATTCCGCCATTTTAGTGACTAAGACTGCTGGTTTAAAAGGATTTATGTACTCTAGAAAAGCCATGTTTTAATCCTAATCAATCTTTTGGGGACAACCATTACTTTTAATCTCTATTCAATAATGTAGGTTGGACAATGGATTAGGTTATCTCCATGAAGATGTGACTCACTCAATTATAGGTATAAACCTTTCATTAGAGGGAGATGTGACTCCACCCATTCCAGGTGGGTCTTGATTAGTTTACTGGAATTCTTTAAAAGAGGAGGTTTTTTGGAGAAAGCTTCAGAATGATGGAGAGCAACAAAGCAGTCACCAGAATGACAAGAGCAGCAGAGACGTGAGAACTACAGAGTCCGCCAGCCAGTGAACTTGGGAGATGAGGCAGAATGCCCCAGGGGAACATAAAGCAAATGGCCTGGAGAGGAAGCAGGTAGATGTCACCATGTTTGCCATGTGCCTTTACAATTGAGACAGAAACCCTGAATGTCATTGGCCTTCTTGAACCAAGGTACCTTTCCCTGGATTCCTTAGATCGGACATTCCTATAGTCTTGCTTTAATTTGGACATTTCCACAACTTTAGAACTGTAAATGTGCAACTTAATAAATTCCCCTTTTTAAAAGCCATTTCATTTTTGGTATATTGCATTCTGGCAGCTAGCATACTAGAACACTAAGCATGTAATCAGTATGTGCATGCTCATCAATCAAATCACCTCTAATTAAATTACTACTGTGCTCATTATCCTAAACCCTGACCATCTTTTCTCTGATAAAACTACCTGAATTACTTATGCGCATCCACTCCTCCCCTCCATTGTCCCCCCACTCGACCCTGCCTCTTTGGGATCTTTGGCTTCCCGCTTTCTTCAGCATTTTGGGCTATGGAGGATGGATGTGGGAAGCAGGCCCACCTCTCTATGTGACTGCTGTAATGACGCTGTTTTAACGGGGCTGTCAGTACATGATATTGGCTTTCTCTTGTGAGCATATTTGTGGGTTCTTGCAGACATTACATGGTTACTTCTTAGAGTAGTCAGTATGCTTGGCTGGTCCTCTTGTAACAGAGGAGCTAGGATTTAACAAATGATTATGACTATTGAATCATTATATAAATATTCCCTTTTTTCTTTCTGGTATATTAGAGAGGAAATACATGAAATCTCCAAAGAACTGTGATCCAGCTGCTCTGATCTGGATGCAGATGACTGTAAAAGTCCTTATCTTGTGCCTTTGCAATTGCAATTTCCTTTATGGCTTTCTTACTTTAGAAACTTGTAAAGGCAAACACCATAATGCAAAAAGAATCAGTGCAAAGCCATTAATTGGTTCCAGGACAGTTTCACTATTTTCCATTTGTAAATTGTTTCTGCCTATACCTGCTACTATGGAGATGATAAGTCTCTCTCTCCCCCTTTCCCCTTACACTTGCTATTGAAATTGTAATGACTTCATCTCCCCTTGTTAGAATCCATGAAAATTCTGAACTCCCTAGACCACAGGAGACGACTTTTAGGCCTCCAGACTATCTGATTTCCTGCTTCCCGCCTAGCAATAAACTCTTTGAAACACTGATGTCTCAGGAATTGGTCAGCTGTTCAGATCAAAGCAGAGAATCCACTGCCTTTGTCCAGCAAAGCTTCTGGCACTGACAATCCAACTCACAGTCTCTTATTGCTGCCACCCTCATGGACAGTGTCCCTTCCAGACAGCCCAAGCCCTACCTATACTTGGCCCAAGGAATGGTCATAGATCCTTAACATGGCAAATGGCTGAATTCTAAGCTGATTCTGCTCTAGGCTGCTCCAGGTACTTCCCATCTTCTCTATTCTCCAGGCTGGAAGCAGACTCTATCTAGTCAAGACTGAAGATGCCTATCTCCCTTTATTACAGCCCCCAATGATGCTCTGAAAGGGGAATAGTTCCTTCACTCCTCCCCAGCTAAGTCAGTGAGTTACTATGTCAGTGACTCTACTCTGGAATGTCTAGTGTCTTTTATTTAGGCCAAATGGGGGGATAGGTGTGATGGCTGGAGGACCAAGTCAATTACTTCATGGCCAGTTCTATGTGGCAAGCAGGCAGACACCTACAAGAAACCGAGTTGTTTCTTGTTAATAGGAAATTATCCCTAATTCATTTTCTGTGCTTATTATAACCTCAATGCAAACACCAGGAAAAAATACATGAGAAAAAATTTCATAGCACAAATTCATTTATGAACAATAGGTGCAAATATTTTAAATAAAATAGAAGGAAATTGAATGCAATAATGCATTAAAAATACACATCATGGCCAAGTTGGGTTTATTCTAGAAATTCAAGGATGGCTTAATATTAGAAAATCTTTTAATAAGATGCAACATAAGCAGAAAAACATGATTATCTCAAGAGATTCAAAAAAGCATTTAAGAAAATTCAAAATCTATTATGACGAAAGCTCTTTATCAATTAGGAATAGAAGGAAAACATACCTAACTTTACCAAAACCGCAAAGTAAACATCGTATTTAATAAGAAGGAATTGGAATATTCCTTCTAATGCCAGGAACAAGACATATATGTTCATTATTACTGCTATTTCGCCTTTCACCAGGCACCATAAAATAAGGTGCGGCATAAGGACTGAAAAAAATTTTAAAGTTGCTGTTTACAATGTGTTTTACTATACAGAAAACACAGGAGGATCTATAGAGTAGTACATCTTTTTTTTAAAGTTCAGCAAAACTGCTTGATACAATACAGAAATCATTTGTCTCTATACATCAGCAAGAACCAATTATAAGTCTATTTTTAAATCCCAATCGACAAGATAGTTAGGAATAAATCTAATAAAAGATGGCAGGGAAAATTTACAAAACATTACTGAAGGACTCAGAAGAATGTCTAAATAAATAGAATGAGCTATTACAAAGTTCTATGGGGAAAGAAGCAATGCTGTGAAGATGTAAATTTCCCCTAATTAACATATAAAATAAATGCAATTTCAATCAAAACTCCACTAGGAATTTTTAGGAACTCAACATACTGATTCTAAAATTTTCATGAAGGGGCCCCAACAATAACCAACACAGCTTTGAAAAACAGTAAAACGGCTACCAAGCATCAAGACTCACCATTAATCTACAGGAATTGTAACTATGTGGGGTTCTTGTATAGAGCAATTAATGCTGAGTCTCAGGCTGAGAGAGGGTGTTTGCAAAATACATAGCTACCAAAGAACTTGTACCCAGAGTTTAAAAGAACTATAAATCAATAAGAAAAAAAATGTTCAACTTATTTAAAATAGGCAAAGGCTGTGAATAGAGGAAATCTGAATATCCATTGCCCATATAAGAAGATATTTAAAATATTCAAACTCACTAGTAATTACAGAAGTTAAATTTTAAAATGAGGTGCTATTTAACACACAATATTATTGGTCAATATTTTAAAGTTTCATATTACTGATATCGGCAAAGACAGGGAATTCTCACATATCACTGCTATATGAGTATAAATTAAAAGAACCACTTTAGAAAATAGTTTGGTAATACATATAGAGATGAAAAGATGGTCCTCACTTATGATGTAGCAATGTCACAGTGAGATATATACACTGGAGAAATATTTACACCTGTACAAGGAAACATGCAATACAGTTTGAAAAAAAATGAAAGGAAAACCACCCAAACGGCAATCCAGGTAGGTAATGCCGACTCAGGGCTGATCTTCAGCGCCCCCCACTGGTACTGCTAAGAACAGGCCTGTTAAGATTTGGATAATTAAGCAGATTCCTAGTAGGGATCCAAAGCGGTCACAAAGCCAGTTATGCTACTGCCTGATTGTCAGGGCAGATGATCATTCACTAGTAAATATTTTGAAAATCATCTCCGGAATAAATTGTGGTCCATTCATCCAATGGAATGTTATTCCATAGGTAAGATGAGTGAACTAGTTCTACATTTACTCATGTTCAAAAATCTCAAAAACATACTGTTGGATGAAAAGCAAGGTCGCAGAAAGTTATCATTCATGTTAAAAAACAAAAATAGTCTTGTTTAAAGAGACATGATTACACAGTAAAGGTATTAAACTATGGATGGAATCAATATGTGATAAATATGTACTAAACTAAGAACAGCAGTCACCACTGGGGATAAATGGGATGGGGAGAAAGACAGGGGGCTTCTACTCCATTAATAATATTATATGTCTTGTTTAAAAAAGATCCAAAGCAAACATGCAAACTGTTGACATTTGTTAAATATGCGTGGTAGAATATGAGTTGCCTACTTCGCTTCTTTTTTTTAACATTTACGTATATCTGAAATATTTTATCATTTTCTCAATTTAAAGAGATTTTGTTAGTAAAATATTTAAAGCATTCATGCATGGAATCAAATCAACTGTCTATAATTGCAATTCATAAAATAAAGGTGTATGAAAAATTCAGATTTATTAAAAGCACCAATTAGAGAGCTATTAATCACATTGAAAATGCATGTATTATATACTTTACAGAACAGAATGTTTCTCTGATGCAATCAAAATTACTTAATTTACTAGTGTGATTTGCATTTAACTTTTCTGAAATATTCCTACTTTATAAATCCTACTTTCTAATGTTAATTCATCTTTCTTGTAGGTATTTTATAGCAATTAATCTGAGGATAATTTCAGATGCAAATTAAAGTTGCTAGTTTGGAAAGGCATTTTTTTCCAAAAAGGATAAAGTCTCACAGAATTGCCACAAAGCACAGGATATTCATAATCTTTCAGCAAAATTCACATCATATTTTATTCTTCAGAGTAACCTTCTGAAATAAAAAAGATACTGTGAAGACACTATAAGAGAACATAGCTTCCTGCTTTTAACAAAGGTAACTAGTAATAGTAAACTCCAGTCTTTACATACAGTGCAGCGCTGATGTCTGTGTACCAACGTCCATCAAAGCCTGGCTGGCTTCTCTTTGTCTTGTCTTCATTTTTATGTTTTTCTTGAAGTTTCCTCTCAGCCTCTTCTTTGTCTTTGGCTCGTTTGAAGCAGTAAGCTTCTTCCTGCTCCCTAATTTGTTGTTCAATTACTGGGTAGTTCTGCAGTGCCTGAATTCTTTCCGAACGCTCTATTTCTTTACCATCCAACCACTTAAATGAAAACAACAAACAAAGTACAATTATTCAAATGCTGCAGTTCAAATCAGCTCCAAGCTGATTTTGATTGGAATATTTTAAACTTAGAAACAATAATGTATCATAGTGACAGGAAATTAAAATCAAAGTAATTAATGGAAAATATCAATTAACAGTTTACAAAGTATCTTTACTCGTAGTAATAATAATACTGTCAAAATTGACAATTAATGGCAAGCTGTAAACTGCATTCATTTTATAACTGCTGACTATTCCAAGAATTTCAATGTCTCAAGTCAAATCATTGCTCCCAAATATATCAGGGGCACGTCCCAGATGGTCTTCATAAAAAGCAAGCCTTGTATGTTACACAAAGTTTAACTCTAATACAAATGAGCTCATTTTGTACCTTGACAACTAGACATATAGAAAATATGCCATTGATTATTATAGCCACTGTTGAGACTTGATATTTTTATAACATTCCTAATTGAAATTTTAAAATAAAACACCAATTTAAAACCTGAAGTTTCAAAGCTGTCAGTTTAAAGACTACTTATTTATTTACTCAATTTCATTCTACAAAAAGAGGTGTGGTGTTTGGAAAGGTGTGGTGAGCGGAATAATGGCTTTCCAATGATGTCCATGTCCCAATCCCTGGAAACTGTGACAATGTTACTTTTTCACGGCAAAAGGGAATTTGTAGATGCGACTAAGTTTAGGATACTGAGACAAGGAGATTATCTCGTATTCGTGGAATGGGTCCTGTGTAATTGCCAGGGTCCTTAGAAGTGGAAAAAGGGAAGAGATTGGAAGATGCCAGCTGCTGGCTTCAAAGAAGGAGAAAAGGGCGATAAGTCAAAAAATGTAGATGGACTCTAGCAACTGACAAGGCAAGGAAACGGATTTTCTGTTAACACTTTCATTTTAGTCCAGGGAAACCTATTTTGGACTTCTGATCCCCAAAACTGTAAGATAATAAATTTGCATTGTTTTAAGCCATTAAATTTGTGGAATTTGTTATAACACCGACAGGAAACTGATATAAATGGAAAAAGATGCATTATTGAGTAAAATAAAAAATTTTCATCAGGACCATCTAAATTGTAAATCAAAATTAATTTTGGAGATTGGGAAACTATTTTAAATATGATTTGATCATAAGGGGTCATATGGCTTCTATAATAGTCTTCCGAGCAGCCACAGCAAAATGAAAAATGAACATGATCAGTTGCATGATTCTTCACTCTCTTTAATTAAAATAATACTATTTCCTAGCTTTCCCCCAATATTTTGTTCTAAAACACATTTCTGAAGTCAAGTTTCATCAGAGATCCTGAGAAGTGCCATGCATAGTTTCCAAAGAAACAGATTCACACAGCAACAGGTTTCCTAAGACTGTTGCTTCTTACATCCTTCAATGAAAGAAGATGTCATAGTGATATAATTTAATGCAATAAAACTTATTTTTTAAAATGATAAGCAATTGTGATCCAAATAACCTTTTTAAAATTAACCTGGTTTAATCTAGATTTAAGATCTAAACACTTAAGGCAGTTTCTGGGTAAATTTTGTTTCTTTCACTCGAGTTTTGGTGAACATTGGGCAGTAAGATGATATTCTCTGACCTATATCCAGGGTACAAGAGGATTCAGTATTTTTTTAAAGTATACTTTCTTATATTTTGGTTAAATAAATATTGATTTGATTTAGACCTACTATTCCTAAAAAATTTTAACAACTGAATTTCCTGGCTCTTTATAGACTGTAGGCAAAAAGTTCGTATTGAAAACTGATGGCAAATTTTGAACTGTGCCTCAAGTCTGCCAGCAACTAACTATTCTAGGGAACTTCTTACTGGGTTTCAAATTATTTGAAGATTTCATTCGGGCAGTCTCCAAAATTGGCCCAATTTTCCTCAAGTCAAAAATCACATCTGAGTTTAGAACACCCAATGAACTAAGAGATTAAGATTGAAGTTAATAGCATTTTTATTTTTCTTAAGATTCTCACATCACAGAGATAGAGTATCCATCCTTATAATAAATTGTGCATGCTTATAGCAAAGAGAAGAGAAACTAAGTTATTGAAGGCCTCACAGAACTCCTTTAAAGTGAGAATTATCCCATTATAGATGAGAAAAACGAGGCATGCAACTCATTAGTGCAGACATGAGTCAAACTCTGGTCTGTCTGCTCAGCAAAGACTTTCCATTATACTACTATGCCAGTTTACTATCTGGAGTAGCTCAGACTCTGGAAAAAGGCTACTCCTCATACCTCTTCTATGTGGCTGTCTAAAAAATAACTACTCTATTAACATAATTCCTTTCAAGTAGATGACAAGATTTCAATGAAAAGGTAATTAAGATTCTAGAGTTAGCCGATCTATTTTTTTATTTATTTTTTATTTGATACAAAACCACATACAAACACAAACATCTTATCATATGATCATTCCATTCTTGTTATATAATCAATAGCTCACACTATCATCACATAGTAGTATATTCATCATCATAATTTCTTAGAACACCTACATCAATTCAGAAAAAGCAATAAAAAGAAAACAGAAAAAAATCATACATACTATACACCTTACCATCCCCCTTCACCCATAAAAAGCATTTCAATCTACTAAATCTAACATTTTGGTCCCCCTATTATTTATTTATTTTTAACCCATATGTTTTACTTGTCTGGTAGACAAAAGGAGGATCAGACACAAGGCTCTCACGACGACACAGCCACACTACAACAGCCATATCATCATACAATTATCTTCAAGAAACATGGCCACTGGAGCACGGCTCCACATTTTCAGGCAATTCTCTCCAGCCTCTCCATTATACCTTAACTAAATAGGTGATTTCTATTCAATGCGTAAAAAACCTCCAGGATAACCTCTCGACTCTGTTTGGAATCTCTCAGGCATTGACACTTGATTTTGTCTCATTTCGCTCTTTCCCCTTTTGGTTGAGAAGATTTTCTCAATCCCTTGATGCTGAGTTCCAGCTCATTCTAGGATTTCTGTCCCACATTGTCAGGAAGGTCCACACCCCTGGGAATCATGTCCCACATACAGAGGGAGAGGGCAGTGAGTTTTCTTGCTGTATCGGCTGAGAGAGAGGCCACATCTGAGCAACAGAAGAGGTTCTCTTGGGGGTGATTCTTAGGCCTAAAATAGGCCTAATTTTAAGTAGGCCTATTCTTTGTGGGATTAAGTCTCATATGAACAAACCCCAAGATTGGAGGCTCGGCCTATTGCTTTGGCTGTCCCCACTGCCTGTGAGAATATCAAGAATTCTCCACTTGGGGAAGTTGAATTTTCCCCCTTTCTCACCATTCCCCCTAGGGACCTCTGCAAATACTTCCCTATTCACTGTTCAAATTGCTCTGGGATTTATCTGGGCATCACTCTGGACAAACCTACAAAATCTCATGCCCTATGCAAGGTTCCAAGTACTATGGTGTTCAATTAAGTGTCCACATAAGTTATATTAGGAAATGCACTAGTCAAAATATAAATTTTGTACCAAATAAACACTTTTTGCTTGTCTCACACATACGTTATAGTTTTAAAATATTAATTACCATCTATTTTCAATACCCTGCATTACTGACATTTCTTTGTTCTTCCTCATAAAGAAACATTTTTAAGTTTGCACATTTAGTCACTATCATTATACACTCTAGGCATTCCTAGATTATACCATCTCAGTCTTTATTGTCTATCTTTCCTTCTGATTTCATTTGTGCCCCCAGGCCTCCTCCCTCTGTCATTCTCACATTCAGCTTCATTCATTGTTCTAACATTATTGTGTTACAGTTATGTAGTATTGTGCTATCCATTTCTGAATTTTTACAATCAGTCCTGTTGCACAATCTGTATCCTTTCAGCTCTAATTACCCAGTATCTACCCTATTTCTATCTTCTGATGGCCTCTGTTACCAACTGAGATTCTCCAAGTTCATTCACCAATGTTAGTTCACATCAGTGAGACCATACAGTATTTTCCTTTTGTTTCTCGCTAATCTCACTCAGCATAATGTCCTTAAGGTCCATCCATGTTGTTACATGCTTCATGACTTTATTCTGTCTTACAGCTGCATAATATTCCATTGTATGTATATACTACAGCTTGCTTAGCCACTTGTCTGTAGATGGACATTTTGGATGTTTCCATCTCTTGGCAATTGTAAATAATGCTGCTATAAACATTGGTGTGCAAATGTCCATTTGTGTCCTTGACCTCATGTCCTCTGAGTAGATACCTAGCAATGGTACTGCCGGATCATATGGCAGTTCTATACTTAGCTTCCTGAGGAACTGCCACACTGCCTTCCACAGCAGTTGTAACATTTGAAATCCCCACCAACAGTGGATAAGTGTGGCTTTCTCCACATCCTCTCCAGCATTTGGCCATTCGGTGGGTGTGAGATGATATCTCGTCGTGGTTTTGACTTGCATTTCACTAACAGCCAGGGAAGTTGAGCATCTTTTCATGTGCCTTTTGGCCATTTCTATTTCCTCTTCTGAGAGTGTCTGTTCATGTCTTCTGCCCATTTTGTAATTGGGTTGTCTGTCTTTTTGTTGTTGAGTTGAAGAATCTCTTCATAAATTCTGGATACTAGACTTTTATCTGATATATCATTTCCAAATATGTCTCCCATTGTGTAGGCTGTCTTTCTACTTTCTTGATGAAGATCTTTGATGCACAAAAGTGTTTAATTTTGAGGAGTTCCCATTTATTTATTTATTTATTTCTTCAATGCTTGTGCTTTAGGTGTTAGTCTAGGAAACTGCCTCCTATTATAAGATTGATAAGATATTTCCCTTCATTTTTTTCTAAAAGTTTTATAGTCTTAGATCTAATGTTTAGGTCTTTGATCCATTTTGAGTTAATTTTTGTATAGGGTGTGAGATATGGGTCCTCTTTCATTCTTTTGCATGTGGATATCCAGTTCTCTAGGCACCATTTATTGAAGAGACTGTTCTGTCCCAGGTGAGTTGGCTTGACTGCCTTATCAAAGATCAATTGTCCATAGATGAGAGGGTCTATATCTGAACACTTTATTCTATTCCATTGGTTAGTATATATCTATCTTTATGCAAGTACCATGCTGTTTTGACCACTGTAGCTTCATAATACACCTTAAAGTCAGGTAGCATGAAGCCTCCAACTTCATTTTTCTTTCTCAGGATATTTCGGGGCACCTTGCCCCTCCAGATAAATTTGGTTATTGGTTTTTCTATTTCCAAAAAGTAAGTTTTGGGGATCTTAATTGGTATTGCATTGAATGTGGAAATCAATTTAGGTAGAATTGACATCTTAACCATATTCAGTCTTCCAATCCATGAACATGGTATGCCCTTCCATCTATTTAGGTCTTCTGTGATTTCTTTGAACAATTTCTTGTAGTTTTCTTTGTATAGGTCTTTTGTCTCTTTAGTTAAATTTATTCCTAAATATTTTATTCTTTTGGTTGCAACTGTAAATGGAATTCGTTTCTTGATTTCCCCCTCATATTGTTCATTACTAGTGTATAGAAACGCTACAGATTTTTGAGTGTTGATCTTGTAACCTGCCACTTTGCTGTACTCATTTATTAGCTCTAGTAGTTTTGCTGTGGATTTTTCAGGGTTTTTGACATATAGTATCATAACATCTGCAGACAGTGAGTGTTTTACTTTTTCCTTCCCAATTTTGATGCCTCGTATTTCTTTTTCTTGTCTAATTGCTCTGGCTAGAACTTCCAATACAATGTTGAATAACAGTTGTGATAGTGGCCATTCTTGCCTTGTTCCTGATCTTAGGGGGAAAGTTTCCAGTTTTTCCCCATTGAGGATGATGTTAGCTGTGGGTTTTTCATATATTCCCTTTATTACGTTGAGGAAGTTCCCTTCTATTCCCGTCCTTTGAAGTGTTTTCAACAAGAAAGGATGTTGAATTTTGTCAAATGCTTTTCTGCATCAATCGAGATGATCATGTGGTTTTTCTGCTTTGATTTGTTGATATGGTGTATTACATTTATTGATTTTCTTATTGAACCATCTTTGCATACCTGGGATGAATATTACTTGGTCATGGTGTATAATTTTTTTAATGTGCTGCCGGATTCAATTTGCAAGAATTCTGTTGAGGTTTTCTGCATCTGTATTCATTAGAGAGATTGGTCTGTAGTTTTCTTTTCTTGTAATATATTTGTCTGGCTTTGGTATGAGGGTGCGTCACAGAATGAGTTAGATAGCTTTCCCTCCTCTTCAATTTTTTTGAAGAGTTTGAGCAGGATTGGTACTAATACTTTCTTGAATGCTTGGTAGAATTTACATGTGAAGCCATCTGGTCCTGGGCTTTTCTTTTTGGGGAGCTTCTTAATGACTGATTCAATTTCTTTACTTGTGATTGGTTTGTTGAGGTCGTCTATTTCTCCTCGAGTCAATGTTGGTTGTTTATGCCTTCTAGGAAGTTGTACATTTCATCTGCATTGTCTAGTTTATTAGCATAAAGTTGTTCATAGTATCCTCTCATTAATTCTTCTATTTCTGTGGGGTCAGTGGTTATAAGCCTCCTTTTCCATTTCTGATTTTATTTGCATCCTCTCTCTTCTTCTTTTGTCAACCTCACTGAGGGTCCATCAATCTTATTGATTTTCTCATAGAACCAACTTCTGGTTTTACTGATTTTCTCGATTGTTTTCATGTTCTCAATATCATTTATTTTTTCTCTAATCTTCATTATTTCTTTCCTTTTGCTTGCTTTGGGGTTAATTTGCTGTTCTTTCTCTAGTTCTTCCAACTGGACAGTTAATTCCTCGATTTTTGCTCTTTCTTCTTTTTTGATATAGTCATTTAGGGCAATAAATTTCTCTCTTAGCACTGCCTTTGCTGCATCCCATAAATTTTCATATGTTGTGTTTTCATTTTCATTTGCCTCGAGACATTTACTGATTTCTCTTGTAATTTCTTCCTTGACCCACTGGTTGTTTAAGAGTGTGTTGTTGAACCTCCAAATTTGTGAATTTTCTGGCACTCTGCCTATTACTGATTTCCAGCTTCATTCCTTTATGATTGGAGAAAATGTTTTGTATGATTTCAATCTTTTTAAATTTATTGAAACTTGATTTGTGACCCAGCATATGGTCTATCCTTGAAAGTGATCCATGAGCACTTAAGAAAAAGGTGTATCCTGCTGTTGTGGGGTGTAATGTTCTATATATGTCTGTTAAGTCTAGCTCATATATTGAATTATTCAAATTCTCTGTTTCTTTATTTATCTTCTGTCTAGATGTTTTGTCCATTGATGAGAGTAGGGAATTGAAGTCTCCAACTATTATGGTAGACGTGTCTATTTCTCTTTTCAGTGTTTTCAGTGTTTGCCTCATGTATTTTGGAGCATTCTGGTTCAGTGCATAAATATTTACAATTGTTATGTCTTCTTGTTGAATTGTTCCTTTTATTAATACATAGTGTCCTTCTTTGTCTCTTTTAACTGTTTTACATTTGAAGTCTAATTTGTTGGATATTAGAATGGCTACTCCTGCTCTTTTCTGACTGTTATTTGCATGGAATATCTTTTTCCCAACCTTTCACTTTCAACTTATGTTTATCCTTGGGTCTAAGATGTGTTCCCTGTAGACAGCATACAGATGAGTCCTGTTTTCTAATCCATTCTGTCGGTCTACGTCTTTTGATTGGGGAGTTTAATCCATTAACATTTAATGTAATTACTGTACGGGCAGTACTTTCTTCTACCATTTTGCCTTTTGGATTTCATATGTCATATCTAATTTTTCTTCTTTTTACCTTTACTGATAGTCTTCATTTCTATACTCTTCTCCACACCTCCCTCTCCTGTCTTTTCTTATCTGTCTCTAGTGCTCCCTTTAGTATTTCTTGTAGACCTGGTCTCTTGGTCACAGATTCTCTCAGTGAATTTTTGTCTGCAAATGTTTTAATTTCCCCCTCATTTTTGAAGGACAGTTTTGCTGGATATAGAATTCTTGGTTGACAGTTTTTCTCTTTTAGTTTCTTAAATATATTATCTCACTGTCTTCTCACCTCCATGGTTTCTGCTGAGAAATCTACATATAGTCTTATTGGGCTTCCCTTGTATGTGATGGATTGCTTTTCTCTTGCTGCTTTCAATATTCTCTCTTTCTCTTTGATATCTGACATTCTGATTAGTAAGTATCCTGGAGTACGTCTATTTGGATCTATTCTATTTGGGGTACGCTGCACTTCTTGGATCTGTAATTTTAAGTCTTTTATAAGAGTTGGGAAATTTTCAGTGATAATTTCCTCCATTAATTTTTCTCCTGCTTTTCCCTTCTCTTCTCCTTCTGGGACACCCACAACACGTATATTCGTGTGCTTCATATTGTCATTCGATTCCCTGAGTCTCTGCTCATATTTTTCCATTCTTTTTCCTATATTTTCTTTTGTTTGTCAGATTTCAGATGTCCCATCCTCCAGTTCACTAATCCTATCTTCTGCCTCATAAAATCTGACATTGTAGGTTTCCATTGTTTTTTTCATCTCTTCTACTGTGCCTTTCATTCCCATAAGTTCTGTGATTTGTTTTTTTCAGACTTTCGATTTCTTCTTTTTCTTCATTCCTTGCCTTCTTTACATCCACCCTCAATTCACTGATTTGATTTTTTATGAGGTTTTCCATGTCTGTTCGAACATTCTGAATTAATTATTTCAACTCCTGTATCTCATTTGAATTTTTGGTTTGTTCCTTTGACTGGGCCATTTCTTCAATTTTCCTAGTACGATTTTTTATTTTTTGCTGGTGTTTAGGCATTTAATTACCTTAATTAGTTTATTCTGGGGATTGTTTTCACTTTTTTTTTCCCCTAGGATTTTCTTGCTGGATGACTCTGTTGTCTGTCTGTTCTTTGACATTCAGTTCAGCTTATTCTAGTCCTCTACCTTAGGTTTTATTTAATAGATCAGAAATTTTCAGTTCTTGTTTTTTTGATTCTTGCCCCGCCTGTATAGTGCCTTTCCCCCACCCCTTAGGAGGGTCTACTTAGGTATCATAGACCCCAGTCAGATTTTCCCAGATCAAACTGGTCTCCTGTCAGGAGGAGAGTCACCTGTGTCAGTTTTCTCTGAGGGTGAGACCCAGCAGATTAAAAGGCTTTCCTATGAAGTCTCTGGACTTTGCGTTTTTCCTATCCTGCCCAGTATGTGGTGCTTATCTGCCTGCAGGTCCCACTAGCATAAGGTGATGCAGTACCTTTAACTTCAGCAGACTCTCCCTGCTGGGGGTGTGGTTGAGACAGAGGAGAGGTTGTACACTGGCTTTCATCACTTCATTTTTCCAGACCCTGGGGTCTGAATTCCTTGAGGGAGGGATTCCACCTGAGCTGGGCCCCATTCCTCTCCTGGGGAAGGCACAGGTTCCAAACAAGCTCTCAAACAAGCTCAATTCTGCCTATGCCTGGGGCAGTGGAACCCGAGAAGCCTTGCAGCTGTATCCAAAGAGTAATCAATCCATAGAAACAAAGCCACAAAAGAGAAAAAGAAAAATCCCCTTCAGAGCAGGACCCTGTTCCCCAGGTTTGCCAATCAAGAGCTTAAGTTGGTATGCTTTTCTGTGTATCTCCAGATCCTATGTGCTACCTCCTTTACTGCAGGGCCCAGATCTTTTCAGCTCCCGAAAAACCTCTGTTTTCTTTCTTTTCTCATTTTCTGTTAGCCCTGCCCCTCTGTGCCCGGGCAAAACCCAGCAACCTCTGCTTTTACTCGAGGTTCAACTGGGCTGGGGGCCTATTTTCAGAAGTCAGAATTTGTTAATTAATTCCACAATTGAAGCTTGGTTGTGCTCAGCCCCTGCTGCTAGTAAAGTCCCTTTCCTTTCCCCTCTGGGAAGCAGTCTGTGGGGGAGGGGCACCAGCTGCCACGTCTTGGGGAACTCATGGTTCTGGGGGGACTCGCAGCCAGTCCAGCTGGTCCAGACTGGGATACACTGGGTGTCTGGTTACTGACATGGCCCCAGCAGCTGTTCCGTACTGTTCCTGGCTATTTACTAGCTGCTCTGGAGGACGAACCAAATCCCACACCTCTCTAAGCCACCATCTTGGCTCTCCCCTCTCAGCCAATCTATTTTTAAATACTAGTACACACATTTATGGACACCACTTTTCAAACTGAGGCTCTTGTCTCTTTTTGCATTATTCTGAGAAGTCTTTCCAGAAGAAAAGACTTGATCCAAATTCTATTCATGAACTCAGAAGCAAGGAGCACGGTCATGTCGTGAGAAGTAGAAGCTTCGGGGTCTGAGACACAAAGATTCAGATCCCACTTGTGCCACTCAGCAGGTATGTCTACCAAATGAGAAGCATCACCTGTCTGAGCCCTGGTTTCCACATCTGTAACTGCACCTGATCATCTCCTTTAACAGGAAGGTGAGGCTCAGCAATGCAATGTGCAAAGTGCCTGGCATAATCCCTGGACCATATTTCAAGTGCCCACAGGATGGCTATCACACACTGCAGCGCTGACAGAGTTCAGCAGTAAAGACCCACCACAGAACCTTCGTGGCACTTTAACCCTTCTAGGCAAATGACCCACAGCATTATGCTCCAGGATTCGCTTCTATGATATTCTGGTCCTCATCAATTAATTCTTTAGGAAGCCACTGCACAATGGTTATCAACCTGGGTTATATTTGAGCCTATTTATCATTTATTCTAAATATATACTCTAGATTCAATGGTCTGAGCCCCTTATTCTCTTATTCTAAGAAATTTTACAGTAAAGGTAATGTGTTCCATTAATCCAGCAGTCAGCAATTCCAACTACACAAACCAATGTCCTCTGAGAAATGAAGGAAATGCCTATCACAAAGCCCATCATATAAAGAGCCACATTCAGGTTGGGAACTCTTGCAATTTCATGAAAATTCTCATTACAACTTTAATATGCTCAGGTGTATGATTCTCCAAGAAAACATCTATTTTTCCTGGGTTCCAAAAATAGTGGATTGGGGGGATTATGGTGTGAGAGAGACTGACACACAGTAGTGGTTCTTCAAGGAGGTCCCCAGACCAGTCACATCAGCCTCACTTGGGAGTTTGTTAGAAATGCAAACTCTCAGGAGCTGCATCAGTGTCACCAAATGAGAAACTTTGGGGTGGGACACAGCAACCTGTCTATTAAAAAGTCCTACAAGTATTCTGATGCTATGCCAAAGTCTGAGAACAACTGATAAAGAGAATGAGTTAAGAGAAAGCAATGATAAAAACAAAGATTCATACCTGTAGCCGTATCAATAATCCTAAGCTTTTGGTTTGTTAGTAATAATGAGTATTCTTCATAAGTCCTCAATAGTTAAATGAAGCTCTCTGTATTCTCAATAAGAAATGAGGGAAGTATGCAATTTATATTACGAACATTTAATAAAACTATTAAAACAGTTATAAAGGTTTAGCAAGTCAAAGAGTTCATTTTAACTCTCTGGAATATTCCATTCTCTGAAACAACACATTCCCTAACAATGCCATGAAGAAATCAAGAATTATCATGGTTGCTAGTTTTCATTTTTCTGTGTTTTTTTCATTATTAAAATAAGCGTACTTTTAATTGTTGAAGGGTTGCCACCACAAACTGCCGATAGCCTTCAAAGTCAGCGCACGGGTTACCCATAAGAAAGAGCTCCTTTAAATGAATATTGTGCTGCAGGTTTTTTACACTGCTCAGCTCTCCAATGAAATTTACTGTCAAGTCAAGTTTTGTCAACCCTTCACATCCTGTTGAGAAAAGAAAAGAAAACAAAGCAAAAAAAAATCACGGTCGTAATAAAATGTGTAATAGTACATAGTGGTAGCAACATTTGCAATATTTTAAGTCTGCTGATTAAATTGTTGACCAAGAAGTGGGTTTTTCCCCCCAGAAATAACCACTCAAAGGTTTAGTCTTAACCTACCTTTCTATCCAATATTCCCTTATTTTTTGACTCATAGTCCCTCCAGTCAGAGGAAGTCTTTTCCCTGTGCATATCTGCGAAATCCTATCCTGGTTAACACCTGGATTTGGTCATTATCTGGCATGAAGAAAGCCAAGTATGAGCTCCTGCTGTGTGGATTCTACTTGAGAACAAAGCTCCCACTGGGGAGGACACCTGGAATCTCTCACCTTGAGAGCTTTACCAGGTAATCATGACACATCTCACTGTGGAGGGTGACAGTGGGAAGTGTCCCAAAAGGAAAGGCATTTCATAAAACCAGTGCATCAAAATCAATATTTATGAAGTCACCTTAAAGAGAGAGAATGGCTCCAAGAACTGAACTGAAGATATTCACAAAGGGAAAGAGCAAGAGGCTTTTGGTCATCAAAAGAATGATAGAGAAAGGGTGGGAATTCCTGAAGCAGTTTTGGAGTAACTATAACCCTTCTATCTTCATTACAGAGATAGCATTTGGATCAAATTCAACTTTGAATTTGAACAAATTTCCCTCATTCTCATTCTATGGGAACTTAGCACTTCAGAGGGCAGACTTTGGAATTAGACAAGAGTTCAAGTCCTACCTCTGCCACATCCTTGCTGCATGACCTTGGAAAAGGTATAAGCCTCAGTTTGTAAAATTATAATAGTATTAGTGGCCAATTCAGGATTGTGCAGATAAGATGATTCATGTTAAGGGCTTAGCATCATGCCTGCCACCTAGAGATAGTCAGTAAACTTCACCATGATAAGAAATAGCCCAATGAGCACTATATTCTGATTGTCATGTTGCTTCTTGGACAATGTGTCTGCCAAGAAAGAAGGACGCATGACTGTCCCATGAGAAGACCGTTGACTTTTTTTCTACTGCAATCTAATGAAAAGTTGACCTGCTTTACACAGCAGTCTTCGTAGGTTGGTTTGATATAATGCTGTCTCTGCCTGTGACTGACTCATGCTTGCTGGACTGACATGGCAGGTTTTGGAGGATTCAATATCAAGAGAGACATCTCCTGAAAACAACCCAGCTCCACTTTGTTCTGCACTCCTTCAAACTTCTACTCAACACTCTTTCCTTTGTGCCTCCTAATCATATACTGTTTCTAGTCATTGTTTTGTGGCTATAAAACTCAGAGTAAACTTTGACAATTGCATTCTTCCGCTTCCTGATATTCTATGTTAACTTCAGAATATGTCAAAGCTCTGCAGTGGGTCATCTTGGCAAGGGTTATCACATTTCTGAAGGCCATCCCATAGAAACTAAATTCATTAAATGATTGTATTCCCTCCCTTAACCTCTTCCTGATTCTAGTACCTGATTCTACTATGTTCAGAATTCATGTTTTCTTCTTATGTAAAAAGATCTCGAATAAGAGTCTTCTCTACACAAGCTAATGCTATTTTAGAGCTTCCAGATGCAGGTCCTCACCCCATGTCTGTCCATCCATCCATCTACCCATCCATCCATCCATCCATCCTTCCATCCAGGAATTACTGGATTCCTGCTTTGTACAATTTATTGAGCCAGATCTCAGGATAAAATAACTAAAAGTATCCATGGTCTCTGTCCTCAAACTTATCTCTAATTTGAAAAAGGAGGAAAAGATAGTCATTCCAGAGAAAGAAAGTTAAGTGTACAGTGGCAGCGAGAGGTGAGTCTGGAAAAGTAAACAGACCCAGGAGCAGGCAATGCTACACTAAATTTATACTCAGTGGCTCTGCTTTCTCAAATCCTACTCATTGCTTAACACCCTCCACATCTACTAGATTTGTGGCTCTAAAGGTAACTGAGGGCCATCATATTGACAATTCTAACAGACCTTCTTGAACCCATTACTCCAATTGAACAACCTGCTGCATGTGGCACAAGCGTCCAAGGACACTTTCTTAAATCTCTCAACTGCCTATCAATGATACTACCCTCTCCTGTTCTCTTTAAAATGTGGTCTATTCCCCTTCATCTCTTTCATGGACTTCTACCCCCTTTAAATGGCAATGTTACTCAGATTACCACCCTTAATGTAATATGCCGACTTCTCCAAGCTCATCAACTGCTCTTCTCCCAAGTCTACACTCGGGCTACCTTGGCCTCTCCTTTGGTTCCTTCTATGACTGCCAGAACATAACCAATCAGACACTTTCTATGTGCTGGTTTGAAACCGTTATGTACCCCAGACAAAATATATTCTGTAAATCCTAACCCAGTCTTGTGGGGGCAGATCTATTGTTTAGGGTAGAATCTTTTTATTAGGTTGTTCCCATGGAGATGTGACACACCCATGTGTGGGTATAAACTTTTGATTAGATTATTTCCACAGAGTTGTGGCCCCACCCATTCAAGGTGGATTTTGATTAGTGTACTGGAGTCATTTAAAAGGGGAAGCAATTTGGAGAAAGCTCCGACACAGACATTTGGAGAGATGCCTGGAGTGCTGACAAAGATGCTTGAAAGGCTATCAGGCACCAGAGCCCAGCAGATGTTACCATGTGCCTTCCCATGAGATACTAAGCAAGCAGAACCTGGCAAGAGCCAATACAGAGAATCTGAGAGCCCACAGATGCTTGGAGAGGAAGCTGCTGGAATCAGAAGCACAAAGCAACAAATCGAGAGCAAGGACCTCAGGAGCCAGCTATGTGCCTTTCCAGCTGACAGAGAAATCTTATACGCATTCATCCTTTCCTCAGAGTCAAGGTATCTTTCTCTGGATGCCTTAGTTTGGACATTTGGTGCTGTAAACTAGTAATCTAATAAACCCCCTTTATAAAAGCCAATGCACTGGGCAGTGCAATGGTGGCGCAGTGGTAAGAATTCTCGCCTGCCAAGCTGGAAACCCGGGTTCAATTCCCGGAGCCTGCCCCCCCTCCAAAAAAGAAAAAAGCCAATGCATTTTCGGTATATTGCATTCTGGCAGCATTAGCAAGCCAAAACACTCTACCACACACATTACCCTCTCTGTCTCTTTCATATTACTTCTCTTTATATAGCATTTATCACTATCTGATTTTTTTTCTTTTTTGTGTGTTTGGGTGTTTAATGTGTGTCTCCCCCTGTTAAAATAAAAATTCCCTGAAGACTTAAAATGTCTTGCTTATTATATATTTACTGTGTATAAAAGACTCCTTGGCATAAAACAGGAGCTCAAGAAGTACTGGTGGAAGCAAGTGAGAGATGAAGAGAGGAAGGGAAAAAGAAGCGAAGGAAGTAGGGGAAAATGAGAAAGGAAGACAAAGAAAGACGATAAATGGGATAAATGGGGATATTGGAGATTAGTGTACAGGAAGATTATGGGCTTATGTGGAAACTAAAGGAAGCATAATTTCAAAGATAATCAAGCACTTAAGGAGGAAATGGGATTCATAAGAATGAATCTAGGTCAAATTCTGTCTGTACAACCAGGTGACCATTATAGTTAGATATTAAATTATAGCAAATATAATTACTTGATATAAAATAAAGCATTATAAGTAAAAAGAGAAGAAACCTATATATTCAATGATATAAAAATGGCTAATCAAACTCTAATATATCTACTCAGTGCACTATTAAAAGGATATTAAAATTAATAGTTATGAAAACTATGTCACAGCATGGGGAGAAAGTTTACGATATAATAATGTAAAGGGCAAAAAGGAGGATTTAGAACTGACTGTGTACTATATATCACAGCAATGTAAGTCAAAAGACTGGAAAGACAAAGCAACATGATTAACAGTAATGGTGGGATTAAGTGAGACCTTTATTTTTACAAAACTTTGCAACAGGGCTATATATGAGATTGTTTAATATACGTAAGAAAAGAAAAGACAGGAAATGATAGAAAACTAAGAGGTTAGTACAGTTTTCTTAAATGTCATAGATATGCTTTCTAGGCATATAATATCCTTGTTAACTGCATGACTAATATTTATTCAGAATTTACTCTAAACCCTCATATAACAGTATTCTATGTAATATTCACAACAGGCCTCTGACAGAGATATTATAATCTCCATTTTCAGGCCAAGTAGCTGAGTCTGAGGGCTTGACTCCGAGAGGATGCCATCAATCCCTTACCCCACTGTACACTCATGCCATTCCTCCTTGCCCCTTGAATCTGGGTGGGCCCTGGTGACTTACCTGACCTATAATGTGGCAACAATGAAGTTCTGAGGCTCCTGAAGCTAGGTCACAAGAGGCTTGCAACTTGTCAGGACCTCTTGGAATGCTCGCCTGGGAAGGTTTGCTCTTGGAGCAATTACTCTGGGACATGCCAGAAGCCAAATAAAAAGCCCGGCTGCCCTGAAACTACCATTCGAGAACCCAACTACCTGCAGGGGTCCTGGACAGGCAAGGGAGGAGCCATCTGGGAAGTGGATCTGCTAGCAACAGCTGCCCCACTGAGGCCACATGGATGAGAGATGAGAGACAAACTGCCCAGCCACACTCCATCTGAATTGTAAGAAGAAAAGAAGGGTGTTTTAAGGCACCATGCCTTGGGGTTGTTGGTTTTGCTGCAACAACTGAGCTAAGAAATTACCAAAATTCACAGCAACTACATGGAGGAGTGTGAGTTTGAACCCAGGTCTGCTCAGCTGAAAAATCTGTCTTAACTGATACATTCAGGAACTACTCTTCCAATGATAGCTATTATTATGAGCCCAATTACTCCTCCTCCTCATCATCATCATCATCACTGTCTTAAAATTCTTGAGATAAAACATTATGGCTCAGTGGCAGAGTTCTCACCTGCCATGCCAGGGACCCAGATTCAATCCCTGGTGCCTGTCTATATAATAATAATAATTAAAAAAAAAAACATTATGGAACAAAAATTTTGGTCTATCAGTAAAAGCAGTTCTAGTCAACCACAGAGGGGTGGGTCCAGTGTAGGACTTGGCTGGAGTCCACAGCATGGGATAGGGCAGACCAGATCAGCCTTGAGGAGGGGGTGCTGAGGAAGGTAGAATAAGAAAAGCCAGGGGTTAGGAGTGGGTCAGCAGGAGAGCGAGTATAATCTTCCTTCCAAAAAAGTATTGATTCAAAAGCCCAGTCACTATGAATGGGTCCACATCCCAGGGCTATTGCAGGACTGGGATATACCCCAAAGAAGCAGAGGGGAGAAGGAAGGTAAGCAGCTGGCTAGAAGAGAAGGTATCAGATTATGGCAAGTTTTATTAGCTAGGACCCCAAAGGTACTAACCACCATGACGTATGCTACACACACACTAGATTGGCTAAATTAATGACTGAAGCAATAGAAATGCTTTGGAAAACTGGCAGAATCTTGAAAAAGCAGACATATCCTTACAGTTTGACCCAGCCACTCCACTCATGGGTATCTATCAAAGGAAAATGAAAATATATGGCCACACAAAGACATCTGTGTGAGGTTCATAGCAGCTTTATTTACAGTAGCCCCAAACTGTAAATATACCAAAGTCTACCAACAGATCAATAAATAAACAAAATTTGGCAATAAAAAGAAGCTAACAACTTACATGAAACAAGGTAGATGAAACTCAAGATCATTACAATGTGTCAAAGAAATGAGGCTCAAAAAGAGTATAACGATGATTCAATTTATAAAAAATGCAAACCAATGTATGGGACCAAAATCAGATTAATAGTTTCCTAGGATGGGGTGGAAGAAGGAAGGACTGCAGAGGAACACAAAGAAGCTTTGGGGGATGATAGGAATGTTTTGCTTCTTACCAGTGGTGATGGTTACATAGGTGCATACAAATATAGAAGCTTAGATTGTACATTTTAAATGGGCAGATTTTATTGTAAATTATTACTCAATGTTGATAAAAATTGCGGGTGAAATTAAGATATTTGCAACAGAATTTTGAGAAAACTTAAAATAAGAAACCTTCAGGAATTCCTAAAAGATATATTTAAGGGGAAAAAAGTAATCTCAGGTATCTAGATGATCTGAGATTCAGGAAGGAAGAATGAATACATAAAATTATCAAAATTCATTTAACTACAAATATAGTCTTTTAAAATAATGATGATGATAATGACGTCATCTAATTCACAGAACTTGAAAGGCTAGACATTGGCAAACAATAAAACATAAACCAGTAATGAGGGTGATAAGTATTCTAAAATCTGTACATTGTTGGCGGGTGATTAAACAATCTTCAATCACTAGTAGAGTACAAGTGTGGAAGGAGAAAAAATGAACAAAGATTACAAAAAAATTAAACACTAAAGGCAAAAAAGCAGAAACAGAGCCTGACAAACAGATACAGAAAAGATACTATACTCATATCCAAATACATCAATAAACATAAATGAACTAGACTACTCAGATAAAACAGATTGTCGGATTCATTTTTTTAATCGAGCTATAATACTCTTCACAAAAGATATAGCCAAAGCCTGAGGACATGAACAAGAAGAAAAGAATATAATCTAAAAATATACAGCATGCAAACATTTACCAAAAGAAATCTAGCATAGGTATGTTAACAATATTATAAAAATGTACATTAAAACAAAAAGCATTACAAGGGATAAACAGGTCACTTTATAATGACAAAAGACTGAATTTACTAAAAATATAAGTAATGAATATAAGATATGAATGAACAACCAAGGATCACTCAGTGTTTGAGGAAAGCTCCTAACACAGAGCCTTGCACACGCACAGACACACATGTACAGGCATGCACACACATCAGAGACAATGAGGCATCTGAGCAAACAGAAAAAGATTTGAAAAACCTATCGGCAATCTCCATAGAGAGATAAAAGAAGATATTGCACCCCTGAAACAAGAACAAGATGCTATGAAAAGTATATTCAGCAAAAAAAAATAGCTCTGATAGTTAAAATCTGATAGCAGAAATTTTTAATTCAAAAAAATAAGTTGGAAGGTAAAACTGAAGGAACCTCTCAGGAAGAACAAATAGAGAAATGGAATGGGAGAAAAGACAAGGAAACTGGGGCTAGGACCCCCAAGGCACTAACCACACGAGGTGGGCTACACATGCACTAGACTGGGTAGATTAAAAATTCACTTGATGTGTTAACTACATTAAGAGGAATCTGTACAGTTCTGGACAAGTTAGTAGATGAACTGGTGAAAGGAAACTAAAAAGCTAAGTAAATGAAAAAACCAAAATAAACATTAAATGGAGAGAAAAACTGAAATTTGTACAATTAAAACATAAATATGGCACACCACGTAGCTAAGCTTGGAAAGATTTTAAATAGTCATATGATGTTAATATTGATTTGCCCAAGAATATGACCTAAAAATACAAGAAAAGTAGATACAAGCGAATTGAGAACACTGAGTCAGTGTGCAGGGACAAAATCTGCATCTCCCAGGGCAGGAAGTCAATAGTTGATATCTAAAATGGGAACATCAAGACATACAAGGTAAACATGCTCTGAGCACATTATTTAGAAATATGGAAGCACACAGCACAATAAACGACTAGTGTCGTTGAGAGTGGATGTCTTTAGGGAGCAGGACTAGGGGATATGAGGGTATTGACAGGGTATTGACATAAAGTATGTACAATATTTTTGACTTTGGAACTAAGTGTTGAGGAGGCCAAGACGGCGGCTTAGTGAGGTGCGAAATTTAGTTCATCCTCCAGAGCAGCTAGTAAACAGCCAGGGACAGTACAGAACAAGTGCTGGGGCCGCGTCAGTGAGCGGACACACAGCGTCCACCAGTCTGGACAGGTCGGCCCAGCTGAGATCCCACCCAGACCTCTGGAGGATGGAAAAGAGGCAGAACAAGACTTGCAGAATGTGCACAACCCACTCCGAATGTCCAGTGCTCAACAGAAAATTACAAAATAGACAAGGAGACAGGAAAGCATGCTGCAGTAACAAGGAAAACAATTCATGGAAAATATTCCAAAAGAAGTGTCATCTCTGAAATTACTAACCAAGATCGTAGAACAATTCCCCAAAATAGCATAAATGAACTAAAGGACAATACAAAGAACTAAGGGAAATAAGGAAAACAATATATGAACAAAATGAGAGTTTTCATAATAACATAGAAATTAGAAAGAAGAACCAAATGGAAATTCTGGAATTCAGAAGTACAAAATCTGAAGTAAAAAACTGAATAGAGAGGATCAAGAGTAGAATGGAGGAAGCAAAAGAAAGGAGTAATGAACTCAAGACAAACAATTTAAAAGGTCCAGGTTAAGGAGCAGAAAGAAAAAAAGAATGAAAAACAGGAACAGCGCTTGAGGAAGCTGTGGGACACCACCTGTACACACAATGGGAGACTCAACAGGAGAACAGAGAGATAAAGGACCAGAAAACAAAGTATTTTAGGAAATAATGGCAGAAAACATCCCAAATATGATGAAAGATATTAATGTACAAATCTAAAGTACTCAATGAACACCAAGCAGAATCTTGAAATCAACAGATACAGAAATCATATAGTTCTCCTATAAGTTACATTATGATCAAATTGTTTAATGCAAAGGACAAAGACAGATTCTTAAATATAGCAAGAGAGAAGCGATGTGCCACATATAAGGGATCTTTGATAAGATTAACATCCAGTTTCTCAAGAGAAACCACAGAGGCCAGAAGGTAGTGGGAGGACATTTCTAAAGTGTTAAAGGAAAAAAACTGTTACCCGAGAATAAGATACCTGAAAATTATCTTCAAAAATGTCAAAGTCTAACTTAAGGTCAGATTGGAGTCAACACAAACTAAACTGTAATTGATTTAGCATGCTAAATGTAATCCCAACAATAACCATAAAGAACATAACTAAAAAAAATTTATGCAAAAGAAAAGGATAAGTCAACACCTCTTTCAAAGTAAAAAAAGGATTTGATACTTTTTTGAGAAAAGTATCAAAGGAGAAGGAGCAGTTATAATAGAGAAAACAGGATTTAACAAATGAGTATGACTGCTGAATCATTATATTGATATTTCTTTTAGTCTCCATTGTCTTGGAGTAGCTAGAAGGAAAAACCTGAAATTGTGGACCTGTAACCCATATCAAACACTGAAATCCATTTTATAACTACTTGTTACAATGTATTTTGAAATTTATTGCTTTTTTGTATATATGTTATATTCCTTAATAAAAAATGTTTTTAAAAATGGAAAACAAACAAAAAACTAAGTGTTGTATTACTACAGTAAAAATATTAATTATTTAAAAGATTAATATCTGCAACGTAAAAGAGCAAATAAATAGTTTTGTGCATTACAGATTCTACTACCTAGGTGAGGAAAACTCCGTAACTTCATATCTTCAAAACTAATCTTAAAAAATTAAAAAGAACAACAAAATCAAGGTCTATGAAATTAGTAAAAATACAAACAATTTAAAAAAATACTGGCAAATCTATGAGATAACAACAATGTTTTTTACAATGCAATCTGTTGATACATAAAATAGACTTTTAAATGGTCTTTTTGTCCCTTAATCCAGAATTCCATTTTGGGAAAAAGGTCCCAATCAAATGCCTCAACTGTAAACAGAGGTAATTTGTACAAAGCTATACAGAACAGTTCTTTTCCTAATGGCAAACATGATTAAAAATACTTCAAGCACCAAACCACAAGGACTTATTTAATTTAATCACATTGGTACATTTGCTAAGTCATTAAATTATAAAAATATAGATTAAATATATACTATATAAAGAATAAATATAAAACTACACATATAAATAGAAGTGCATTTCTATATCTACATGTTTGCTTTACCTCGACAAAAAATGCTAGCTGGATTTTATAAAATGTTGAAGATACATTTGGGGCAGTGACAAGCTGCAAGTTACATGGCCTTAAGTTAAATTCACTTTAAAATGTTCTGAGAGACATTTTAATTATATTTTTCTTTCATATAAGATTAACATTGCTCAAAAACTCCAACAAATTCAAAATTCATGGGTTTTGGATTTTTCTGTAATTTTATAGATGAAGGACTCTCCAAATGTTCCTTGTATTTTTCAAAGTGATAAATCTTAATCTTTTTCTGTTAGGCCTGGACATATGATATCAAACAGTGTCTGCTACTGCAAAGATGAACCATTTTCACTGAAAGGGCCAGACTTGAGACAATCACGTCTCTGGAGTTGGGCCCGCCTTCAGTCACAGTGGGGTCCGCGCCTAAACCTCCTGCTCTGGGAAACCAGCTCAGTGGGGGCGGAAGGCGCTCGGAAGGTCACAGGGAGAGCTCAGACTGTCAGAAAGATCACCTCTCCTTCCAGGGTCGGGGGCTGAGGAGGAAGAGTGGGGACAGAAAGTGTACCCCACCCCAGTGAATCTATAACAAGAAGAATATCAGACATTTTTTGCCTTTCTTTTTTTAAGTATTTATTTTACAGCAGATAAGGTGCATTGTCCCTACAACATATCCCGACACCACCCTGTATCCAGTGCATTCACGTTGCAGCTGGAAGGCAGAGTACTCACGGAGACAGCGGCCAGACAAGAGGCTTCAGGTGGACAGTGCACTAGGGTCCCAAAGCTCAGACAATAGTGGCGATGCTGCCCTCTAGTGGTGCACGCGCAGAACATACTGTAGAAGCAGAACTTCCTGTAGATACTTTCTCGAGAAAAATAAGGGGCCCTGGACCACCCCACCAAGGGAGAGTTTGAATTATTCCTCTGACAATTTAGACTTGCTTTTGCTACCACAACAAATGGATATAGAGGCAACATTACTATTCTTTTTGATTCACAAGAGAACGTAGTAGTAGGGTAGCAGAGTGCTGTTTGGATGCAAGCAATGACCCCATTTCTAATGCTGAAAAGTGCCAGTGATGGAAAGGACTATCAGGACTCCAGCACTGGTGGTGGTTTGGGGGATATGATGGTGGTGCTCGTCTAGGATTTAAGGATGAAAAGTTTAAACTTATAATGCTTTTTGATGTGTTTGTTCGTATAAAACTTTAGTAGTCACTGAAACATCTATTTCTACCCTAGGAAGCAAATTTCCTAAGTAAAATCCTCCTATTTTTAACAATTGTCAGATGGGAGTGGGGTGGGGAGCACAGCTTGCCGGCCTCTGCTCGGTACCCCAGTGCTAGTCGCTGTGCCCGCCCACTCACACAAGAGCCCTGCCAGGCAGGCAGGAGGGCAGATGGGGAAACAACTCACAACTGAAGAATAAGTTGTGCACACCAGCCATCCAATTAACCCAGTCCTTTGTGACAATGAACAGACACCAAGTATTACCAGATTTTTTTAGAGAAAAATAACAGCATAAAATAAAAGGCTGCAAAGCAAAACGGAAAATTTTGGATGAAGAGAGATGATTCAGGGCACAGAAGAAACTGAACAAAAAAAAGTTATACAAGTATATCCAGAGAGATTTTAAAAGATATCTGTTTTGGTTTGCTAAAGCTGATTAAATGCAATATACCAGAAATGGGTTGGCTTTTACAATGGGGATTTATCAACTTATAAATTTATGAATCTGAGGCAGTGAAAAATGTCTAATTTAAGGCATCCACCAGGACAATACCTTCTCCCCAAAGACTGGCTGTTACTGATCCTCAACTCCTCTGTGACCAGGCACACGGCACTTCTGCTGGTCTCTCCCTTCTCTTCCACGTTTCACTGCTTCCAGCTTCTGGCTTCAGTGGCTTCCTCTTCCAGTTTCTCTGGGGCTTCTCCTTTGTCTTCTCTCTGTCTTTCATCCTCTTATAAAGGACTCCAGGAAGAGGATTAAGACACACCTGGGGCATGCGGCAACCGAAATAACTTAATCAAAAAGTCCTACCCACAGTAGGTCTACCCGCAGGAATGGATTGGCTGATTTTTTCTGAACGTGATCTTTTCTACGGTACATTCAGCTTCAAATCATCACAATTTCACATCCATACAATATCACCACAGAAAAGCATCAACCAGAAGATGAGTGAGTTCCTGAGGATTAAAAATTGTGGACAAAAAAATAGATATAATTGTAGATAAAGTTAATTATAGAATGAGCAGAGACAAAATAAAATGATTATTCTGGAATTTAAAACTGATGAAATACTCCAGAATGTTGAATAACAAGACAATAAAGTATAGAGAAGGAATGTAATTTAAGAAACATAGAAGATAGGTCTACCACAGTCAAAATCCATTCAAAAGAATTTTAGGGGAGATCAGAGAAAACAAAGAAGAAAAAATGATCAAACAGGAAGAAAGGATAGAAGTCAAAGAAAATGTAAAGAAATAATTGAGATGACAGTAAGAAAAAAAAAAAAAAAAAAAAACCTCTACATAGCCAAAAGCTTGAGATTTTTTCAGAACTCTGAGAATGGAAAGAACACTCTAAAAGCTTCCAGAGAAAAAGAGAGGTTCCCACACTGGAGCCCGAATCAGGTCGGCATCAGCTTCTCTCAGGCTACACAGAATGCTAGAACGTAAAGGAGGAGTATCTCAAAACTTCTAAAGAAAATAATTTCATTCCTATTATTCTATACAGATCCCAGCAGCATTGTTAGAATACTAAAGGAAAGAAAAATGTATAATTCTAAACCCAGAAAAAAATATCTTTCAGAAATGAAGATGAAATAAAGACTTCTTCAGATACTTAAAAGCTGAAAGAATTCATTACCAGCAGATGAGCATTTTTAGAAATGTTAATGTAAGTCCTTCACACAGAAGAAAATAATACCAGAGGGTAACATTAATCGACATAAAGAAATGAGGAGCACCTGGTGATAAGGTAAAAATGTACATTATAAACCCTAAAAAAAAAACACTAAAATTAAATAACAAGGTAAAGAGATACAGCTAAAAAGACAAGAGAAGAGATAAAATGAAATCATAAAAATATTCAGTTAATGCAAAATAGAGCAGATAAAAAAGTTAAAAGGAAACAAAGAACAGATGGGACAAAGAAACTATAGCAAGACAGGACAAGTAGAAGAAACTAATCATGTCACATTATAAGTAATAATCTCATTAAATGTAAATAGTTCAAAGTGAGATTAGAGAAAATGGTAAAGTAAGGACCTTTGAAAATTCACACCTTCATTCATAAAAGCAACAAAAAACCTGGCCAAAAATTGGTCAGAATCAGCTTTTTCAGGACTCAAGAATTTTAAAAAGGCTTGCAGCAATCTTATGATCATTTATTCAAGAAAAAAAAATGTAGACTATTGTAGTAACAGCAAGCTTAGTGATTTTTCAATTTGTCCTTGTCCTATCTCTGCTTTCTAGCTCAGCAGTAGCTTTGAAAAATAATAGCCAGCATTCCCAGTGTAGCTGGGAAGCCACTAGATGCAAAAGAATGGAACTAGAGCTCTTTAAAAGTCTCCTTTCTAAAAAATTATCAGTTCTCCTGTTTGGTGGTGATTCCCTGGAAGACCCAATTTACAAGGCTGACTCCAGGCTGAAAACCACCTCCTTATTTTGTAGGAGTGAGCACATACGCTGAATACAATTTCAGCATGGATTTTAACTTCTCAGCTGCCTGTAGTGATGGATAACAGTTGGGACAATGATAGGCTAACCAAAAAGCTTAGAGGAAATTCTGAGTAACGAAATCTACAGAGAGGCTTTGGAAAACTCCTACATGTTTCTAGGAAGCTAGAAGGTCACAGGCCTGTGTAGGGATGTGTGTATGTTCAGGAGAGACCTGAGAAAGCCCTAGAGTGCTCACATTTGGCTGACCTTGCAGCTCTGCAGAAGGAAATGAAGGCTAAGCCACAACTATAAACTGTGGCTGAGTGTGGAAAGAGTGCCCCACACTCACACAGAGCCTCTGAGCAAAGACTGGGAAATTTACTTCTTTCAGGTCTCTAATGAAACCTCTGTCTAACCATTAGGCAACCAAGAAGAAACAATCATGGCAACACAAGACTAAGAACACACACTTACCAGAATCAATTCGGATAAGCCAGTGAACAAGCAGAGAACAATGACAACAAGCAGCAACTACACATGACCCCAGGAAGATGACAGAAGGTGATTTCCAGAGTTGCCACAGATGCCATTCTAAATGCCCAGTTTTCAAAAAAACATTATGAGATATGTTAAGAAACACTGGGTAAGTAAAGCCCATATAAATGTACTTTTTGTTTGTAATTGTTGTTATTCTCTTAACTGATTTAAGAGATGATTAAAGCAATAAGTAATCTATGTTAATGGGTAAAAAATCAATAAATCAGTAATTTGTGGACATCACAGCAAATGGGGGGAGCAGAGCTATCAAGGAGCAATATTTTGTTTGTGATTAAAATTAAGTTGGTATTAATCCAAACTAGATAGTAGGATGGTAATTATTATCCCTAGGCAATCAATAAGAAAAAAAATAGAGTAAAAGAAAAATAGGAATTAAAATGGTACACCAGAAAATATATCTTTAACAAGAGAGAAGGAAGAACAGAAAACTAGAGACATGAAAACAACAGAAAAACTAATAGCAAAACAGCAGGCAAAAAACTTACCTTATCAGTAATTAAATCATGTAAGATTGACTCCCCAATTAAAAGGCAGAAAATAGCAAAAGGATTTAAAACACAATCCAACTATGTTTTGTTTAGGAAAAAACACACTTTCAATTAAAAGACACAAATACTTGGAAAGTAAAAAGATAGAAAATGTATACTATGCAAACAGTAAACAAGAGAGAGCTGTAGTCTAAACTAGTATCAGACTATCTAGTCTTTAGACTAAAATTGTTACTAGAGACAAAAAAAGGACATTTTGTAATAACAAAAAGCCATCAAGAAGATGAGACTATAATAAATATACATATACCTAACAACAGAGTTCCAAAATACATGAAACAAAAACTGGCAGAATTGAAGAAAGAAATAGACACTTTAACAATAACACTTAGAAACTTCAATACCCATCTTTCAATAAACAGCAAAACAACTAGACAGTAGATCAGCAAGGAAATAGAAAATTTGAATACACTATACATCAATTAGACCTAACAAACATCAATAACACACTCCACCCAACAATATTGAATGCGCATGGAATATTTTCCAGTATAGTTGATATCGTGGCTCACAAAACAAGTCTCAATAAACATTAAAAACATTGGTATCCTATAAAGGATCTTCTCAGAACACAATGGAATGACACTAGACATCAAGAACAGAAGGAAATTTGGGAAATTCACAAACATGTAGAAATTAAACATACATTCTTATATAACCAATGATTCAAAGAATAAACCACAAGGAAAATTAGAAAATACTTTAAGATGAGTGAGAATAAAAAACAACATACCGGGAAAAAGACTTAAACAGACACCTACCAGAAGAAGAAATACGGATGGCCAAGAGGCACATGAAGAGATGCTCAATGTCCCTGGCCATTAGAGAAATGCAAATCAAAACCACAATGAGATATCATCTCACACCCACCAGAATGGCCATTATCAACAAAACAGAAAATGACAAGTGCTGGAGAGGATGCGGAGAAAGAGGCACACTTATCCACTGTTGGTGGGAATGTCAAAGGGTGCAACCACTGTGGAAGGCAGTTTGGCGGTTCCTCAAAAAGCTGAATATAGAATTGCCATACGACCCAGCAATACCATTGCTAGGTATCTACTCAAAGGACTTAAGGGCAAAGACACAAACGGACATTTGCACACCAATGTTTATAGCAGCGTTATTTACAATTGCAAAGAGATGGAAACAGCCAAAATCTCCATCAACAGAAGAGTGGCTAAACAAACTGTGGTATATACATACGATGGAATATTATGCAGCTTTAAGACAAGATAAACTTATGAACCATGTAATAACATGGATGGACCTAGAGAATATTATGCTGAGTGAATCCAGCCAAAAACTAAAGGACAAATACTGTATGGTCCCACTGATGTGAACGGACATTCGAGAATAAACTTGAAATATGTCATTGGTAACAGAGTTCAGCAGGAGTTAGAAACAGGGTAAGACAATGGGTAATTGAAGCTGAAGGGATACAGACTGTGCAACAGGACTAGATACAAAAACTCAAAAATGGACAGCACAATAATACCTAATTGTAAAGTAATCATGTTAAAATACTGAATGAAGCTGCATCTGAGCTATAGGGTTTTTTTTTGTTTTTGTTTGCTTGTTGGTTTGTTTGTTGTTGTTGTTTTTTACTATTACTACTACTTTTATTTCTTTTCTTTATATTAACATTTTATATCTTTTTCTGTTGTGTTGCTAGTTCCTCTAAACCGATGCAAATATACTAAGAAACAATGATCATGCATCTATGTGATGATGTTAAGAATTACTGAGTGCATATGTAGAATGGTATGATTTCTAAATGTTGTGTTAATTTCTTTTTTTTTTCTTTCCGTTAATAAAAAAAATAATAAAAAAAAATAATAATAAAAAAAAAAATACCAAACTTATGGGGATTTTTAAAAAGCAGTACTCAGAGGGAAATTTATATTTGTAAATGCCAATTCTTAAAAAAAAGGAGAAAAATTTCAAATGAAGAACCTAATGTTCTACCTTAAGAAATTATATAAAAAAGAACAAACAACACAAAGCAAACAAAAGAAAATAAAGATTAAAGGTGAAATAAATAAAATAGAAAAAGAGAAAATCAACAAAACACAAAAATTGGTCCTTTGAAAAGATCAACAAAATTAACAAACCTTAAGCCAGACTAACCAAGAATAAAAGAGAAGACTCAAATTATTAAAATCAGGACTAAAGGAGAGGGCATTACTACTGAATTAGGTAATTAAAAGGGATTATAAGAGAATGCTAAGGTCAATTTTATGTCAACAAATTAGGTAACCTAGATGAAATGAGCAAGTTCCTAGAAAGACACAAACTACCAAAACTGACTCAAGAAGAAATAGGAAATCTGAATAGACCTATACCAAGTAGAGATCGAATTCATAATAAAAAATCTTTCCACAAAGAAAAGCTCAGGACCAAATGGCTTCACTGGTGAATTTTACCAAATATTTAAAGAAGAATTAGCATCAATCTTTCACAAAGTCTTCCAAAAAAATAGAAGATGTAACACTTCCCAACTCATTCTATGAGGTTGGTATTACCCTGACAGCCAAACCAGATAAAGGCATAGGAAAGCTACATCAATTCCTTGAAAACTAATCTACAAAATTTTCCAGTCAAAACTCAACAAACACTAGCAAAACAAATCCAACAGCATATAAAAAAGACCATATGCCATTACAAGTGGGATTTATCCCAGGAATGCAAGATTGGTCTAATATATAAAAATCAAATACTGTAATATACATGTTAACAGAATAAGGGAAAAAACACAATCTCAAAAGATATACAAAAATTTTATCAATAAATTCAACCTCCTTTCATGATAAAACAATTCAATGAACTAGGAATAGAAGGGAACCTCCTCAACCTGATAAAAGATATCTATTAAAAACCCTCAGCTAGCGTCATACTTAACAATGAAAGACTACATGCTTTCCCCATAAAATCAGAAACCAGACAACTCTGTCCACTTTTACCACTTCTATTCAACATTCTCCTTGCTGTTGTAGCCAGAGCAATTAGACAAGAAAATGAAACAAAAGCATCCAGATAGGTAAGGTAAATTATCTATTTGCAGAATGCATGATCTTATATGTAGAAAATCCTAAAGAATACATACGCACACACACACACACACACTATTAGAGGTATGTTCAAGTTCAGCAAGTTGAAGGATACAGAATCAATATCAAAGACCAGGTTTATTTCTATACACAAGCATTGGAAAATCTGAAATGAAATTGAGAAAATAATTGCATTCTAATAGCATCAAAAGGAATAAAATACTTAGGAATAAATTTAATCAAAGAAGTGCAAGACCTGTACACTGAAAACTACAAGACATTGTTGAAAGAAATTAAAGTCCTAAATAAATGGAAAGACATCTTGTGTTCATGGATTGGACGACTTAATGTTTGTTAATGTGGAAATACTACCTAAAGCAATCTACATGTTTCAGTGTAATCTCTATCAAAATTCCAACTGCTTTTTTCTTTTTTTTGCAAAAATAGATAAACTGATCCTAAAATTTAAATGGAAATGGAAGGGGCTCAGGAGATCCAAAACAATTTTGCAAAAGAACAAAGTTGGAGAACTGACACTTCCTGATTTCAAAACTAACTGCAAAATTATAACAAAGACTATGTTGCACTAGCATAGAGATAGGCATATAGACTGATGGAATAGACTTGAGATTACCCAAATAAATGTATATATCTATGATCAATTAATTTTCTACAAGGGTGCCAAGACCATTCAATGGGGAAAAATAGTCTTTTCAACAAACAGTGCTGGCACAACTGAATATTCATAGGCAAAGGAATGAATCTGGACCCCTATCTCATACCATATGCACAAAAATATAATTCAAAATGGGTCAGTGACCTAAGCATAAGAAATAAAACCATAAAACTCTTAGAAGAAGATATAAGGGTAAATCTTCATAACAAATTTGGTAGTGGATTCCTAAATGACACCAAAAGCATGAAAAACAACAAAATAGAAAATTGAAATTAAAAATTACTGTGCTGTGAAAAACATCATGAAAAAAGTAAAAATACAACTCATGGTATATATTTACAGTTCATATATATAATCAGGGCTGAGTATCTAGATTATACAAACAATTCTTACAACTCAACAATAAAAAGACAAATATCCCAATTTAAAAATGGGCAAGGATTTGAATAAATATTTCTACAAACAAGATATAGAAATTGCCAATTAGCACATGAAAAAAATGCTTGAAATCACTAGTCATTAGGGAAATGCAAATCAAAACCACAATTAAATACTATTTCACACCCATTAAGATGGCTACAATAAGTAAAAAATGACAACAAGTTTATAGAGGATATGGGACAAATTAAGGCCTCATGCATTGTGGGAGTGTGAAATGGTACAGTGCTTTGGAAAACATTTTGGCAATTCCTCAGTAAGTTAAACATTACTACATGACCCAGTGATCCCTTTCCTAGTTATATACCCAAATGAACTGAAAACATATGTTCATACAAAAACATGTGCATAATTGTTCATAGCAGCATTATTCACAATAGCCAAAAGGGCAGAAATAATCCAACCAACAAATGGATAAACAGGATGTGGCATATCCATACAAGGGAATATTATTCAGCCATAAAAACAAATGAGGTACAAACACACGCTACAAGTTGGATAAACCTTGTAAATATTATGCCAGTGAAAGAAGCCAAACACAAAGGCTACCTATCCAATGACTCCATTTATATTAAATGTTCAAAATGGGCAAATTCAGAAGGAGATTAGTGGTTGCTAGGGGGTTGGGGGAGGAACAACTGGGAGTTTAAAATAATGTGTGTGGGGTTTATTTGGGGAGCAATGCAAATGTTCTGGAATTCAATATTGGTGATGTTTGTACAACCTATGAATATAGTAAAAAACCACTGATTTGTATACATTAAAAGGTTAGATGTTATGGTATGTAGATTATAGCTCAATAAAAATTGTAAAGGTCTAATATTTCAAATAAGAAACTTTTTGAGAAAAGAAAGGACATTTAATCACGCACAAATGTCCATTTGCAGAAAAATGGTTAGATAAATCAGTCTACAACCATTCCATTATACAGTCCCCACCCCTAAATTCCTGAATATCAAAATATCAAGGTAAATAAAAAAATTATCACGGAAAAGATCTCCAAGATACATTTCTTCAGCGAAGAAATTAACCTTCCTAACAATATTCATAATATGAACCCACTGATACAAAGCAAAACCACATTCTATAAACCAAATTGTTTACATCAGCTACCTCTGGGAAGGAGTCTGGGTTAAGAAGAGGTGAAGTGAACTTTCTTTTTTTTTTTGAATCTATTTATCTACTTATTGTATGAATTTTTAAAATAAGTATTAATATGACATGTAAAAGTGTTAATTGGAAAAATATCCCTACTGATTAAGTAATACTGTTTATACCTGACTTTAAATTCCAACTTTATCTCACAAAAAATATTTTTAAATTCTTACCTTCCAAATTTTCAATTTTTTCAATGTTGTTCAAAGCTAAATTCAAATACTCAAGCTTCTTGAGTTTGCTAACATTTTCTGAAATATATAGATAACGTAATTAATTAACCTTCAAATTAAAAGACACTTTACATAATCAGTCTATTGTGAAAATTATAAAGATAATCTAAGGATCATTATAATGGTTATCAAAACTATGTTGCTTAAATCAAATCTGTCAAGTAACCTGTACATTAGACATTACTGATTGCCTACGCAGCATCCATTCCTTCCTCTACTCTTCCCAAGAAAACCCAGTTTGGCTCATGTCTCCACGCAGCCATGATGCCTGGGGTTAGGCCTGACCAGCAGGGCCCATGTGTGGCAATCCCATCTCCCTCACGAGTGATGGCTCAGGAATCCACACCGAAACCAAGCAGCCATGGCGTTTGACTGGCAAGGAAAGGGCCTGCACACCAAGTACTCCCAACCAGGTGAAACAGAAAGAACCATATTCCATGTTTGAGGATTTTCTTTCATTTTTTCCTGCTGGGTGTTAAAAAAGAAGCAAGTATTACCCCATTTGTACTGACAGGCATCTTGCAACCTTGAGGGGAACCAGCTTTACAATGAAGCCCACACTGTGGCTAGTGGAGCAGAGGGAAGGAATCAGCCAACCCTGAAGCTGACCTGACCTCTGGACTTAAATATGAGCACAATAACAGACGTCCTTACTCTTACGCCTCCATGGGTTGGATTTTTCACTACCTGCAACTAAAATCATTCTGATAAAGGACTATCATCTTTAAAAAGTATGATGGCCCATATAGGTAAAACAACCAGCATAAACAAGCCAAGAAACCATTATCGGATGGGGCCTAGTAGCTAATGTGGCTGCATGCTTCTTCTCCGCCGTGCAACATTCTAAACATCCTGTAGGTACCATCTCATTTAATTCTCATAATAACCCCACGAGGTAGAAATGGTCACTGTCTTTCTTTTATAAATGAAATTATCAAGGTAGAGAGAATTCATCCACTTGCTCAGTGTTAAGTGGCAGAACCAGGAAATTTAACTCCAGAGCCTTGGCATTAAATCATCACACTTCATCTTAAGAAATAAAACAGCATTTTTCACAATGATGTACATGCATGAAGGTATATTTGGGGTATCCGACCTTCAATAATACCTACTCTGCCCATTTCTCAAGGATACTATGAAGATCAAGTGTGATGATTTCCAGCCATCAACATGTTTTTTAAATTTACACATTGTAAATGTGCTCCTATAGACCTGAGAAAAACAGTTTACTTCTCTGAGCTTGTCTGCTCATTTTTTAAAATGAGATTTTAGAATAAATTATTACTAAAGTTTCTCTCAGCAATTAAATTATTCTTCTAAGTAATACTAATGTTTACAAAAAGTTATCTCTGCAATATCTGAGCATTCAACAGTAACAGATTCGGAGGCCTCCATGTGCCAAGAATTACAACAGAGTTTCTAGTCTGCATCTTTAACAAGAATATTTAAAGTTATCACTGTTAAAATGCTCAACCCACAATAAAATATCTATTTGAAATAGAATTTCCCTCCCTTAGCTTTGTTATATGTATAGCCCTCTAAATGCTAAGAGAGTCATCTGGTAGAAAAAGATAAAGATCTGTTCTGGAAGGATTTCCTAAATTTACTCCTCAAGAATGATGGGGGCAAAATTGGTCACAGGAAAAAAAAGGCCATATAGTAAATACATGTAGCACCCCTTGGCAGCAGGAAGGCAGCCTGAATGTCCTAGCCCAAACCAGCCTGGAAGCAGTTCTCACTGACCATCACGACCAGACCTACCAACCTGTTAAGACCAAATCCCTTCCTCAGTTCAAGAAGCTCTTGGCACTCAGCCTCTCCCAGGCATGAGCTGTTAAAAACGTGGATTTATCACAGCCTACTCTGGGAGGTTGCAAATCAACAGGTCTTGGGTGCGGCCCAGAAGCTGTACTTTAACAGGACCCAGCTGGCTGTCGACTCTCAATGGATCACCAGTAAAGACAGCCTGCCTCCCAGCCCATGCGTATCTCCCAAAGAGGAACAGGGTTTTAGGAAAGGCAGTTGCTTTTCAAACCTTTTCCTTAATGGCAAAGAACAAGTCTGACTCCTAGAGAAATTGTTTTTCTTGCTAAATAAGTGCCTACATGTCTGTGGGTGGAGTAGCACTGAAAAATCCCATTATTAGAATTTAAAAGAGTGTTTAATTTAAGAATACTTTGGAAGCAAAAATTCAAGCTTTCTCACAACTCTGTAAAGGCCTGAAATACTATGCTGCTAATTAGTAATTGTGATGGACCCAGCTGTGGGGATTAAAATTTCAGGAACTCTTTTAGATCTGTACAATTAGGAGCATTCTTTCATGTCCTCGTGCATAAAAGATTATGGTTTTCTATAACAGCCTTTTTTTAATTGAACAATGTGCCAGGGTTTCTAATTTCCGTTAAAGTAAAAGATGCCAAAAATAATTATCTAAAGAAATAGAGAGATTTTAGTAAATCTTCAAAAAGTGACGAAAATTCTAGGCTTTTAATAATCTTAGAGCCAATTTTCATTATGAAAAGAGTACCCACACCAGCGGGATTTCTCAGCCTTGGCACTAGTGGATTTTGGGCTGGGTAATTCTTTGCTGGGGAGGGTCGTCCTGTGCATCCAGAAGGTATGGCAGCAGCCCCGGCCTCTACCCACTAGATGCCAGTAGCACACACACACACACTTGTGACAACCAAAAATGTCTCTAGACATTGCCAAATGTCCCCTGCAGAGACCACTGTACATCACCATGGAAAATTAAAATATTATCTTAAAAGTTGGCCTATGGGTTCCAGTGCTGGAAACCATAGGTATTGAAATTCTTTCTCTCTCATCAACCCTCAGCTCCATCTCTTTCCCCCAACTCTGTTGTGTTCTCCCTTCTATTCCAGTCTTCATTTGACTAGCCCAGGTCACCCTAGGAATAAAGGACAGTAATAGCTACATTATCACTGACAGCTATCATTAGGAAGCACTCTACTTCATGCCAATGCATAATGCTAAGCCCATCATTTCATTCCATTCTTCTACCTTAAGTGTTATTATCTCTCCTTTACAGATGGAGAAGCTAAGGCAAGTTAACTGACATGACAGATGTCACACAGCTTATAAGTGGCAGAGGCAGGGTTCAGACCCAGGTCTGCCCAATGTTTACAGTCTCATTTACTATTAAATGAGACTGTCACTTTTCTGATTATGGGATGAACTCATGTCTCACTCCTCCTGCTTCCATGTGAGAGAACCTTGGTTAGAGTGACCCCACAGGCTTCCCTTCTCTCTGCCCTCTAGCTCACTCTTCCCCAGGGCAGGAGGACCAGCTTACCTATTGGGTATTGGGGGAAAGAACTGGGCAAGTTCAGACTCACCTTCTCCTGGCTCTCTGGGGTCTTCCCGCCAGCACAGAGCACAGGTCTCAACCACCCAGAGGGCACAAAGCAAGGGGCCCACCGGGGTCCCAGAGGCCTGTGGCTGTGGAGTTCAACATGTAGCTGGGTGGGTAGGTTTCATCATGGGAAGCAGGATCAGGAAGCCGTGGGTCTGCAAAGCTTAAGCCACATTCCCCAGAAAGTCTTACGACTTATAACGCTGATATCATGATCTTCATCCACCGGTCTCCTGTATTCACCACTCAATAATTCTAAACTTGAGCAAGAAGCCGGATGTAAATTCTGGGGCTCCCTCAGTACCGAAAACTGACTACAGTGCCTGGCACACACACACATTCACAATAAATGGGGCAGGACTAGCTATCACAATCTCTGGCAACCTGGCAAGAACCAGTTCAACTCCCACATAATCCTTGCCGCTTGGCTGAGTGGTGTAAAAACCATAAGAGCAATGCTGGATTATAGCCTCCTCCTTGATCAAACGTCCTTTAAAATCAGGCTGCAAATTGATCAGGTCAAATAATGAGCTCCCCACTTTTAACTAGTTGCTCCTCCCAACTCCTTGATGGAAAACCCTGTGGGCAAGGAGACTAAACTGCCCAAAAAAACGTTCAGGGAAATGTTTCATTCACAACTGCTGAGACATAGCTACACCTATTTTCTCGTGTAACTGTATTTCAGTTACCTTACTGTGATAATAACATTTCATTTCCTGAAGTTCTCCCATTCAAACTATTATAGAAGTTATGAGGAAAAGGTTCTAAAAACTTACCGATTTTTCCAATTAGATTATTTTGAAGGTAGAGGATTTTTAAATCCCGGCACCATTTGTCAATATGTTCTAGTCTTTCTATTTCTTGCTGATGCAAGGAGAGTTCCTCCAGGGAGAAAATTATACAGTCATTGTGCTCAGCATTTCGTCTAATGAGATCTTCTGTGACTGAAAGAAAATGGTTGCATATTCCACTTCTGTCTCATTGTTCATCAGGTTATTACATTACTAATGCACTGGTTTTCCTGTGCAGTTCAATGTCAATTCCCTACTCCCAGGTGATTTTCAAAAGAAAAGACAATGGAAAAAACTCCTGCTGGAGTTTTTGTAATACCATGATCTGAGTTAGAGGAGTCACAATGACACCTTAAAGTCAAGTCTTATTTGTTCATGTTTGTACATGCAGAGTTTACATACATTTCACCGTATGGATGGAGGCAGAGTTGATAGTTAATGAATTTAAGAATGCTGATACGAAATGTTGTGGTGCAAATCGGAGGGGAGCCTCTAAAGATCCAAACACACAGCAACTTCTACTCAGAGGTACAGTCGAGTTGATAGAGAGCAGAATAGGAAAGCATCTCCCATCAGTCTATTAAGGGAGGTTCATTCATTAATTTATTCAACCAATATTTCTGAATTTAACTAACGCCAAAGAGAAAGAAAACAAATGCTGCTGATTTGGCAATTTAATCTTGTTCTGTTTCCGGAACCTGCACGTACGAAGTGTAGGAACAGGATCACTGCTCCTCTGACAGGAACGATGGGTACCAATGGGCTGGCCTGATTCCTTTATCAAAGGATAAATGGTGGAAACACACAATACAGGTGGGCCAAGAGTCTAGAGACAATACCCTGGTCCTCACTTGGAGCTGAGAACAAGATCATGGGTCATCTTCACAAGACCAGCTGGAATCAAACAGGTGATGACAATGGAGAAACCTGGTGCTTGGAGTGGTATTTCCCTTGTCTTTCCTCCAAAGACCTGTCAAGCAACCCCATTTCTTACTACTGGTAGCAGCAGAGGATTCAGTTAAACACACACAAATGTTACATCCATACGCGTTTTGGCATTTTTATGAAAGGCAAATTCCACTTTTCAGGATGTGGCATAGAGTTGGGGCAGAGGAAGGTGCTATGAAGAACTCTAGTCTCAACTAGAGGAGCCTATGCATTTAGGAAGCCTAAGCAATCTTTCCATGCTCTTATTTATTCACATTTTGAGGCAGGGCAGTAGAGAGGTGAAGAGCACATGGTCTGGCACCAGGCTGTACCGAAAGATCTGAAGGGAGAACTAGGTGGTTCTACATTATTGGAAGGAATCACAGTACACCACTTTCAATAATGGCTAGAACATCTAGACCGAAGATCAAAACGGAAATAAAAGACTTAAATGATACTATAAACCAACTAGACCTAGCAGACACACATATAACACTTCACCCAACAGCAGCAGAGCACACACTCTTCACAAATGCACGTGGGTCATTTCTCAGGATAGACCACAAGTTGTACCAAAAAACAAGTCTCAATAAATTCTGAAATATTGAAATTATACCATGTATCTTCTCTAATCACAATGGAATAAAGCTAGAAATCAGTAATAGGGAGAAATGGAAAATTCACAAATATGTGGAAATTTAAAAACACACTTTTAAACAACCAATGCATCAAAGAAGAAATCACAAGGGAAATCAGGAAACATCTTGAGGTGAATGAAAATAAAAACACACAGCATATCAAAACTTATTGAATGTATTAAAGAGAGTGCTGAGAGGGAAATCTACAGCTCTGAGTGTGCTCATTAAAATAGAGGAAAATCTCAAATCAGAGGCCTAATCCCACAACAAGAGTATCTAAAAAGAAAAGAGCAAAGTAAACCCAAAGTGAGTAGAGAAAAAGAAATTACAAAGGTTAGAGCAGAGATAAATGAAATAGAGAATTAAAAATCAATAGAGAGAGGGCGTGCCATGGTGGCTCAGCAGGCATAGTTTTCACCTGCCATGCCGGAGACCTGGGTTCGATTCCTGATGCCTGCCCATGTGAAAAAAAAAAAAAAATCAATAGCCAAAATCACTGAAACCAAAATTTGGTCCTTTGAAAAGATAAATAAAATCAACAAACTTTTAGCCAGACTGACAAAGAAAAAAGAGAGAGGATACAAATAACTACAATAAAAATAAATTAAATTAAAATAAAATAAAAAATGAAAGGGTGGACAATACTACCAATCCCACAGCAATTTTATCAAAAAGGATTATAAGAGGATACTATGAACAACTGTACACCAATTGTGGCTGGTAACTTTTGACTAGATGGCTTTCACAGAGTTGTGACTTTACCCATTCCAGGTGAGACTTGATTAGTTTATTGGAATCCTTTAAAAGAGGAAATATTTTGGAGACAGCTGGAGAAAGCCACAAGAATCATGAGAGCTCATGCAGCCAGAGACCTTTAGAAAAGAAGGAAAACGCTCCTGGGAGAGCTTCATGAAATAAGAAGCCTAGAGAGAAAGCTAACAGACATCACCACCTTCACCATGAGGCTTTCCAGTTCAGAGAGGAATCCTGAACTTCATCAGCCTCCTTGATATATCTTTATCTTGATGTATCAGTATCTTTCCCTGGATTCCTTAGACTGGACATTTCTATATCCTTGCTTTAATTTGGGCATTTTCCACAGCTTTAGAACTGTAAATGTGCAACTTAGTAAATTTCCCTTTTTAAAAGCTGTTTCATTTCTGGCATATTGCATTCTGGCAGGTAGCAAACTAGAACACCAACAAATTAGAAATCCTAGATGAAATGAATAAATTCTTAGAAACAAACTACCTACATTGACTCAAGAAGAAATAGAAAATCTCAATAGACCAATAACAAATAAAGAGACCAAAACCATAACCAAAAACCTCCCCACACAGAAAAGCCCAGGACCACAGGTTTCACTGGGCTTTAGCAAACATTCCAAGAAGAATTAACACAAATCCTGCTCAAACTTTCCAAAAATTGAAGAGGAGGGAACACCTTCTAAATCATTCTATGAGGCCAACTTCACCCTAATACCATAGCCAGATAAAGATACCATAAGTAAAAAAAAAAATTTCAGAAGAACATCTCTTATTAGAATATAGATGCAAAAATCCTCAACAAAATACTAGCAAACCAAATTCAACAGCACATTAAAATAATTATACACTAAGATCAAGTGGGATTTATCCATGTATACAAGGGTGTTTCAATAAAAGAAAAATAATTAATGTAATGCATTAATAGAACAAAAGACAAAAAACAGATGATCATCTCAATTGGTACAGAAAAGGCATAACAAAATCCAATACCACTTCTTGATAAAAGCACTCAGAAAACTAAGGATACAAAGAAATTTCTTCAACACGATATAAAGCATATATGAAAACCCACAGCTCACATCATACTCCATGGTGAAAAACTGGAAGTTTCCCTCTAAGATCAGGAACAAGACAAGGATGCCATTGTCACCAACGTTATTCAACATTGTACTGGAAGTTTTAGCCAGAGCAGTTAGGCAAGAAAAAGAAAAGGCATTCAAATTGGAAAGAAAAAAGTAAAACTTTCACTATTTGCAGACGACATGATCTTATATAGACAAAATCCTGAAAAATTCCCAACAAAGCTACTAAAACTAATAAACGAATTCAGCAAAGTGGCCAGGTACAAGATTAACATGCAAAAGTCAGTAATGTTTCTATACATAGTAATGAACAATTTGAAAACGAAATCAAGAAAAAAATCCACTTACAAAAGCAACGAAAAGTACCAAATATCTAGGATAAATTTAACCAAGGCTATAAGGACTTATACACAAAATATTGCTAAAAGAAATCAAGGGAGACCTAAATAAAATGGAAAGGCATTCATTCTTTGCTCATGATTGTATCACTAAGTATTAAGATGTCAATTCTACCCAAATTCTACCCAAGGCGATTTACAGATTCAATGCAGTACCAGTCAAAATTCCAACAGCCTTCTTGGCAGAAATGAAAAATCCAATCATCAAATGTATATGAAAGGAAAAGCAAAAGTTATCTTGAAAAGAAAGAACAAAGTTGAAGGACTCACACTTGTTGATTTTAAAACTTATTACAAAACCACAGTAATCAAAAGAGCATGATACTGGCAGAAGGACAAACCCCTATAAAGCAATGGAATCGAATTGAGAGCTCAGCTATAAACCCTCACATCTACAAGCCAACTGATTTTTGACAAGGCAGCCAAGACCACTCAATTGAGAAAGAACAGTCTCTTCAATAAGCAGAGCTGGGAAAACTGGATATCCATATGGAAAACGATGAAGGTAGACCCTCCCTCATACCATATACAAATGGATCAAAGACCTAAATAAAAGAATCAAAACTATAAAACTTCCAGAAGACAGAGGGAAGCATCTTTAGGACCTTGTGGTAGTCTAACAGTTTCTTAGACTGTACACCAAAAGCACAAACAACAAAAGAAAAAAAAATAAAGGGGCCTCATTGAAATTAAAAATTTCTGTGCAGCCCATACCCCCCAAAAAACCAAAAACCAAAAACCAACCAAACAAAAACCTTCTGTGCATCAAAGGACTTCATTATGAAAGTAAAAAGACAACCTAGGGCCGTGCGATGGTAGTTCCGTAGCAGAATTCTCTCTTGCAACGCTGGAGACCCAGGTTCGATTTCCGGTGCCTACCCATGCAAAAAACAAAAAACAAAAAAGAAAAGAAAAAAGAAAAAGACAATCTATAGGATGAGAGAAAATAATTGGAACCCACATATCTAATAAGGGTTTTATATCCAGAATATATAAATATGTTGTTGAATATACAACTCAACAACAAAAAGGGAAACAACCCATTTTTTTTTTAAATGGGAAAAGTTAAAGATATACAAATGGCCAATAAGCTCATGAAATGATGCTCAATATTGTCAGCCATTGGAGAAATGCAAATCAAAATCATAATGAAATACCATTTCACGCCCACCAGGATAGCTACTTTTAAAAATAACAAGAGGAAAATATCAAATGTGAAGAGGATGTGGAGAAATAGGAACACTCAATTAAATAGTGCAGCCTCTGTGGAAAACAGTTTGGTGGTTCCTCACAAAATTAAACATAGAATTACATATGAACGAGCAATTCTCTCCTAGGTATATACTGCAAAGAACTGAAAGCAGGTATTTCCACAAAAACGTATACACAAATGTTCATAACAGCCCTATTCACAATAGCCAAAAGGTGGAAACAAACCAACGTCCATGATTTATGGTAAATGGTTTAAATAATGCAGTGCATTCATACAATGGAATATCTTTCAGCCATAAAGAGGAACGAAGTACACCGTGCTAACCTTGGATGAACCCTGAAAATATTATGCTAAGTGAAAGAAGCCAGGCACAAAAGGTCACATATCATATGATTCCATTTGTATGGAATTTTCAGAGTAGTCAAATCCATAGAGAAGGAAAGGAGATTTGTGGCTGCCAGGAGCTGGGGGCAGGAGAAATGGGAGTGACTGCTTAATGGATACCGTTTCCCTTTGGGTTGGTGAAAAAGTTCTGGAACTAGATGGTAGCGATGGTTGTGCAACATTGTGACGTTACTTAGCTACTAAATCACACATTCTAAGAGATTAAAAAGCTAAATTTTACGTTTTATGTATTTTACCACAGTAAAAACATACTAGTTACAACACTTCTACGATGAGTGATAAATTAGGTTGAACTATATATGGAAAGGCCATTTCGTAAGGTCAAAACCATTGTCGATAAGGAGTAACTCAATCTAAGCACCTTTAATCCCATCACCTTGCACAGTCCCACTACATTTCTAAAGAAATCCTTTGCCAATACTTACTATGGCTTTAAAACAATATTATTGCCTTCATTTTGGAGTTGAGGAAGCTGAGGGCACAGGGGGTGAGCTGCGGTGCTCCAAGTCCCACAGCTAGTAGGAGCTCCGATTGACGTAAACCCTGGGCCTGGGCCTGGACCGAGCCCTACGCGCCCCGCCCACCGCCTTCCAGAATGAGTGACCGCTGAGGCTCGGCCAGGGCCCAGCCACGACCACACCGCAAGCCCGACCCCAGCGGCCCGAAGCCGGCGTGTCAGGCACCGAAACCCACGCCCTTCCCCGCGCCTTCTTCTCCCAGCCCAGGGCCTCTCTCACTCCCATTTTACAGACGAGGAGCCTGAACCTCAAAAAGGCCGGGTTTCCCTCCCAGTCGGCGGAGGGTCTGACCGGTACCGACCCACCCGACCCCGCCGGCGCCTTTCCCCAGCCGGGTCTGCAGAGGGCGGACGGCGAGGCCCGGCCGGGTGGCGGGCGCAGGTGGGAAGGGGCGGAGGGGGGCGCGCCTGGCTGCGAGGGTTTCGGGAGCCCGAGGACGGCGCCTAGAAGGACGACCAACGAGGAGGAACGGGGTAGGGGGGCGCTTACTCCGGCCCATAGCGCCTCTCGGGTTCGCTGTCCCCGAAAGCGGGATCCGGACCCCGAAAACTCTGGTCTGCGGCGGCAGTCACGCCCCCGCGTCCCCGGAGCCATGGCAACCGGGACTCTACGGCGGCCGCGCGGGGCCAGGCCGCGCCGTGTTTCTTGCGCTCCTGGAGAAGAGCCGGCTGCACTCGTCAACCTTTTAGGCTGCGGAGAGCAGAGGGGAAGCCCTCCTGAGCCCGAACCTATTACTTTTCCACGTCACCACCCTTCACCTTTCGCAAACTGCTTCCCTCCCGAAACAGCTGGGCAGCCTGAGCAAAGAACCACAGGACGTTTTACTTCCCCCCAACCCTGTATTTATTTAACAGAAATGAAACTTGTTAATGAGCTGTCTGTTCATTTCTTTACTGCGCAGCCTGGCATTGGGATTGAGGCTCTGATGGCCAGCTGGGTTGCTTTTTCCGCACTGGCTTTGCGGATCTTAGAAGAAATGTTGTTAGCAATCTCAGCACAGTCAAATTTGTTGCATATCGGCAACACTTCCAGTTTCTGACCATTGAGAACCAGGAAAGTTTCGGAAGTCACTTGGCAGTATGTGCTTCATTTTCTTGTCATTCTATTTTAGTTTCCTTAGTTGTTCAAGAAAATACCATGCAATGGGTTGGTTTAAACCGTGGGAATTTATTAGCTCATGGTTTTGAGGCTGGGGGAAAAAAAGTCCAAATCAAGGTGTCATCAAGGGGAGGCTTTCTTCCCAAACAGTGGTGGTCTGAGGCTGGCAGCTGGTGATCCTGGGTCCTGGGCCTCTCTGTCACATGTGGGTGCACATGGCGGCCTCTCCTGGCCTCTTCCTTTACTCTGGGTTCTGTGATGTTCAGCTTCTCTCTACTTCCTCCAAAGCACTGTGTGTGTGTGTGTGTGTGTGTGTGTGTGTGTGTGTGTGAATTTCACTTCGCTTATATGGAACTCCTGTAATAGGATTAAGTTCCATCTTGATTAAAGTAGGTCAATCAGGATTGAAGTAACCTACGTGAAGTGACCGCATTCAAAGTTCCTACTTACAATGGGTTCACACCCACAGGAATGGATTCAGCTTAAGGACATGCTTTTCTGGGGTACATATGGCTCCAAACCCTCACCAGTGTCAAGCATCAAGATATGGCCCTTGAATCTTCTCTGCACTCCACTGTCAATGCCTCTGGGTTTCTGCCAGTTATGTTGTGATATATGAGTCTGAGTAGTGCCAGATGAACTTTTTGACCCTCTTTTTAATGATCTTGTGCTGTACAAAGTGTCTGAGGGCAGCCTGGAGGCCAGTCAGGAGATGGCTGCCACCTTTCTCTCTGTTTTATATAACACCCTCCATAGCCAGGGGATCTGGATTTGATCTCCACTCCATTCACTGTCAATGTGACCTTAGACATCCTTGGTCTCAATTTTCTCATCTCTAAGAAGAGTGATAACCTCACAAGATCATTGGAAGCTTTAATGAGATAAATTGAGTATAGAAAGCACCTTTTTCAAATGACAGGCTCAGCATCGATGTTGATTGTCATTGATATAGTCATCATCCAACACCAGTGACTTTTCTGCTCACAAATTTTCAAGAAACTACACCAGTTAATTCATTCACTAACTTTCCTGCCCATCATGTTCTTAATTTGGAAATATAGAAACGGTGTCTCCTAAAGTCTCCTGCTACGCCCTTGTGTTGCCCCAAGTCCCTCGCCAAAGTTGCCCAATATTTCTTATCCCAATTTGAGACTATGAAGGATGACAGTAAGCTCATTTACTTGCACATGTTAGTGCCTTAATGGAATGTACCTTTCAAGAGTTTTAAGAAATGTATTGTTAATTCAAAAGTAATCATTACCTCCACCCACTCTATTTGCAAAAAAAAATTAAAAGTGCAATAAGCAAAAGATAGAAACTCCTGCCTTCCACTCACAATGAGCAGATGGAGAGCATGCTTCTTACCTTCATAGTGTCTTGTTACCTTCATAGTGTCTTCTGTCTTCATTTTAAAAGAAGATTCACAGAGCAATTCTGAGTACAAATAAATGTATTCATTCACCAAATACCTGATAAGCATTTATGGTTTACAGTTGGGGTTTGTAGGTCAAGACAAGGGCATGGACTTTGGCAGAGACAGGAGAGCTGAAGAGAATGGAGTGAGAAAGTTCTGGCAAAGCCTATTAGTTTGGCAGTGGAGAGGCCTGCATAGAGAGGACCCTTGAATGACAAGCCTGAGAAATTTGATTGCAGATTATGGAACCTTTAAATGCTGTGCTGATGTGAAACCTTGTGTACCCCAGAAGCCACGTTCTTTAATCCTCATTCAATATAGCTGGGTAGGATCTTTTTGATGGTTTCCATGGAGATGTGACCCACCCATTTGTGGGTATTAACTTTTGCTTAGGTCATTTCCATGGAGATGTGTTTCCACCCATTCAAGGTGAGGTTGCTTAATGCAGTCCTTTAAGAGGGAACCATTCGGGAAAAAACTTCAGTGCTGACAGAGCCCACACAACCAGAGACCTTTGGAGATTAAAGAAAATGCCCCCGGGGAGGCCTTATGAAATGAGGAGAGAAAGCTAGGAGACATTGCCATGTGCCTTCCCACCTGACAGAGGTGTTCCGGATGGCATCAGGATTTCTTGAGTGAAGGTAACTTCTTACTGGTACCTTAATTTGGATATTTTCACTGCCTTAGCACTGTAAACTTGCAACTTAATAAACTTCCCTTTTTAAAAGCTGTTCTTTGTCTGTTATATTACATTCCAGCAGCTTTAACAAACTAAAACAAACGCCAACTGAACTAACTGGAAGGTTAGACCTCAGGCACTGTGCCAGCCCCAGAAGCACTCATATATAAACTTAGGTGATGTCCACTGCTCCTACCCAAGAGTCTGGATCTCATCACTCCAGACTTTTTAAATTGGAAGTAGTGTGGGATTCAAGAGTATGAGCTCTGGCATCAAAGATCTGTTTCAAACCTGCAGAAGTGATCTCTGCATCTCCAAATGGAAAGGATAATACCGGCACTCACTTAGGCTGGGCCATGCAAGAATCTGAGTGCTGATGTCTAATTGTTCTAATGTAGGAAATGAAATGCCAGGATCAGCAGTCTAGTTTAGCTGCTTTCTATTTCTGTGGATTTATGTATTCTGGATATTTTGTATAAATGGAATCATACAATAATCATACAGTATGTAATCTTTTGTGTCCGATTTCGTTTAATTAGCAAAATGTTTTGGAGGGTCATCCCTATGGCATGTATCAATATTCCAATCCTTTTTTAATGATTGAATAATATTCAATGTTTAACCATTCATCTGCTGGATGGACACTTAGGTTCCTTCCCTCTTTTGGCTATTGTGAACAGTGATGCTATGAACTTCTGCATTTTGACAGGAAGAAGTTTGGAGAGGCTGAAAAGGATTTCGCTTGTGTCAGGAAGCTAGTATCAGGAAGAATTCCCGCTAAAACTTCTCAACTCTAAGCTAGAGATAAGAGGTGAGACCTAGTAGAAAGAGCCACAGTCTCAGATAGAAGAGAGAGCGAGAAGTACTTCAGGACTCTGGAAAGTTCTCAGAAGCAGCTGCAACCCACGCGTCTAATGTATTGGCTCTGGGCTTCTGTCCGTACCAACTCACTCTGCAAATCTCAACCTTAGTCTTAAACTCTCTAGTTGTCAAAGGCACTTTGAAGCTTTCCTGGGAAAATTACTATCTGTGGATTTGGGGTACTCTATTCTATTCTATTCATTCACGTGAACAAACAGCTAAATTCTACAAGGTATAAAATCTCTAAGATGGTTTTAAGCACTGGCTCTCAATCCTGCCCAAATGCTTTCAGAGTGTTAACTCTTTCAGTTCTCATAGCAACCCTAGCAAGAGAGATAGTGTTATCTTCTACATATGACAGATAAGAAACCAAGGCCCAGTGAGATCACATTGCTAGGAAACAGTAGAGCTAGAATTTTGTGTGCAACCTACTGCATTACTTTCTAAACTAATAACTACTTGTGGGAAGGAAGGGAGTTTTTTTTTTTTTTTTTTTTTGTCATCTCTGAATTCTTGACACTCAGTAGCTGCCCAATATTTGTTAAGCAACTGAATGAATGAACCAAACAATCAATGTCTCCAAGAGCTTGGAAGTGGGCCACATCTTGAGACGTCAGCAGGAGCCCCGACGCAGGACCCGTGTTTTAAGAGGCCTAACAGACTGCTCAGGAAGCGCGCCCCGCAGTTCCGGGCAGTGCACAGTTCTTTGTCTTGGGGTCTTGCCTCCAAAATCTAGGATAGTAGGTCTTCCCTAGGCTCTTTACAGACTGGAACACCATTCCGGTACAACGGGAAAGAGCTTTGCATGAGAAGCGGGGAAACCGGGAGTATCTACTTTGTGTTCTGTCGTGGACCCGGCTGGACTGGTTATGCTGTACCCTTCCTCAACCCAAATCAGAGTCACTGTGTCTCTAACAGAGGACTCAAAAGGACACGGAAGCCAGGTGTGCAATGTGCTGTTATTGTTACAGTTCATTGACAAAAACGATAAATGGGAAATAAATCACAAGGTGACACCTTCAAGCAAAGTCAAATTCACTTCACTTAAATTGAATGTGATAGTGTAAAGAGTCATGGTTTTTGTCTGCTTATGCAACTAATTATTCAAAATAAACTCATTTCTTTGGCTCCTAGAAATACAACAAGATGGTCAGTGCCTCCTGGGCAAACTGCTGCAACATTCTGTCTATGTAAGCAGCAGAAGCAAAAGTTCCCATAACAGCAGAACAGTCCTCTTACTTCTTTTGTGCTGGATAAATCGCAGGGATAGTGACCTAGGAAGGTGCTTAGTTATTTTTATTTTCATTATTGTATGTGAGTTAGTATTTTTTGATGTACAAGCAATACCGTAGTTACAATTCCACTGAACTTTGCATTAATTTTCCTTAAAAAGATTTTTCTCACTGCAACTTTCTGACAAATAGACCACATTTTCAATTTTGTTGCCAGCACTTCCAGTCTTTCACTTTATTTACTTCCTCCCTCCCTCTCTCCCTCTTTCCTCCCTCTCTCCATTTCTTCCTTCCTCCCTTTCTTCTTTCCCTCCCTCCCTCCCTTCCTTCCTTCCTTCCTTCTTTCCTTCCTTCTGCATCAGCAAATATTTATGGAGTGCTTTCTATATGCCAGGCACTGTGAAGAGTAATTGGGACAACACTTGTCAAGTCCTTAGAAGAGAATATATCATATAGAAAGCATCCATTAAGGGTCGTCTATTCATATTTTGAAAGCAAAGCAAATAATATCCCATATAGATGGTACCCTAAAAATTGGATGTGATGGTTAGATTCTGGTGTCAACCTGGCCAAGTGATGTTGCCCAGTTGTCTGGTCAGGCAAGCACAGGCCTCACCGTTGCAGCAAGGATATTTCATGGCTGGTTGATAAACCTGAAGGCTGGTGTATTGAGTCATCGGTCAGTTGATTGCATCTGTGGCTGATTACATCTGTGATCAATGAACTAAGGTGTGCCTCTTTTAAGGGAGAACAGAGACTCTTTCCCTGCTTCTTTAACCAGCAAGCCTCTCCTTGAAGTTTGTCCAGACCCTTCATCAGAGCCACCAGCTTCACAGCCTGCTCTGTGGCTTTTGGACTCTTCCATTCCCACGCATGTGTGAGACACCTTTATAAATCTCAGTTTTACAGATCTCTCCTGTTTGCTCTATTTCTCTAAAGAACTCTGAGTAGCACAGTGGGTACTTTATTATTTTCCCCACTTAACAGATGAGGAAACATAGCATACTTTGTACCAACCCTATGGGAAAAAATGTGAGAAAATGACGTACAACTGCTTGGTGTATGGGTCCATCTGAGGGATGACATCTGCCGTCAAGAACACTGCAAGTGGGGGCGGGCCACGGTGGCTCAGCAGGCAAGAACGCTTGCCTGCCATGCCAGAGGACCCAGGTTCGATCCCCAGTGCCTGCCCATGTTAAAAAAAAGAAGACTGCAAATGGAAAATGACGAGAGGGTGGAATGGGACAATGGAATAATTCTCCAGTGCATCCTTGACCCATTTATATGGAAGTGAATTCATGCTGTTAGATAAAAGTTCCCCAAACATCAGCACTCCAATAATCACATGAAAGTATAAAGCACATCTCAAAATCAAATCTAAAATGATTTTTAACTAATTGTCTTCATTTGTTTCTCCAAACTTCTGTGCATCTCTATTAGTGTAATAAAGCAAAAATGGGTATTTAAAGTAGGGCCTTTACTTATTTGAGTTTATTCAGAGAAGAGTAATGTTTTGCTTTGCTAAAACTGAATCCAGATCCAGAATAATGGGGATCTAGTAACTGCAATTCACAGTACTTAGGCTGTGAAAATGTCCAACTCAAGGCATCAAGAGGATGATACCTGAACTCAGAAGACAGGTCGCCAGCATCTGGGACACTTCTGTCGCATGGGAAGGAATCAGCAGGCCTTGTCTGCTGGTCCTTCTCTCCTGAGTATCATTGCTTTCAGTTTCTGGCTTCAGTAGTTTCCTTTCTGCTTTCTGTGGATCCTTTCTTAGCTTCCCCAGGGCTTATTTCTGTGAGCATCTCTTTATTCCATCTCTTAGTTTCTGTATGTGTTTTATCCTCTTGTAAAGGACTCTAGTAAGGGAATTAAGACACACCT